>NW_024582489.1:1606993-1686222 GCF_018398535.1 Haplochromis burtoni | reverse complement strand
ACCTTAAAATCAAGAGGATGTGCTTTTGTTTTGCACATGAAAAAAACAAGTAGTAAAACAATAGTTGAACTGTGACAGAAGATGATGGAATGACTGAAAGAAAGAAGATCACTGAGGACAATATACACAAGTGATTGAAAAATGTAAAAAGGCTTTGTTTTCAGTGAGAAAGTTCTTCAGGCTGAAGCTCAAACTGTTGCTTACTTGTGTTGTGTTAGTCATTGCTTTGTGTCTAGGGGGAAAAGACCAAGATTCTGTATTGTTTCTTATCTCTCACCTTTCATCGTCAGTGCTGCTGCAAACACATTTTTCTGCTCTTGCTCTTGACGAAGGCGGTCGCACTTTTCTCCTCTCCTCCTCCTCCTCTCCCTTAGCTTCCCTGCTTAGCCTCTTATGTCCTTGTCTAGTCTCGTGTTTTTTGTATTACTTTTCCCTGGAACATTCTCTCACAGTCTGTTCTCTAAAACCTAAAAGAGGAATTATGGATTGGATCAACTGGTCCCCAAATGCAATTGACACCCCTTTCTCAACGAGAAGTTTGGGCTTGGGTGAGCCTGAGTGCTGAAGATATCTACCTATTCGGAACCATGGTAACAGGGTTCTGGCTGATCGGAGCTGGCTTGGCCCTGACTTATCAAAGAATTAAGAAAGCGGAACCGGCTGTTCAAACCCCCACAAGGCTGCCCGCTGGGATTGGAACGATGGGAGAGGCGTGAGTTTCTCAAAATGGGCTCATTGAAAGCAGCATGGTTAAGACCTTGGAGACGCTTACAGCTGCCGTGAATACTCAGAATAACACCTCTGTACGTATATTGGTTTACATCAAGGAGAGGCCTGCTCAAAATAACACCTTTGAGTGAAAGTTGGATTACATCGTAGAACAGCTCACTGCAGTCGTGAGTTCTCAGAATCGGCTATCTGAGCAAAAGAATGACAACACCACAGAACGGAAGTTTGATACCATCATGGAGAAGCTCGTGGTTCTCCAAGGGGAGATTGAGAGACCAGTGTCGGAGTGTTAAAGAACAGCTTTGAAATTCTCATGAGTTGTTGCAAAAGAAAAATTACCATGGCACAACACAGAAGTGCTACCTCGTCAGGCCAGGACTCTGCAGTCTATTTACACCTACAGGCCAGTGGACACTCTCTCAATGATGAGGATGTACACATCCTGGACAGGGAAGAACGCTGGTTTGAACGCGGAGTCAAGGAGGCCATTTACATAAAAAGCGAAAGACCATCTCTGAATCGAGGAGGGGGCCTAAGGGTACATCTTTTGCCATCTTACAATGCTGTGATTGCAGCCATTCCCCAACTCTCTGTGAATGGTACTCATGGCCATTGATCAGTGGTTGTTGATCAATGGTCATGAGAATTTGCATAATTAAGATTAAGGAACTGACCTCCCAGCCCATTGTTCCTTCAGTGGGCTGGTTTCAGTCATTATGCAAATGTACTGTTTATAAGATTGGGGAAACCTGCAGTCAGCTGAGACTGAAGAAGTCACTTGGATGAGTGACGAAACGTTTCTCCCACTGAAAACGCTCCCAGATGAACAGAATCAACTTTTGGGTAGTAACATAAATACAAATTACAGCTGACTCCTTTATTCTGTGCTTCTGTAACTACTGTTAGGGAAAATGTTCTAAAACACTTCTTCAGTAAAGACTCAGAGAAGAGAAACACAGAACTTCTTGCTAGCAAGGGCAGTCTCCACACTGAGACTCGCACGAGAACTGCCCTGATCTTTATTTATACTTCTTGAGCTGTGTGTGTGGTGTGTGTGTGTGTGTGTGTGTGTGTGTGTGTGTGTGTGTGTGTGTGTGTTGTGTGATCAAAGGGTCATATAACATGAAAACAAAAGGTACATCCTTGGTCATAAAGAGGGTAGTCTCCCCCACCCTAGATGGCACGGTGAGGAAGTCCAGCAGTTAAAGCACTTAGACTAAAACAGACATAGCTACGTTAAAACAATGAAACAATTAAGACAAGATGCGACCTCTTCCCATGCTCCCAGGATGTAGGTGTGCATTCTAGTGTGGAATACACACCAAGCCTCTGTAGCCTGTTAAAGATCACACAACTTATCACTACACAACTTATCACTACACAATTGATTATACACCTCTAAGTATACATGGTTAAACATTTCCTAATACAAATAACTACAAACAGCATCCTACCATAAGCAAACTTATATCACTAAAAGATTATACTGACTACTGAATACAATTTTCCATTGACAATTACCTTAATTTGTGTTATGCTTATATAATAACAACAGTCTTGAATTTTGAAATCAACACACAAACTGATTTTTTTTGTCAGTTGGAAGAGTTGGGATTAAATCATTTTCAGTGCCTCAATTATGCTTTGCTTTTTATTAATAAGTGCTATAAAGTTATATAGTGTAGCATTAAGTGGACACAGCCCTGAAAATAAAGACACGAGACTATGCTTGCCTGGGAAAATATAGATAAGAGGGAACCATTTTCTGTGGAGTTACTGGAATGCTGTTGTTTAGACTATAATGAGAGATCTTCTGTAATAAAACTGTCAGGGGCTCGTCACCATTTTGAGATCTGCGGCAACGTGTCTTGCAGGACGCATCTCCCTTCTAGGAGTATTGTAAAAGAGAAATAAAGTGTTAAATGGTCTACTGAGCAGTGTTTTGTCTTCCATCGGATGCTTCTGAGGAATCAAAAGAACTCAGTAAAGTGATGATATTAACAAACGGGGAAAAAAATCGGTAAATTTCTCGATATCTTTGCATGCACGGTAATATTAATTAGCAGGTAATTTTTTCACTCTGGGTTTTGCTACCAGTCTATGTGCTTCACTGCTGTAACACCTCTGCTGCGACACTGGTGGATATTGTTCTTTCAATAATATTCCGACTTACTCAAGACCCACTGTCACAGCCATGTCGATATCAGCACAGGTGGATGTATTACAGTGTGGACAATGTACAGTGACATCTGTGGATAAGTAACACCTTAACACCATGTTAACTGAAGGAAAAGGTACATATAAACATATATTATATGGTTTGATAATTGTGTTTTCAAATTGAAGTTATTTAAAAAATAAACTCATTAAATATTCTTTAAAAAACAAACAAACAGAATCAAGTTTTAAGAGAAAAGGAATCTTTTATTTTCTATACATGTGCCTCATGTCAGAGCTGCTCAGGGAATATTTACACCATTGGAGGCTTTTCCCTTAATTCCTGAACTTCCTTATGCAAGGCTGTTAAATGCAAAGAGGAATAATCCATAAGTGAAATAGGATAAATAAGTATTAAACCAACATGGCTTAGTTTCTTCTGTCACTTTCACCTTTGCGCTCTTCTCGGTTGCATTCAGAAACAAGGATGTGGGGATTCAAACTCTCCCCCAGATCCAGAGAAGCTTCACAGTTCAACCTAATAATTTTTTCCAGTTACACAAATGGTTCAAGATATCACTTCTTCTCTATGACGTGTGGCTCCAACAGTTTCTTCATGTGCAGCTCCTCCACCAGCTTATCCACACAGACCTTAAACAGAGGTTCAGGTTCCTGAAGGACAAGAATATAAAGACAACTAAACATGTTGGTCTCATGTGTAGGCCTTTCTTTTAATTTATTACTGCAACATAGATGAATAACTTAAAAATATCAAAAATGCTTCAAATGTAGCTTAAGAGAGATTTATCAAAAGATGTATCTCATGACCTTTAAATGTTACAGCTCATTTTAATATAAAACAAAGAATAACATTGTCAGCTTTCATCTCACATGGTCCTGGAAGCAACACTGTGGTTTTAATAGGAAAAACTAAGGGTTCAAATCCATCAGTAAAGAGGCCTGTGGATAAATAGGAAACAGTCTTCCTCCTGCAGGGTTTCCCTTTTCTCACAACCTTTTTTCTGTAAATGTAATGTCACATACCGACACATAACTCACTCTAGACACACCAACTTAAAACTTAAATGACTCATTACTTTGTGCTCCAGCTGCCGCTGTTTCTCCACAGCCTCCTCCAGACTTAGACCAGCCCACTCTACCACTTCTTCTGGGATCTCAAACTGCTGCTCACAGAGAAAAAAGTGGGAGTATTATTTATTTATTTTTTCCTTTGATGACTTTACTCACCAGATCCTCGGTTGACTCAGACATATTGTACATACCTTGTATTTCTCGTAAACCTTTTCTCGTTTAATGGGGTCATTAGGGTAAAGCTCTGTGTTTTTGCGTGCTAAACGAAGCAGCATTGCCCTCTTCAGGTCCATCCCCAGTTTGGAGTTGAGGTCCTCCTTTGGTGTCTACAACCAGTCATTAGTTAGAGACACATGGAAAACACAATAAGAAAAAGTTCATGTTGAACCGGAGTAGTTTTCTCTTACTTTGAGGATATAATAGTCGAAGCCATAAGCAGCATCGATGAGGTCCAGAGTGCGAGCTGTGACTGGGATGGTGAACTTGTGGTCAAGGATCTCGCTGTAAAGTTCTCTCTTGAACACTTGTGGTTTCCAAGTTTTCCTCAGACGAGTGGACATCTAAACAAAGACAGTTTAGACAACTTTTAAACTATTTCAAAACACACACACGAAAAAATACATTTGAGTAAGTAAAACGAGCACTTTTTTAATTTTCTCAGGTTAAATAATAAATATATCACATAATATCACATGAGGTGGTTCACCACAAGTATTCTCATTGGCAATAGTCAAATATATCACTGAAAATAATCAGCTGCTTCTCCAATGAGTCTGTCATTATCAAATGACCTGTAGCTCCACTCTATTAAACTACTACTGCAAGACAGCAGCAGTCAGAGTTCATCCCACAGCTCGTGGAGAAAAACAAACTCCTCACAGACTTGCTCTTAAAGAAGAAATAGTGGTTCTGATCAAGACAAAAGCCTCGTGTGACCTGAAAGAGGAGCTGGCACATAAATCTGTCTCGGTATGATTCAAATAAGGAATTATTATCGTCATTATTTGTAAGGAGATGTTTCCTCTTTTGGTTTAGGTGGCGTTCTACTACAGAACTATGGTGAAGAGGCGCCTCACCTATTTTTCACATCATCTCTCACCTGTCAAACAGAGATATATGTGCAGGTGGAGGAGGTGGTTTGTAGGCTCACACGGGCCTGTGAGCGATTTAGTGATTTCCTCTTGAGGCAGAATTTTGAACTTTTTTCAGTTGTTTACACTTTCCCCAACCTTGCTTGGATCTGCTGGTTGTTGTATTTGTGGTGCTCCAAGCCCATGTTGCCAACAAGGAAGCTGCTGCAGAGTGTCCTCTATTGGACAAACTACGAAACATCAGCACTCATAATATAGCTGAAGGACATTTCTCCCATCATCTTTACTTTTCTGACTTTCATTTATCAGCTGTTATAAATCCTGATACTGATCATGTAGAATTTTTCTCTCAGATTAATATATATATAAACGCTGAACTTTCACAGCCAATAATACAGCAGGTGATGTTCTCCTTTAGCAATACAGCGCTTTGCCATTTTTACTAAGCAGCAGTAAAGCTTTTAATTTTCACCCAATTCATATTTTCAAGATCACTTTACTTTTGTGAATGGTTCTCTGTAAAAACACAATGGCTTGATGCAAATCAAATGGAGCAAACTCAGGAATACAACTTCTAATGCTCTGTTCTTCAGAAGCTGCCCCCTGCTTTCATACAAGCATTTTATATAATATAATATTCTTATAGAAAATTATCAAAAGAGGAAATCAAAAGAACACAACAGCAGCACGAAAAAGACAAAAAAAAAAACTATTCTTCTACAGACTAACTTTGTCATTGTTGGCATATCTGTAGCCCGATATCCAGCCCTCTCCTCCCCACAGGCCGTCCTGGGACTCTGGAGGGTAGTAGATTGGGACTGGGACATCCTGCACCCGTTCCTTCAGCCCCGTGTTGGGGTTGGCTCGGTACTGGACTCCTAGAGGCCTCCAGTGGACAGGTGTGGGTTCCTTCTGTTCAAGTGACTTGAGGTAGTGCTTCGGGAGACGAGCATAGATGCCCTGTTTCATTTTAAGGGCCTCCCACACTTTAGGGGAGTACTTCAGAAGAGGCATTTTTGCTTTTGACAGTCAAATCTGCAACACAGAGGGATGAAAGAACAAAACTTAGTGTTGCTTGTATTGACCAATCAAAAAAATCAACAGTGTTCCAGTGTTTGCAGGGGTTACAGCTTTAATACATACAGAAAATATTCTGGTGCAGAAATAAAAGAGGAAAAACTTCCTGATTTTTCTGTGACAGGTTGCATTCTTAAAATAATGAAGCGAGAACTGCGATGAAGACTCAGAAAGTATTTTTTTTCAGTTCCCAGAAATGCCTTATGTAATTACAAGCTGAACATTTTTCTGAATCGTTTATTTCTTTTGATAAATAACTACTGGGATACAGAAACAGAATAAGTTTGATGATATTAGCTGATCGTTAACCAATGCAGGCCAACAACACAGTTACACACCGGCTTATTTAATGAAACAAGCCCTCCATAAGTGTCTGTACCAGCACCATTAAAAGGTCTCACCGCGTAATTAGAAAAAGCAACGCCGTCAAACAACAATGGAGATTTTAATCCACGTTTTCTCAACATCAAGCCAGCAAGGGCATCGTGAATCCTCCGCTACTGGCCGCAACTTCCGCGAAGAGCAAACAGCGTCACATATGATTGGCCGAGAGAAGACGTCACTCTGTCGCTTTTTCCGGGCAAACCGGATGTGCACCCACGGGCAGAAAATAAAAATGTACTTTAGACCAGAACAAACGAAAGACGCGTTCTTGTAAAATACTCATCATAATTATACAAACGCTTTATGTTTGTGTTTCTTTCATCTTTTTGCATCAAAAGCTTCCTTTAAGAATCTAAGCGCTGTATTTTGTTCATTATTCGGTAGAAGTATTCTTAAAATCCTTCATTACTTATAAGCAGCATTACACTTAATAAATGTACAAGAAATCTGTTTTTTAAACCCTAACGTCAAGGTGTTTTTGTCTTTTAGTCAGTTAATCAGACTTCATTGCACACTTAGCGTGCAGATAAATAGAATGAATTACTGGAGGGAGAAGCTTAAAGAAGAAAAGAAATCCTTAAAGAGAACCTAAATCAGTAGTAGAAGAGATTCAACAAGAGACGATAATCTCTCCATAGCAGGGATTGTAGTTCATTGAACTCTGCAGGAAGTTTACTTAAAAAGAAATAAAAATATATAAACAATCTTTTTTTTTTACATATATATGTGTTTTAACAGTTATATTTATATGCAGATGTGTCTATCTGTCACAAGACGGAGTGGAGACGGTGTACAGGTAGGACTTTGTTTGTGAAACCCTTCTGTTTAAAGTGCTCATGGTTTGGAGGACCATTACCATCTCCTGCATTGAAGAGGAGTTCAGATATTATTTTGATATTCATATATTAGAGTCCGTAAACATGAACTTTTATTTTGGAGAGCAATGACGAAGGTTGACAGGAAGTGGCACAATGCGTTTTTAAGCGTTTATACAACACAAATCATTAATCGCTCAATTACTCATCATTTCAAAACTGTTCTTCGCCGTTACGCCCGAAAGGTGGAATTGAACCACTCTGCCGCTAAGCAGCTACAGGTTTGAAGCCTGCACCCCGGACCACCGAGGCTCATCCGGGCACTTACTGACATCCTCTTTACGCGTATAAATACCCCATACCTTTAATATTCATCTGACTCACGGTGCTACATACAGTGACTGTTTCAAGCGTGCTTTAATCAAAGATAGGTGACAAAAACAATCGTCTACTGTAAGACAGATAATCTAATCTTTCTTGTGCGAATAAATCACTGAAGAAAAGACGTGTAATCAAGTCTGCGCTGTTATGCAAAGCAGACGTGCTTTGATTGGCTGTCTGAAAATATAAAGGAGGAGACACACGGATTTCTCAAAGGTAAGCTGCATCATCACCGCTACAACAGAATCCAAACAGCCGACCGCTGATTATGGCTGTATTGTCTTTGGGTGTGTTGTGCTGAATAGAAATATCATTAAATAGCATTCAAATTATAAATAAAAGACTAAAAATGAGAAATGCATAAAGCCTAGATGATGTAAAGCGGTTTCTAGAGGCATCTCAAGCACATCTCACACATAGCTGAACTCACCTCCTGCTCTTCTCTTCTTGCTTCATGGGACTTTGACTTAAACACAAGATATTTTTCAAGATCACAAAGATGTTTAGCAGGGATAAGAAGGACTCACATGGTTTACACTTACAGGAAATTTACCCATAAATGTTTGTTATTGTATTTTAGATTAACTCCAACTTTTCCACACAGTATCAAACTCGTGTAATGTTGCAAATATAGCATTTCACGATGAGTTATAGCTGTAGCCAAATTTTAATCGTAGAATGATATTTGGAGTGAACAATCTGGAGCAGTGAATCATTTTTATTACTTATTACTCCCGTTTAAAAAAAAACAGAACATATTAGAATGAAGATTTGTTTTATTGTTTTATTGTTTTATTGTTTTATTGTTTACAACTTGGAAACACTAACAGAGTTTTCAGGCACAAGTATGGCGACATAGGGGATTACAAAAAAAATCTAAACCATTTTACTACACACTGCATAAAATTTCTTGGAGTAGCACCACAAAACTCGAGACTGATATTGAGCTTATTCGGGTCATTTTATTTCCTCACATTTCACCATCTTCCCCTCTCCGTCATGAAATGAATGTGATGATTAATTTCTTTCCTCCGTGGTTATTCTTTGGTTATTGTCAGAGAAAAGTGTTCTCAATGATCAAAGTCTGAGGCTCTTCCTTTGTTTCTCCACTCGGTGGCGCCAGGAGGCTCTGGATCGCCTCCTCTGGAGGAGAACAGCACATACTCCTGGCACAGGCCTTTCCGCAGGAAAGACTGCACGCCAGGGGAGGTGGTGGTGAGGGGTCCTCTCTGTGGATAACAGGAGAAGCTCCGTCCTCGCTGCCTAACGAGGTGGAATCAAACTCTGGTTGAACAGTGCAGCAGCTCACACCTGCACTTCGCAGCACTTTAGTGACTCCAGACATCATTTCAGCACACCTGCATACATGTGAAATGAACCTGCATCAATAAAATGTCGCATTTTGAATTTAGACAGATCATATTTATGATAGCCACTCAGCAATGACAGTTAAAGTGAGACTGGTGGTCACATTTTGACCACCATGTTATTATTCTTTGACTCTATTAGAGTAACCTTGCATTATGCAAAGTTAGAAAAGGATCCTTATTTAACATAGAATGGAAATAGAATGCTAGAATAAAAACGTTTAGTTAGATATGGGCACAACAGCTCCTCTTTAAGTACATTCCCAACTAAATACTCAGTGCTGACTGTCAGAACACCACCGAAGAACAGAAACCTATTTGTCTCACCTGTGTGCTGGAAATCCCGTGTAGCAGTGCACATGAACAGAGGCCACAATGAGGGATTCAGTTAACTGCCAGACGTGGAGGTCGTGCACAGCCTGCACTCCAGGCAAGCATGCAATCCTCCGCCCAAGATCAGTAACGCAAATATGTGGTGGTGTGGCCTGTTGTAGCAGCAGCCCATACCTGTACAACTACAGAGGGAAGCAAGAGTGAAAACAGAGGCCTGTACTACGAAACACACTTTGGAAGTGCCAGAAAGTGATTGGCAGCAGTGTTGTCAGAGAATATGGAAAAGGGAAATAGCTGCAAACCTATAATATTATTATATATATCATATATAACCTTATTGTAAATCCTGTGGACTGCCCTCTATCAAAATATATATACATACATGTATATATATTCATACATATACATGGATATGGCACATAAAGAAAATGGATACAAATGTCAATAATAGACATTCAGTCAGACTTTTGCACAGAGAACCAGGATGGTCTAAAGTTTGTTTTTGTTTATTTGTGTTTGTTTTTTCACAAAAAAAGCACCTAAAGTGGAGTTTTTTCTGATGAAAAGCAGTAAAGAAAAATCAGTAAAAATGAAAATCAATAAAGACTCTTAGATACAAATGTAGTTTTTTTCCCCTGTTGGCTGCAACCAATTTTATTGTTCTATAAACCAGAATATCTGACTCTCAAACAGAGCAACTTTTTGCGTCTGCTGACCTTATATCGATTTTTTAAGCCTACATTTGAATTATGTTTTTATATCTATTCCCGACTTGCTTGCAGACATTTAAACCACCAATTTAATGTGAAAAACTGTGTTTTACACATTAATTTATTCAAATACTTGATTTTAATCCACCAGAACCTCTTGTCCATAACTGCATTATTTCCTTCCTGACTTCAAATTGGCTAAAACTTACTAATGCACTAAGTCTATACCTGTCTTACTGACCAAAGTGCTTAAAGCACAAGCATATTCTAACTGTACTTTTAATAATAAACTACTGTACACTGCTTTTCCTCTCACACACTCTCATAGTGTGGATTTACAGTTGTGTTGTTTTCAGTCCGCATTACGTGTTTAACCTCTTCATAGTTTTCCTGCAATATAATTTTATTTGTAAAATCAGTTGCTCTGCTGCCAGTTAACTAAGTAGATTATAGAAAGATACTCTGCTTGAGATGAACTCATTCTGTCGTGCATCTATTCTGGATGCAGACTAGAGGCCTGTCTCCAGACCTTTCAAATGATTACAACTTTAAGTGTGTAGTTTAGCATGACATAAACACACAGAGCGTGACCTGCGGTGCAGAGGTGGCAATCAGCGTAATGACAGCCAGCAGAGAGAGGCCAGGATCCAGGTAAACCAGGAGGCAGCAGGCACCAGAGCTGTCGATGACCTCCGGGAGGATCAGTAGCATCACCAGACTGTTGATCAGGCCCAGAAGAGACGTAAAAACTCCCTGAGTGACAAAGATCAATGACAGGAGTCTGATGGGCCAGCGGTTGGTTGGAACCGGATTCTCAGTATGAGGTAATGACTTGCAGACATCAGAGGTTTTAGACGCATTTTGACTCTCTGAAATATGAGAAAAGAGCAAAACACATGCTTTGAAACTGTTGTTTGGGCTAAAACACAGGAACCTGAACAGAAAAAAAGTGGACAGTCTACAGAGCTGAAGTGTTACCATGATGTCCCGTGCAGGTGTTGTGTTCAGGATTCTCTGTGAAATCACTCTGACCCTTACAAGCCTTCGAATCTTCAGCACTGAGCACTACTTTAAATCCAGGCGGGTGAACTTCTGGCTGTTGTTGCTGACTTTGGGCGTCAGTGTCAGGGATGCTGGAGGTTACCGGATTGCAGAGGACGAGCGCCTTGCTGTGGAGCATATCGTGCATAGCAGACTCAACTTTTGATACACTCATGTCTTCGAATTCCTCTTGGCCCATGGATTGCTCCTCAGCCAGGACTGTGGGAGTGGAACACAGGAATGAAAAGCAAACATGGACACCATTTGATCTTCCTTACAGCTGAATATACACTGCATAGCTACATTAGAGTACATAGCTAATAATCCATTCCCAACGTCTACATGCACTTGGCCTAATCTAGCCATTAAAAAAAAAGCTTTCTACTCTTCTATAAATTGATAATTATTTTTGAAAATCAACTATTGTGGCAGCCTTACCAAGATGTTATAAATGCAACTAATTCTAGCAACCAAGGGTGCACCAATATATCTCTTTATCTGCTGAAGTAAAGTGAAATGTGTTGTAATCTACTGTGTCATTTGTAAGCAGCCACATTTAGTGTGAAATACATGCTGGCTGTAGCTTTATGTTTATTATACCGTCTAATCATTTCATTCCTCTTGTGTGATTCTCATTCTAGAAGTCTACTGAAGTATCTTTGCATGATTCACAGATCAAAATAATCTTTATTCCTCTTATATTGAAACTTGGCAGCAGCTCAGTTCATCTTCTGCATGAAACAAGCTGTTTTAGCTCTTTAATGCTTTGATACCTTTAAATTAGCAGCAAGTGGGCAGGGCGTCTGTGCTTGCAACAGAGTACAGATATTAATATGTATGTGAGTGTAAAATATATAAGAAAAGAATATAAGAAAAAACAACACTGACTAAAAAAACAGATCTCAGGTCTGCGGTTTGAAGCTGTAAATCTGCAGGATTGGATCAATGCTTACCATCCCTGATGGTACAATGAGCCGAAGAGTTGTGTGCAGGTAAATAAATTAGCCCTTTACCTTCTTTCATTATTTTTTTGTGTGTTACCTTTTTGGTTAACTAGTAGGTGAGATCCAGTCTCTTCCTCGCCCACCCCGGTCTTCTTATGTCGCAGAAGATCACAGCTCAGCCCGAACACAAGCATCTTATAGAGCGTGCTGACTACTCCAACCACCACAAGCAGCTGGGGTTGATGCACTGGGTGTGGCTTCAGGAAAAAGTGGATAATTTCCATGGAGTATGAAATACATAAGGAGATCAGTAGGAGGGTAGAAATGAAAACCCTCACAACCTGAACCCTGCTGTTGTGGTAAGACAGACCGCAGTTTAGAGCTGCAGGGGAAATCTTTGGGGAGAAGGGCTGATGAGGGTTGACCACTGATGGTGTCTCATGGTTAGGCTGAGCAGTGACTGTCTGGCTACCAGCTGGAGGTTCAATGGAGGAAGCATGTGGAGAAGTAGAGGGCTCCAAAGCGGAGAGCGATGTTTTAATTGTGCTTGCAGTCTGAGGAAGAGGAAGAGCCAGGTGCATGAGGATGAAGAGCGTGTGGAAACCATCCACCAGGGTGATGAGAGACTTACACAGCTGACTGATGGCGATCTCGCACATCAGCAGCAGAATGGTCACTCCCAGCATGGACCAGTGTAACACCCGCATTCCTGCAATTAAGAGTACAGAAACATTCAAAACACTCAGAATCTGAGACCCAACCGGAGGCACCAAGCTCAAACATGAAGGGCGACAGTCACATAACACATGAACAGGTGACTATAACCACATGTTCTGGCATAATAATAAATAATAAGTGATGACCATTTATAGCTCAATCTAAGTGGAGATGTTTGTTGAAAAAACAGCATGTTAGCACTAACACCTGATACCAGCTACCAAGCACGGTGGTGGGAGTGTAAGGATTTGGATTTGTTTTGCAGCCACAGGGCCTGTGCACCTTGAAGCCATGCAACATGAACTCTTCTGTATGCAAAAATATCTTACAGTCAAATCTGAGGCCATCTGTCCGACAGCTAAAGCTCGGCTGAAATGGGATCATGCAACGGGACAGTGATCCTAAGCTAAGCAGGAAATCTACAACAGAATGCCAAAAGAGCCAAGGTGTTGTAATGACCAGGTCAAAGTCAGAACCTCATCTGACTGAAAGGCTGTGGTAAGACTTTCAAGGGAGCCCACAAATCTCAGCGAACTGAAGCAAATAATGTGAGAGGATAAAGTCACAGGGATGAGATGTATGTACTTTCTCACAGGCCTGGTTAGAGTCTTTTGAAAAACTTCTTTCTTAACAACATGTATGCAAACCATTTATGCATCCAATGGTTGAATGTGTTATTATTTTAAAGTCAAGAAAAAAAGGAGTGAGAGAGTGAAATTCATAAAAAAAAAAAATAACTTCAATAACTATTGAAATCCATCCATTCACTGATTTTCTCAACTGCTGATCCAGTTCAGGGCCATGGGAGAGCTGGAGCATATTTTTCAACTATCATAGAGCAACAGGCAGGTTACACCCTGGAGAGTTCATCATCCACCGCAGGAGCTACAAACGGGTCAAATGTTTCACAAAAATGAACATTTCAGAGTTAAGAGCTGAATTCTATCCCTGAAGTCAGATTAAGTTTTGTCCTTGCCTGAAGAAACAAACTCAAAGAGCTACACTTTGTGTTGCGATGTTGCAAAAGCATCTGTTACACTCAAGGTCAGGATGTCAGCTGCATGAGCCCATACAATTCACACAATTCACCACATGCCTCTGTGCCGTCTGGTGCACTCATGACTTCTCAGCATACGCGCACTGATGATTGAATAAGTAGAACTCTTATACATGAAATGAAGCATTGCACCTTTTGAGGGCTTTTTGTTTGGTACTTTAAAAGTCATTTAAAGCCTTTTATTACTCTCGCGATTAAAATCTTGAGCTAAAGACGACTTTTTTTTTTTTATAATTGCAGCAGTCTTGGTTTCAGAGAAACAACTTTTCAAACAAGAACACGTTTCAATCATGAAACCTACGACCAACTTTCCACAGCATGTCATATATTCTAAAGTTCATTTACCCCGGAAAAGTGGATGTCCCTCAGCCGGCACTAAAAGGTAAGTTGGACTCCTGGATGTGATCCGTGCAGCTGAAGCTGAAAAGTGTCATTCATGGTGCTCACCATCTCTCACTCTCTCTGTCCCACCACACTCCTCCTCTGCTGTAATCACAGTCATGTGAGCAGGGGAGGGTGTGGGTGGGATCATCCCTCGTTGGTGGGAGAAAATACGTTGAAAATACGTTCACACGGCCCACCCACTCTTCAGATACCCTCCAAGCAGATCAAGTGAAGCTTATTTGCACTAATTAAACCCCGATTGTGTTGTCAGGATTATATAACACCATCATGAGGTGAGACCTTCTCAGCTCTGCCTTAAACTATTTAGGATACGGGCATCCAGTCAATATTATAGCTCCATTACCAATGGACTTGCTGCCTTCAGCTGGCCTGTCTAATTATAGTGGGAATCAGGGTATAACACTCTATTATAATTTGGAATAAACTAAATACTAAACACTCTCTAAGCCCCCTACTAGTAATAAAATATTCATTCAGATATTCATTCAAGTATTTGTAGTATATGTACTGATTATTTCATCGTCTATTTCTTGAAATATTTATCAAAGGAGGCAGAAATATCATATTTACTGGGATTCGCATATTCTTATATTTATTCTATATATCTACATACGATCTACAGCACATTTGTGGGGAGAAACGTTCATGCTTCGATGTCAAATCTAAGCTCATGTGAGGCTGTATGTGTGCCAGCTCAGTTTGTGTCAATGGGCCAAAATTTGATGAGTGAATTCCTAATGCTTTGTTCCACAGGCAGAAGGGTCAACAAAAAGTCAATGTTCAGATCACACATAAGAGTTTTCTCCATAAGAAGGGGAGTACTTTAGTGTATTTGCAGTAATTTAAGTTTAATCAAGAATCGTTTTAAAATCTTTCCTTTTTAAAAAAAAAAAATTCCTTAGCCCCTGTGAGCTGGGTGGATGTGCTGCACCCTCTCTGTCCCCCTCTCATGATCCTACTATGACGCTGCAGTCCCATCGGCCCCTGCTCCTTAGTGTCAGCGTGAGGGGGGTTGTTTCAGTCCACTGGACTGTGGATCAACAGGCCAGATAGGGGCTGACACCACAGATAAATCCCTACTGTTTCACCAGCATGCCAGCACATTCCTGAGGCACAGCTAAACCCAAGGAAAGACCCAGCGAGGAAGCATTTGATCACTTGTCGCTGTCCCGAAACAGAAAGAGGGAGCCATAAAGTTTGAAATATTGCCTGTTATACCAATTTCCCCCACCTCAGTATTTTTTTTTATTCTGGGAATGTGAATCAGTGAATCAAAGCTTAAAATCTTTACACTGACCCTGCAGCCCCTCTAGAGGTTTTATCTCTTCCAGCAATCTAAAAATAAAACTCTGACACATATTTGTATATAATTGCTTAAACATCAAAGAGTCATCAAGCAACCCCAAAGGACATGCCGTTCTTTAAAACACCTGTGCCTGTCTGTGTCTAAATGATTAATTATTCATTTCTGGTTGAGTTCATGTTAGTGGTGGGGAAACATGGTTAGGGTGTATTTTTTCTTCTTCACAGAGGGTTGGCATCCTACTTAAGAAAGGATAAGGCACCCTTGTTAACTATCTCACATTAACAGTTAATCGAGATCACATTAGTCATTTTAAATATGCTCAATAGCATTTCTGCACTCTGTGACTTTCTTTTGGCCCTCCTTCTCGGGCCTGTTGCCTGAGAAAATCCAAGGCTGTCCCATAAGTCTTTTGATTTTTCGAGATAGTTGTACATAACTAAATGTGATGGCTAAAAAAAAAAAAAAAAGCCACCTTTAGCCTATGTGCAGCAATTACATGCTCACTAAATAAAATAGTCTGGATGGCAACTGAAATACTTCAGTTGGGAATGTTAAAGGAAATGTTTTAGTATTAGATCCAGTTCAGCTAGTTTTGGTTTAGCTTTAGCTCAAAGCTCACAACAAACTCCATAGATGCCAGCTAAAACAATAAGCTTGTTCAAACATACAGATTCAAGAATTAATACATTTCAGTGGTGAACTTGGTATAATTATCAGATCAAACTGCATCTTAGTTATTGATGAAAAATAAATATTTAGGTATCATTGTATTGCCTTCATAGCCAGTACAATATGTTGTTTTTAGAGGTGTTTAGGTGATATCTGAGAGTTCATTGGATATAATACAAATACTGTGCTAGTATAAACATATATCCATGAAAACTACATCCAGCTTTTTCTGAGGTGGTCTTGACCAAAGAAATTCCTCTCATCTGCCAACTTAGACTAAATAAACAAATCAAATCCTGGATGGATGCCAACAGGAGGAAACCAAAAACGGAGATGCACTCTTGAAATCACACTTCATTTTAATATTGATTAAGAGAACACTGAAAGAAAGGGGAAGCTCACTGATCTGGCCCACTTAATATTAAAGTGAGCCATATGAGGCCCTCGATGTAAAAAGAATTTAACAACAAGACTAAGCACAGTAAGAATCCAAATAACACAGATGAGCTCTGTGTGATAGACAAATTTTGATCAAAGAATTACATAAAGAATTTTAACATCAGAAAATTATTCATGCTTTTATTTCCTCTTAGTTCGATTTCGGTAAAGGCCTTGTATGTCAAAAAAAAAAAGTCATAGCTTCCAAGTGAGCAGCTGCTGTCTCAAGAATTTAGCTCTGTTTAATCCAGCATCCCTGTGTGCACATGAAAAGCAATTTCCTTTGAATCGTTCTTCACTAGAAGAAAATCTGTGTCCAGTTAATATTTATTAAACCACATACTGTACCTGGTCCTGCTCCTTGCTGTGGGCAGTTATCAGCTTTTTCTACTTGAGGAAATTAAACATCGGTGGAGAGATTCAAGAAAACTTCACACTGATGAACTTTTCAGCCATCTGCCCCGAGGTCCACAATCACATGCCTCGTACCAGCGTGGAGATAAACAAGCCTCAGGTGCTTTTCGAGCCATATGATAAGTCACAAAAGAAGAAAACGCAGGAGGCCAACAGAACATTAGGAATGTTTTATTTCAACGAGAATTTCCCCACGGATGCAACAAAACCAAAACTCTGTGCAGCAACAGTGTCACACAGTTTGTGTCCCGAGATGTAAGAGTCCAGACTGAGAAGAAAATCCTCCAAATCTACACCGAACGTGATTACACTACACTGACTGCAGGGCAGGTTTGGGTGGGTGATTACAGGCACTGATGACAGGAAGGACGTTTTGTGGCATCACAGATAACTGTTGCAATCGGTGAATACAGAAGAAAACTGAAGATTGAATGAATGTAGGCCTGTGGTTCCAAACTTGAGGGCTAACATTAAAATACATCTCTTTTCTTCTTAAATAATCGAGTAGTTTGGTGTCTGGCCTTTGGAAAATGACATCATTAATAATAACAAACCAGCTGAGTGGTCAGAGCATCGCCCCTTACAGCAGTTGAAGTAAAGGAAAGATCACAGTTTCTGTTTACAACTGTAAAAGTTTACAAACATGAAAAACAAAAAAATAGTGATTCAAAATGCAAAGATGAGCCATTTCTGGTACTTTCTTCAGCATTTCAGGATTCATAATGTAACTTTGAAAACAAAAAACAAAGAAACTCTGTGACATTTACTTGAAACTTGCACCACGTTGGGCCACTCTTCTCAATTTTCTCTCTTTCTTATATAATTGGGCGGGGTGGTCAAGAATTTGTATAGTAAAACATACAGAGCAGAGCTCCCATCGTTCTCCACACCTTCACCCCAGGACAGCCTACTACACCCTAGAGGGGTGAGTCGGTTCACACTGGGGAATAGTTTCAGGAGGGGGAAGTGTTTCTCCTGGAATCTCTGTGGTGTTCTAATAATAACACCATGACTTCTTTTTGTTTTATACTTAATTTCAAAGGCATGAAATAGAAATGACCATAGGACAGGAGGGAAAGAGAAACAAGGATCTTAAGGAACAAAAGAAGGTAGCTAAAACATGCTTATCTCCTTTTTCTGAAGCCAACTTTTAATTTAAAGGCTGTGAAACCCTGGTGCAGAGAAATGGGACACTTGTTTATTTTCCATCAGCCTGCTATGAAATTTGACTGACGATAAATCCAAACGAGTCCCCTGGTGCCAGTTGGTAAATGCTAGGAAACAGCCTCATTATTCACAAAATGAAACATGCAAATATTTAGCAAAGAATAAAAATAAATGAATAAATGCTGAACAGGTGGACAGAGTATAAAGATTTTCACACTTATTGATGTCTTCATGGAGTTTTTGTAATGCTACTTTTAGCAACTTCCTTATTGACAATCGGTCACCACAGCAGGCAGCACGTTTGATTTGATAGATTTATTTATGTAGGTGCCAGGTGCACTTCTTGACATCACCACAGAGGGATTTGTATCTCCTCCCCAGGATCCTTCTCCATTGTGAAGCGAATGAATAAACCACTGCAGTATTGAGCCACCAGAAATACAACGATAAAGTCAGCTTTCAAAAAACACCTTAATTTCAAATCTTTCCTTACGATTGAGATAATATGTGAAGACCTGAAACTAACAGTATACTCTCATTACATCAGCCAAACATGTCCTATAAAGAGTAAAATGCATGGATGTGTCAGTGTGTTTGATCACACAGTATTTTAGTCCTGGTGAAGTTCTTAACATGGGGATCTTTGCTCAATAAGTTGCTATGGTCTACTGTAAAATTATTGTCTTATCTGAAAACAAATAAATTAAGCATCCAAAGCAAAAAGCAGAGGACTGTCTTAAGATCTTTCATTTTTGGAGCGTCTTCAGGTTGGGTATCACTGGTCTAAAGTGACTCAAATGTAGAGATGTCTCATGTATAAGTCAGATTTCTGTTAGTTGGAGCAAAAGATGTGTGTGTGTGTTGGTGGTTGTTAATCAGAATTTGAGAACAGCCTGACAAGCTTGAAAAGTGTGTGCATGCAACTTGAAACTGTGTAAAAAACAAAAACAAAAACCACATTAATGACACAGCATCCGACGTTCAAGTAACATCGTTATCAGTGACAGGCTTTGGGTTAACGTGCCTGCGAGGAGCCGCTCAGCAGTGCGGAAAACAAGCCAAAAAGAACAAAAGAGCAACAGCACATTTCTTTCCTTTCAGAGGAGCCGTAATCATGTCAGTGCTGCTTGCTGCACTTCTTATCACCATTTTAATTGCCGTTACTGCAACATATTGAGCCTGGTCTGTTATTACATTATTTGTAACCCAAAACTTCATCCAAATCATTCTTGCTGTCATTCATGCATTCGTGTGCAGCTCCAAGTGGAGTATTTTCCATTGAAACATACATTCAGTCATATTATTAGTTATTACATGCATTTATTTGAGGAACAATTTTGCCATACATAACTTTGTGATTACCAGCACAGTTTAATTAAGTTAACAAATTATTCTTTAAAAAAAGAAAAATCTAAAATTAAAGCATTACAAACAGTGGGAGCAAACTATCGTTTGGGTGTAGAAGAGCAGGAAGGTTGAATGCTGCTCCGTCGGCAGGAAAAGAAATCCAACCTGCCGGTATCCGCTTCAGGGAGATACCGTCTAACTGCCCTGCTCTGAAAAACTATGGTCAGGAGTTGGATTTTTACAGACATCAGCACGTGATTCTGCTCAGACTGTGTTCTCCTTTGGGCCTGTGGGGAAACAGCCATCACTGCCCCCTTGTGGCCACAGATTCACACAGCAGCGCAGCTTTAAAATATGTTGCCTCTTATGCCCACCGCTTCTTTGTTTTGCTGTTACCGTTTCTAATCATTCAATCTTATTTACCCTTCCTCTCATTTTTATTAGAGCCCCTCCCCCCTCAAAAAACAAAAGAAAAACTAAATATTTCCCCTAGTGTGATATGATATATACATCAAAAACTTTAAAGCAAACCCCTAATCAGAAGAAAGGAAAGGAAAATGGGGGGGTGGGGGTCAAATAAATCAGAGGGCTCATAAAATAAATATAAAGTAATTGATTTCTCAAAACAGCCAAACAAAAAACCTGGACACCCGCCCCCTTAGGAAAAAAATCAAAACAACACTGAATCTGAAGTGGTGAGACTGAAGGCAACATGATGAGGAGCGAGAACATAGGGGAGAGATGGCACGAAGTGCCAGTGGAAGACTGAGGGACCGGAGGAAAGGAGCGGGGAGATGACGACTGAGACCAGGCTGTTTTTCCTTACACTTTCACACAACAAAGATCAATCGAATAAAGCAATCACTGAGCTGCAGAGAATCAAAGGAAAAACTGATTTTTGCCCCGTATCGCCCAGAAATAAATCAACCAAAATCAGACGTATACATTTCTGATATTCACTAAACTTTTCTTTTCTTTTCAGCGGGGAACAAATCACCGACTCGGTGAACTCTAAAAAGCATTTTTATTGTAGCAGAAGCGAGCGGGAGACGGTTGCAGCTCCTCCGCGTCAGATCTGAAAGGTCTGAGCGGTGGTGGGAACGCCGATTCCTGAGGGGCCAAAGTGAGTACAGGAGGAGAAAACAAACAGGAGAGGTCACTTTGGCAGAAGTCCCTTAGAGTTTAAAGGAGGGAGTGGGAGACACGCACACAGAAAATGTTGACACTTAAACAGACACGTTAACAACTTCAGCTTCTGTGGATATAAAAGCCTTAAAGAGCGACCTACTCCAACCTCAAGTGTTTAAGCCAGCAGGTCTGATGGGCAGGGTCTACCACTGTTCTTTTGTCTTCTGTCACTTCACATCATCTGTTATTGTCTTTGTGTATGTATGTTACAAAAAATCCTTTTAATTACTTTTTTTTTTTTTAATCATTGTGGAGACCTACAGAAGAGCGCAAGGAGCTGTGAGGAAGGTCCGTCTTTGGTTAGTGTTTCATCCTCTCTCTTTTGTCCCCACACTTCTCTTCATGTAAAGATTGCGGCTGACAAAATGTAGTGACAACAGGTTGAACTTTATTTCTCTCCCCCTCATTTCGCATATTCAATGTGCATATGCATGTGTGTTTCAGTGGTTGGGTGTAGTGTGGATGTGGAGGGTCTCCTTATGTCACAACTGAGCTCCACAGGCAAATCTTGTCCTTCAAGTCTTTTCCATTATTTGTTTGTATCTTCCTGTACAGAGCTGTGAGTTTAACACTGGGTCTTCTGTCCTTTATGAGAATGCTGTGTTGGAGGTTATGACAAAAACTTGAAGGGCAACCAGTCACGTAGCAAAGCCAGACAACTTATGCTGTTTTCACCTGTCCCGACAGTCCCTGTGGAAGCAGGAGAGAGGAGATAAACGTTTTAGAAACTGAACTTTGATCCGAACCACGTTTAAATATTTCATTAACCACACCATGAAGCTGTATTCATGTACACACCAGAAAATGGTCCATTTCACAATCATTTGCACTACAGAATATAGTCTTACTACCAGTGAGCTGGCAGGCTAATGTCCGACTACAGAGCTGCACCTCTGTTACACAAGTGTTTGAAAAGCTGCAGAGCATGTATGAAAACATCTTAACACTTCTCTTTGATACAAGCATTGCAACTAGTATGTATCATTTGTTTCTAGGCTACATGGATGATGACATTTAACACCTATTGTTTGCCCTATATAAGATCTGATTTATGATTGGATGTTATTGGTCATATGAGATTTAAGATTGTGCTGTTTCATTGTCTGATGAAGAGCAGACACTTGTGTTTTGCATCATTAATGTCATTATCTGCACATTTGGTCATTTTATTGCGTTTTAAGTTGTGAGAAATGAACTATGAACTGAAATATTAAAAGAGCAGAAGCAGAAAACACAAAGTGCCTTTTCTGTCATTTTCGTGCTGTTTTTCTACCAGAAGGAGAATGTGCATAGAACGTGCTACATATTAGCACCAGCTTAACACTTTCCAGAAGCAGGTTCTGTAGCATTTTCTGCAAAGGGTTCTCACGTTATGGTTGGTCTTCATCAGTTGCATACTTTAGAGAATAAGGCTCGAACATGTACACAAATATTTGTTTTCTAGCCACTAGAGCCAGATGAAGTCTCATGAAGGGCAGCTTTGAAATCCGGCCAATCAGAACTGACTGGGCTCTTTAGGTTTAAAGTAACTGAGGCTGACATGAGGGGCTGTTAGAGGGCAGGCAGAGACTCGTGTTTATTTGCTGATTAGCACAAACAGGAATTATGTTTTTTTTATAAGTTATAATGCAACAAAGTAGTATTGCTTCAAGCAAACTCTGCAGCAGATTAATAGTGTGATAAATGCTCTATACCTCACGGTGCATCTCTCCCAGTCTCCAAACTGGCTTCCAGCAGCAGTTCCTCCAGGTCCTGTCCACAGCTGACACTCACTACACAAGTGACACATAAGAGACTTTAAAACAACCTTTCCACAACAACAACAACAACAAAAAAATCTACTGAATGCGACCTGATTTAAAAAACATGACATCAGTGTTCACACATTCTCACCGTGCTCCATCACACAGCTGCCAGGCTTGGGGCTTTCAGTGTCGAGAAGATGGAGGGAGAACTCAGGTTTCAGGCCATTGGGCAGAGCAGCACCGACCACCTCCCCTTCTAGAGCCTCAGCAAAACTCTCTCCCTCGTCTGCAGAGCTCTCGTCAGCCGATTCCTCCCTTTCAACCGGTGGATTTATTTGAGTGATGGCTTCAGGCCAAGATGAGGTGGGGTTAGGACTTTGTGTTGCATCTCCTGTTTGAGGATTTGACTCCTGTGCTCCACCCTGAGTGACAGCTGGTGCCTGCAGATCAGTGTGGACAGAGGGGAAAGACTCTGCTTCCTGTTCATGTGCCTCTGGTTGTTGCTTTGGCCTTGGCTCCTCTTGGTTTGGCTGTTCTGTCTCTGCTAAACTGAGTTTTTCATTTTCTGGTAAGCTGACTAATATTTCCTGCTTCTCTTTCTGTAGAAGTGTCTCCTGTGTTTGGTGTGGTAAGCAGGCCTCCTCTGCCGCAGTTACTACATCATTTGGTAGCTGTTGCAGTCCAGATGTTAACAGTTCCTGCTGTGTAGGTAAACTAGTCTGGGGTGGATTCAGTTCCTCTGACTGTTCACGCTCTCGGGGTATCACCTGCCAATCATTTCCTACAGGACCTTTCGCCTCCTCTTCCTTTTTGTTTCCTTCTACACAAAGAGGCTCAGGTTGGGGGCTTTTAGGGCTCTCTGTTACCTGGTCTGATGAGGAATTTAAAGGCGGAGCTGGTGACTGTAGACTTGGATCTGTGTTTTCAGTTGTAGACTGTGGCTCTAGTTTGCAGGTCTGTGGAGTATTTAGTGCTAAAGGACTCTGCTCTGTCATTTTAGAGTCTGTCAAAAGAGCAGGTGAGTTCTCCTTCATTTCCTCCTGTGTCAGTTGGGTTTGTGTAGGTGTCTGAATTGCACACAGGGGTTGTGTCTGCTGTGTTGTGTCTGCAGGAGTCTTTGAGGGCTCTTTAGACTGGCTGGGAACAGCAGGCACACTTAACTGGAGCTGATGCTGTTCAGGGGGGCTCTCCACCCGGGTCACCATGAAAATCTTATGACCCCTCCCAGGGCTTGAGACGGATATGCAACGTCCAGGAGATGGAGGTGTGCCCGGAGGAGCTGCAGATTCTGTGACGGTGACAGAAATTACGCTTGACCCTTTGGACGGTGAGGCTGAGGATGTATGTGAGGCACTGAGTTGAGACTGTGCAACCCCTGGATGGGTATGAGTAGCAGTCTGGTTTGAGAGAGTGGAGGAGTTTGAAGTGGAAGATTTTGTTACCACCTCGCTTTCCTCCTCGTCCTCAGTGTCAGAGTCAGACTCCAGATGAGTCTGGGGAACATCTGAGTCAGAGCTCGCTCCTGACTGCCTGCTTGTCTGCGTTTCATTTCCTGCCGTTTCATCGTCTTTATCCTCTACGTCACCTCTCTCCTCTGATGCTGATTCATGCTCCTCCTCTTCCTCCTCCTCTTCTTGCTCTTGCTCTGTGGCAATTTCAGCCATAGAGGCAGACTGCTTCATCTTCTGCTCATTATCCTCTTTTTCTTTAGCAAGGATGAAATTCCTCTTACAACCATTCTGGATCTCAGCCAGCAGGGCACGCTGTGTCTCAATAAAGCTCTTTACCTAAGAGACAAAAAATCAAAACACAAAAAACACATTTCTAATATGCAAAACAGTCACTGTAACGGGGCCTTAATTCTTTCATTTGTTTTAGCAAGAAGTATGTTCTTTCACAACACAATCTTTTTTTTTTTTTTTTAAAGGATGGCATCGTGCTGGCATAACAGATGGAGAAGATCATAAGTACCTCTCCCCAGAAAAAAGACGATTGTACTTTTGTTGGGGATTAACTAACAACTGAGATCTGTTGCCTATTGGGTATTTATCAGAGCAGTGCACATATCATATCATAATATCAGCATGGCTCATCAATTTCTTTTACAGTTTTTGGACAGGAGAAGTATTTGGCACCGTCCAACAAGCCACACTAAGCTATACCTAAACTGTAAATACCTGTATTAGGTTTTGGTCTTCTCACTGGAATTGCTGAAAATGAGTCATTTTATATACACTGAAAACATCACCTCCTCTCCTTATGAAGTTAAGGGGGCTTCGAAATCCAGGGAAAATATTGGCAAAGTACAAAGGCACCTAATTTCAACCCAACAAACACATTTGTACACAGCTGAAATGGGATAATGCTGCAGAAATATTTGGACTATGTTCAACCATCTCCTTCCTGTCCTCTCTACCCTTTACCATTTCTTATTCACATACTCACAGTTTCTTTCTTGGGCTCCCGGTCAAGGTCGAGACGCAGCAGAGAGGTGTTAACCTTCAGGGCAAGAGACAGGGCCATGAGGCCACCTGTTTTAATCTCATTCTCTCGAAGGTCCAGGCGCAGCAGTCTGGGGCTCTCAGCAATGAATTCGGCCACAGCCACAGCTCCTAGAGCACACAACAACAGGAAGCCAGTCAAAAATGCCAAAATCCAACACACACGCACACACCAGAAAAAACTACAGCTGAGGAACAAATACATCATTTCCTACCTTCACAGGACAGCTTGGTGGAAGCAAGGCCCAGCCTGAGCACAGAGCGGTTGGCGATCAGCCCGTCTTTCAGCTTGTGGACTCCTTCGTTACCCACCGAATTATGGCCGAGGTTCAAAGTCTCCAGACTCTGTGTGCATGGCTGAGAGGAACAATATTTAAATTACAAGTGGAAATAATAATGAATAACATAATCAGAGTGTTTTGCTGTGTTTTTTAACAGTACAGGAATAAGTACAGTACAGAATGTCTATTCTTATTTAATACACTTAATGTACAGAATTCACCTGCTTGCTGCATACATGCTACATACATGCACATTCACATAATGTACATAATATATAATGTTCTTCCTCTCTCCCCCTTTTTGCACAAGTTTAGGAGCGTATCAGGTTACATTTCACAGTGTGTTATACTTGTATAACTACGCATGTGATGAATAAAGAACCTTGAACTTGAATAAGCTTTGTACATCTAGTGTAATTTTAGAAATGTAAAAAAATAAGCAACGTTGTACTTTATGCAGGATTCAATGCCTACATGAAGTGTTTACAGAAAGTCATTCTCTTTAAGTATCATTGAGATTTGTTTTAAAGGTCTCATCCCCAAGTAGGCAGTTTTGATATTACTTACTATTTACTCATCCATTAAGAGTATTTTTTAATATACCCAATGGTTTGCAACAAGACCTCTGACCACTACATACAAACAGAAAAAAGGCAGTTATGTGTCCTTGACAAGGCTGAAGATGGAATGACTCATCAGAGTCTGTAGTACTAACACAATAAAAAGATGGAAGGAAAGGACACTGAGAGGAGCAGATAATGACATTCAATCCCTCAATGACAGATGTGCGACTTCAGCAATGGATTATCTGTAACTAACCACTATGAATTTATTCCAGGTTGAACTGGAAATGGCACGACCAGGACATGAGATCACATTATTCACTTAGTGAAATACGTCAACACAAAATGTCAGGTGTATTAATGACAAGTTTATGCGGAAATGTCCAGTCAAATAAGACGTCATAGCACCTGTTTGCACAGCACACTAACACACCAGCTACACACCTGTCTAAAGTAATTGAACAGCAGTTTCCAAAAGGATATGCAAGTATGAATGCCCATGAGGAAAATAAACAGAGTTCTAAGTCTTATTTGTCCAGACATTAAGGAGTGTGAAACATAGCCTGTGCAACCTGAGGAGAAACTGGAAACCCCCAACCTTGCTACGTCTGCTTCAAGCAGGGTCCTGGATGTGACTCACCATTATTCCAGTAAAGATGACATGCTTTATGGGTAAAATGTATTACAATAATTAAATTACAGTCATAAACATTGACTGAGGTAGAATTAAAATGTGCACATGTGCAGGAAAGTGAGCCCTAGCTGGGGGTGGAATGCCCTAGCAGGATATTAAGAAACTAAGAAATAAATAGCAGACTTCTATTCGGATCACTTATCTGACAGAGTTTAAAAAACAAAAAAACAAAAAAATTGCCTTCCAGGTGCTTTTTTCTTTTCTTCTTTTTCTAAGTTTACACACATAGGCTGTTAAAACCTTCAATCAATGTGCCTGGCTTCACTGTGACCAAGTTTGTGTATCTATTTGTGTGTGTATACCAGTGCAGCAGCAAGGTAGCCCATGCCATTATGCGTGAGCTGGTTGTTCCATAGCACCAACGTGACGAGGCCTTTCCTCTGTTCTTTTAGTCCCTCACACACATAGGCCAGACCTGCACAGAAACACACACAGACCGAGTTCTGATGAGCATCTAGAAGATTACTGTAACGTTGATGAAGTGCAGTGGAAAAAACTTTAGCAACTGTAAACTGTAAAGCCCATAATAATATCCCTATGCATTGTCACAACTTCTATTGATATAAAGAAGACACATTTGAGGATTTTTTAGGACCCCTTTAATGTCACTTTAAATGAAATCTAAAAGTGAACATGCAACAGAAATACAAAATATATTTCTTCTGCATAAATACATTTGCTTTAGCTTAAAACGAACAGTAAGGAAAATGGTTAAGTAAAAAACAAGCCAAAAAACCCCCACACCATTTAGCCAGAAAATGAAATCGGCAGCATCAACATGGTATGATTTTTAATTTGAGAAGTAGATAAAAATGAAATGGTTATGAAAAATAATATTCCAGTGTTTCCTCAATCTGTGGGCCAGTGCCAGGACAAAGCAACAGGAATTATTATTAACAGTAAACAGTAATAACAACATATTATTATTATTATCACTACTACTACTATTGTTGTTCCTATTGTTAATATTATCATTCCTTTTTTTTTTCTAAAGACAGAAGTGACAACATATCTAATTAGCCTATTGTTACCATTAACCACTAAGATACATGTAATTATTGCCTTGAAGGCCTGAAGTGTTAGTCAGACTACAAGGGAAAAATAGAGTTCATTATGTTATGACTAACGAGTGGTTCAGCTAATATCTGCCCCCTTAAGTTATTATTATAGTAGACTTAATCATCAATCGCTGTATGTACACCAACTGCAACAACAGTGATTCAGTGCTCCCCAAAATACTGCAGTCTTAAAGTATGCAGTAGCATTATGGTGCCTAAATCTGTAGCAGGAGTAAAAATAACATTTTTTGCACAGTGCTGTAACTAAAACATTTCAAGTAACTGAAGATCCTTAGGCCACCCTGTGTGTGAGACCATGTACTTCTCATAGCTTTAAGGTTTTTCCTTAATAAAATCAATCTCGCCAGCCACTAAAGACATTTTGTCTTATCCGAAAGGACACTCAACAGGATTGTTTCTTTAAGTGGAGTTTCATTTAATTTTCATTTAATCAGGAATGCTTAAAATATCATGTATTAGTATATAATATAATATATATTACGAAATATAATAATATATATAATATTAATATATGTATATGTGTAAATGGTATTATAATGTGTTAGATATGTGTGTGTGTGTATATATAATGTGTATACGTTGTTATTATAATATGTTATGTATATGTGATATATATATTATGTGATATATATATATATTACATATATGTTATATATATATATTATATATATTATATATATATATATATATTATGTGATTATAATATGTGATATATATATATATATGTATATATATATATATATATATGTGATATATATATATATATAGTGTATATATATATATATATATGGATATATATGTGTATATATATATATTGATATATATATAGTGTATATATATATATGGTATATATATATATATATATGTATATATATATATATATATGGATATATATATATATATGCATAATACACTAAAATAAAGGGAATAAAAATAACAATACAAATCATTACTAAATAAATAATTAATAATTAACATATAAAAATCAAATATGATAACACATAGAGGGCAAAAACCATTGGCTCTATAGAAAACGTAAGTTTTATAATATAATTATAAAAAAAAATACTTAAATATTTAGTTAAGGCTTTATAGAAACCCATATATCATTAAAAGAAATTTATGTATATTATATGTTATAATGAATTATAATAATGAACTCAATATAAGAGTTGGGTATATAATTTATAAATAAAAAATATAAAAGTTTATTAAAATATATAACAAATAACAAAAAAAAAAAAAATTAAAAAAAAATGGGAACATCCTGTAAATACTTTTAGAACCATCACTTATGGGTCAGACCACATCTATCTTTGAACGAATACATCCTTTTGATCTAAATTACACCAAATCAGGTTTCACAATGGACAAGAACAACAACAACAAAAACTTATATCACCTGTGGTAGCTAGTAGATGAGCTTAAAAATCTGTTTAAAGACATTTAAATTTAACTATTTAACTGGGTAAAGCTTAAAACTAACTAGTTAATGTTTAACTTACGTTTAACATTGAGAACAGATGTTAAAACTCGCAGCTGCCTTGATATGAAGATACTTCTGTTCAATACCTAATGTTATTTTACTGGTTTGTGTATTAGCTTTCACTTGCTTGTAGGGCTGCCACAAACGATTATTTTGATAGTCGACTAGTCACCGATTATTTATGCGATTAGTCGACTAATCAGATCATCATCCACTGGACGTAAAACTACAGCTTATTGCACCAGCAGCATCTGCTCTTATATAACTATCATTAGCTTACAGCTTTAAGCTTTTAAGGTGCTAACTAAAAATAAAGACAAGATGATAGTTTATTCAATTTTAATGAAATTTGCAGATTGTTTCGGTAAAGTTTAATAAACTCCTTGCTATCTAAAATATAACAGGACACCGGAGTATATTCTCCAGCATCTCACACTTCTGATAATCAGCTGTCTGCTTGACGTTTATTCAGCTGTGTAAAAACTATAACTTTAATCTCAGCCAAACCGATTTACTCAGGAACAAATAAAATACTAAAAAAAAAAAAGCCAAACAACAACATTTTTAATTTATCTAAGTGACTCATATATATTTAACCTGAGTAGCGAAAGACGGCGGTGGGTTTGAAAACAATTTGCCGGGAGTCCGGTGTTCTCACGGCGCTAGTGACCTAGCCCCCGGCTAGCTATCGAGCTAGTGGGTAACAGACGTCTCCGAAAACGTCGGAGCGCTTTTGAAAATATGTGGTGTCCTGATAAACTGAGCCGATATTTGAGGTTTACACAGCTACATTCTCGCCTGAAAATATGTTAAACGTTTATTTTGTGACCCAGAAAGAATAATAAGAGTAATATTAAAACTAACTAGCTGCCGCCATTGTTGGAAACTGAAGCTGGGCCGCGCTATGAATTCTGGGACACAGCTGCTTCTTCTTCTTCGGGGTTTAACGGCAGCTGGCATCCTTGTACATGCAGTGCTGCCATCTTCTGTTTCAGTCCGTTATTACACTCTTAAATCCTGCTACTTATTCCTGCGTCTTTTGCGATCTTACAAAGCTTCAAACGACGCTTCGACTATTAAATCAGTCGTCGACGATTTTGATAGTCGACGTAATCGTGACTAGTCGACAAATCGTGGCAGCCCTACTTGCTTGCACTGCTTTAATTTTGTATTATTTAGCATTTTGTGTTTGCCTGCTTTTGGTTTTACTGCTTGTTATACAAATATTTAATATCTGAATATGATCTACTTCTTTTATCTTGCCCCTTTGCTGAGACTGAAGGATTTTTAAAAAAGTTTCAGTGAAACAATATTATGGTACTTAGAGCAAACAAATCTAACAACAAATACGACCCCGATGAAACAAAACTGTAAATAAATAAATAAATAAATAATGATGGTACTTGTTACTGTGTCAGAGCACTATTACTACTTCTTACCAGAGTCCAGGATGTGATTATTACGTAGGTCCAGGATCTGAATGTTGTAGTTAAACTTGAGCAAATTGCCAAGTTGGGCTGAGTCCTGCAGGCCATTGAGCTTGTTGTCAGCAAGGTACAACTCCCGGAGGTTCATATTCATCTTCAGAGCTGTAGCTGTATCAGTGAGATGAAAAACAAAAGAAAATTGAGGGAAGAAAAGGTGAAGAGGTTAAAGAAAACGGTAAAAGGAATAATAATTTTATGTTTAATCAGATAAAAAGCTTCTCTGAAGGTGAAATAAAGCTCCACTTGCTATTGTACATCCTCTGTCACGCCCTAGTACTTTGGCTGACTTACCCAATAACATGAGTGGTCTGCCAGAGAGGCCAGCGTTCTCCAGATGGAGGACTGCCAGGCTGCCACTGATCCTGAGCGCTCGTGCTACAAAGGGAGCCGAGTGGTCCAGTAGGGGAGTGTTACGGGCATCAAGATACTGCAGAGAGCTCGTCTGAGGGGGAAACACCAACAGAGGTGCAAATTATTGGCTATACAACATAAACATCCCCAAGCCCAAAACAATCCACATTACTGTGATGAAAACAATCACAGCATGCCTCTTGGAATGAAATAAAATCCTAGTGCAAAGGCCAAGCAGGATAAATATGTAAGTGACTGAGTAAAATAGCCAAAACACACAGAAACATGCAAACTTTTAGTGGAACTACTTTGATTTTAATTGAAGCCAACATAAAGGCAATGAGAAGTAGTGTTGTTATTTATGTAACCCGAGGCAGATCTCAGGGATGCAAGGACATGCACTTGCCGAAGCATTTGTTAATTCGATTCCATTTACTTCATTGAAATAAGTTATGAGTTTTCATTGATAATGTTCAAGCTGTGCAGCATTGCTTCATAAATCAGACGGTCATTGCTCAGAGACAGGGAATGCCTTTTGGTCCAAGCACTGATCAAATGCCAAAGAAGTTTCCCACACATAGTTTTGATTACAGTAAGACCGTTGTACACAGTTACCACATAATCATTGACTGTGATTAAGAATGTGGTGTTTTTCCCTCTAGGATTAAATTAATGACCCAAATGGAAAATAAAAACAAATGAGTAGGCCACAATAATAATAAAGAGTGCAAAGTAATTTGTTACTCTGCAGACAGTTTGCATACAGAACAGATCCACAGAAGACGCCATTGCCATAGCCCTCCACTCTGTGATGAGCAGCAACGCTACATCCGAATGCTCTTAGTGGATTACAGCTCAGCTTTTAATACAATCATTCTGGATATTCTCATCACAAAACTGGTCACTCTTGGCCTCCTCCCTCTCACATGTGCCTGGATAAAGGACTTTCTCACTAACTGGCCCCAGACTGTAAGACTCAGCCCTCATCTCTCCTCCACTTGCATGCTGGGCACTGGCTCCCACTGACATCTCCTGGACAGACAACATCACAGCGGCTGTCAAGAAGGCATCAGCTGCACTTCCTGATGGTCCTCAGGAAGTACAAACTGGACTCCAACCTGCTGCTGACCTACCGCTCGTCCATTGAGAGTCTGCTGACATACTGCATCACAGTATGATACGGTAGCTGCACTAAGGTGAATAGAGTGAGGTTTCAGAGTGTAGTCAAGGCAGCACAGAAGATCACAGGCTGCCCTCTCCCCTCCCTGATGGACATTTATTTCTCACGCTTCCTCAGCAGACCAACAAACATCATCAAGGGCAGTTCCCACCCTGGTTTTGACCTGTTCAACCTGGTTCCCTCAGGGAAGCGCTACAGGTGCATAAGCACAAAGACTATCAGACTCAAGAATACTTTCTTCCCAAAACTCCTTCAACTCACACATGCACTGACAACACAGTTCCACCACCCAATCCAAGGACTTCCCTCTATACACAGACTACATAACTACCATTACCAATACTTAATTTTTGTGCAATACCCCAGACTGTAAATATATCACACTATTTTTTCCCCTCGATTCGTATATTTTATATTTTTGAATACTGCTCATATATATACAGTGCTGCAGAACCCCCCTTTCTTTTCCCACATGTCTGCACTGAGTGGGAGATGCTCAGTATCTTATTGTACATGTGCACAGTGACAATAAATTGCATTCTACTCTATCCTATTAGTGCTGTTCACCGCAGCCAACCTAACACACAAAAATCTCTGCTTTTTCATAAAAGTGTTTGAATAGTTTGGGAGGTTTTTTTGGGTTATGAGTCACACTTACGACAAAAAACAAACCAACAAACAAACGAAAGAACAGTAACCAGTAACTCCACATAGTTTGCTTTGATTAAACAACAGCTGTTCACATCAATGTGTTTTCTCACATGTGCTGCTGTCGTCCTTATATATCAGTGTGTTTAGCCGTTACTGATTTAAATTCTTAATAGTAATAAGTGATGACTGACGTCAAAGGGTGACTTATGTTTGCAGCAGCACTGACGATGAAAGGTCAGAGATAAGAAACAATACAGAATCTTGGTCTTTTCCCCCTAGACACAAAGCAATGACTAACACAACACAAGTAAGCAACAGTTTGAGCTTCAGCCTGAAGAACTTTCTCACTAAAAACAAAGCCTTTTTACATTTTTCAATCACTTGTGTATATTGTCCTCAGTGATCTTCTTTCTTTCAGTCATTCCATCATCTTCTGTCACAGTTCAACTATTGTTTTACTACTTGTTTTTTTCATGTGCAAAACAAAAGCACATCCTCTTGATTTTAAGGTTTTCTAAATCAGCACATAACAGAAAACTGGTCCTAGTGGGACTATTAGAAGAAGAAAAAAATGCTAAGGAGTTGCTCACATCATTGTGAAGAAATTCTGGCACACTCTGTTCTATTCAGTTCATTGAGATTTGCAAGGATTTATTCATGTACAGCTCTTTTAAGGACCAGTGACAGCGTTTCATTCAGGGTTGACATTCACCTTGATTCTTTTCTTTTTCAGCATTTCTGTTGTAGACCTGCTGCTGTGCTTGAGATCCTGTTGCAACACACAATATCAGACACGCTTCAGCTGTCAGACAGATGGCCTCACATTTGACTCTTTGGTACTTTGGTATAAAGACGAGTTGACAAACAACTCAATAACTGCAAGATTCCCAGGTCATGTGGCCGCAAAACAAGCCTCGCTTTGCAGACCCTAACTGATACTTACCCCAATTTCTTTTACTAAATACCAAGAATGTCCTTCATTTTCACACACTGCTTTGACACTATATGTCCCAATGCACTTCATTTAGTGTGCTTACTTTTATAATCTCTCTTTTTTAAATCATGTGTTATTTTAGAATGATGAATGTTTAACTGACTTTCTTTTTTTTTTTAATTTAGTGACAGTCGTTTTCATTTATTTAACTTTAAATTTGTTTACTAGTTGTTATTGTGCCAGGTTAGCTCCTACTATTGCAGTTTGCATTACTAAGAGCCTGATGACCACTTTTTCCTGAAGGGTAGCTGTATGGGCAGAAACAACCCTCCTGGTCTTTCAAGGGTTAAGAGTTCAACTCTGCTCAACACCATGGACCTTTGCACACTGTAGTTGTTGGTGTATGGGAGGATGATCTCTCACCTTTCGCATCATGTGAGCTGCGGCCTGCCATCCTCGTGTGCCAATGTGCTTGTTGAAGGAGATGTTGAGATGTGTGGCCGACTCATAGTACTCTATCATGTCAAAGAGAGCTGAGGCACCCTGAGGGGGAGGAAGAGGGAGAGAATAGGAGAAACATTAACCAACAGATTAAAATCTAACAACTTAAAGAACTCTCACAGTTGGTCCATAGTGCTACAACGCTGGAAGAGATGTTGTAATGCAGCTTGGAGCAGTTGTAGTTGCCAGGGTAACAATCCCTCAAGACAGGTGAGAAGTGCTGAGGTGTTTCCAAAGGGCCTCAGGTGTATGTAGAGATACTACAGCTCGAAGGACAAGTTCATATGCTTGTGCAACTGTTTACTGTTGTAAAGCAAAATATTACGATTCAGTAGTATTCAAAATACCTGAGAACTGACTCTTTTGTTCAGATTAGGGCTCCAACGTGTAGTAAAAGAACCACTAAGTCTGAGTCCCATTAAAATGCACTAAAATGATACACTGCAAAACGAGAGCCACTGGACCACTGATTTTGCACTTAAAACCATCTGACAGCTTGCAGAGTTCACAATGATTGGATCTGTCAGACAAGGTTCAGTCCACAAATTCTGACAACTTGCAATTCACCTATGCATGGTACAATCAATGTTCCCTCTAATGTTTCATGTGTCTGAGCGAACACGCAAACTCCCTGAGCGGACCCTTGGACCACTGTGAGCAACAGTAGACGTGTGCACTGTGGTCACGCCAGCACTGAATCCATCCAAGTTACATGGTTAATTAAAATAATCAAATTACAGCATTTACATTTATGTTAGACTACTTACAATGAAAATTTAAAAAAAAAAATCGTTGTTCATGACCTGTGTAGTATGTTAACACTACTTGAAGAAATACTTACAATTTGAAACTTTTCAATAATATTAAGTAAATAACTTGAACTCCAATTTTAAAACACAACTTTTTCTTTTTTCTTTTTTTTAATATAAAGCTCTGACTTGTTTATATATGAGTCTGTGGTCTGGGAGAGAGTCCTGTAACTCTCTGTCTGCAAAATACAGTATATAATGACCAATGTTGGGCAATTAATTATATAGTTACTTCTTCAAAAAAGTAACTGAGTTTGCAAACAACAAAGTTTTTTGCAGCTGTTTACCTAAAAATGCAGCCAAGGCGTTTTTTTATAAATAAACATTTCAAACTATTTACAGAACAATCAGCTGTTCTGCATCAAATCTGATGCCACACAAATCTATTTGTGCCACTCCAAAAAATAATTTCTGTCCACTATGAGATAAAGGAGAACAACAGCCTGATACCTGCAGGCCTGACAACAGGAGATGTATCACTCCTGTAACACCTGTAACATTCAGAGTCGCCTCATTGTTCTGACACCACAACAAAACTATTGACACACTACACACTAACTACCAAGATTTGCGCTAAATGTGGCAAATCTCTCACATCTCAAAACACCGCCACAACTCCTAAAACTTCCCCCTTCCTAAACAACTAAATGCCATGTTACCATATAATTTTTTGATTGGTCGACATGGTACATTTTTCCACCAATAGGAAAGGTGGAGCTTTTTTGGTTTGTTTTGCTCACAGGCAGAGAGTGCTTTCAAGCGCTTTCCTTATAAAACGCCGTTTTTACCGTTTCTTCCCGCAGTAAATATAAACAACGATAGTATTCAGGAAGAAAACCAAACATTGCATATTTTTATCATAACTCTGGTTTTACGTGGCCGATCAACACAATTTAAAAACTGGTATAAAGTCCACACTTTTCCGTCAATTGTTCCGTCTGTCCTGCTCACATCTCCAATGGTTGTACACGTTGTCATTAACGTGGCTTCACTCCACATCAGCCACGCCGCTTTGCTAGCTAAGACAATTTAATTTCAATTCAGGTTAGATTTTTTTTTTGTGCGCAACGCAGATTTTCTGTGCACAGAGACCGTGCCAGCAGTGCACAACTGCACACGCGAGCAGCTTAGAGAGAACATTGGGTACAATCATCACCTTCACAGGCTTCCTAAATAAAACCAGCCTCACCAACAGCTGTCATCACTGGTGACATGGTCATGCACTGTGAAATCATCCCTAACAGTGAGACTGTGAATAAAGAGCTCGATTTTAACTCCCTGAGCTGTCAGAGTTTGTGTTTGGGGTGAGTACCTGAACTGTGGTTAAACTACTGTTCTTCTACACCCAGCACACTTAAACACTGAGGATTTTGGCACTGACCTCTCATTCTACTTAGCGGATTTGGCTTCCTGCAACTTTATCCTTTTAAACAACACGAAGTTCATGTAGAAGAGTCACTGTTTTGACACATTGGAGGAGGTCTGGTGCACTTTGTGATCACACATCAAGCTGAAAAGGTTCACGCTTTGAATGGAACTGTGTAAAGGCTCTTTTGGTTGAAAAGTAAAGTACAAAATGCTTGATTAACTTGACGTCCATCAAGCAACATCATCATGTTGTTTCTGAAATATTCCAGAGTACTGCAAAAACCAAAGTGCTGTGCGATTGTAAGACTCCAAATGTGCGTGGTAAGAATCAGAGGCAGGACTAAAATTAAATATCAGGTGATCAAGGATGACATAAGTGCACTCATGATCAGTGTTTTAATCTGGCTTTAATAATGATGTCAGAGGGGCAACTCAGTATATCAGTAATTCCTGAAAAACTACATTAAGATGATGGCACTGTAGTGAGGATGGATGTCTGGTTCTTTTGCTTCTCCTATTTTCCAAATATAACTCATAGCTGAGCATATCAGCTTGCTGCTGCAACACTAGATCTCATGACTGGATTCTGTGTTTCTCATCTGTTTCAATGGAAAAAATAAATAAATAAACATACAATAATATCGAAATAAATAAATAAACTGACCCCACAACTGATCAACCAACTGCAGGAGGTGATCCAGATTAAATGTGAGATTATCCTTTTCTGATGCTGATAAAAACTAACAAAGTCAGACAGGCTATGCTACTGCATAGTATCTCCTAACCTTTCCACTTTGCATTCGTTTATACTGGAAGACATTACCGAGTATACAGCAATGTGTGTTTATCTACAGGGTGGAGGAAGATGAGTCATTCAGTCCAATAAAAGCCATCCTGTAACTCTGCTTCCCGTGCTTGCGCCTTCACAGGCTTCTTAAAACATCTCTTTCTAACCATTTTTCTCCTTTCATCTTCCCATTTCATTCCCAACAAGACGCCACTGCTGCACAGTCGAGTCAAGTACGAGCCAAATCAAGCCATCTACTGTATACCTCTCACACCCACTCAAAAATGAACCCATCCTCTTCCCGAGTCTATTTATTTTCTATGCCAGCTTCCTCTAATCCCAGCTCATCCGGCAACACTACTTCAGTATTTTCTCCTTTCAGAGCTTCATTTCATCTCAGCCCAAGGCGAGACACTTGCCTGAGACTGAAAAACTGCTCTCTGGTGACTCAGTCGATGACTCATTCTGCCACTTTATTCACATTTCTGGGGTAATGTTGCATGTTGGGTGAAATTAAAAAAAGAAACAAAAAACAACAACAACAAAAACCATCACTCTACACTGTTACTTAATTATATATATTTTTTAGATTGTATGGTTTTTTGGACTGAAATAAAATGACACATAATGTTTCTCCAATTTAATTAGTAGAAGAACTTGTGAGATGGAATGCGGTGATACAATTTTTGCAGTATCGATGCTCCGGAGCTGATAATGCACTCTTTAAGCCCTACACAAAACATCTGCCAATATTTGCGCAGAAGCCCTTCAGCACTGGTAGAAAAATGTTATCCATTTGGTTGTCTGGACATGTTTATCTAGTGCATGAAAACTGATCCATGGCTCACTGCATTTACACCTGGTATTAAAATGTGTTTTTTCCATCTGGACTGTGCGAACATTGTGACTGGATCACAATAGGCAAATTAGTTAGAGCCGGCAGACTTGTTACTGGTTAACTGAAGCAGGTCCGTAAATGGATGTATAAACTTTTGTTAGGTTTGAAACTGTGACGCAAGACCCACTGGTGGGGTCAGTGCCATTACAGGTAGGGCATGGATGACCAGGGGAAACTATGAAGTGAAACTACTTTGAATGAATGGGATTTTTATTGGGGAAGTAAACAAGAATTTGCTGGTGCTTTTATGGTAACCTCTATTTATCTAAAAATAACTTTTGTTATCTGTGGTCTATAAATATTCTGGCATGTATGTTTTTTTACTCTGAAGAGGTTATTTTACAAACACCAGAAAAGAACCACTGTTTACATCTGCTGAGATCACTACTCATCTGTCCTTCACATGCATAGTCTCTAAATCAGGGGTCAACGGCAACGAAATGCAGTTTGTATCCATCCAGAAGTCCTTTAGCAATAATATTAATATTATTATATTAATATTATGTTAATTGTATACTGATTGAAGAAATATAATGCAAATTGCTCCTCGAAATTACTTTTTTTTCTTAGAGAGATTTTGTTTGTTGTTGAGTGCAATGTTAAAATAAGTTCTTTAAAACCAAAAAATTATTTAATATGAAGGTAATATGAGCAGAGAGTACAAATATGTTGAGCTATTGGCTGTGTTAGTTCAGTGAGAGAGTTCTTCATAAAGAAAACATTTTTCACTAGAAGTCAAAAACTAATGGGTACACCTATGTCTGCATTTTTATTTTGTGCACAAAATTATAGCAGAAGTCCTGCCACGTGTCTGGCCAGAAATAAAGTTTATTGTTTGTTTATTTGGTAGTTCAATGAAAGGCTTCAGTTAGTTAAGAGTGAGAAAAAAATGCATTCACATTTGCAGTTTGGTTTTCATATACAATATTTGAAATAAAAACAAACAAACAAACAAACAAACAAAACACTACATTTTAGGAAATACTGGTAGGTTTTTTTCTTGTTTGTTTGTACTACTTGAACACTGAAGTCGCCTTCCAATCAGATAACAGTGCCTGCAGGGGCTCACAGCTCACTTAGGTTTGAGACCCTTGCTCTAAATAATAACATAAAACACTGTTAACAGCAGGTGACAGGGAGCTAAATTAATTCTGCAGTTAAAGAGTAAAAGTACTGACACAGTTTTGACAGAGCAGTAATTAAACTTTCTGGTCCAAAGCAAACTTCTTCCTGTATGACTCTGGCAACAGAGTATGTGTGTTCTGGAGGGTGTGTGACAGGAAGTGGTCAGTGTCCATGTGTTCCACACTACGACACTGTCTATCTGTGCATGTCTGCAGCCCAAACATTTTAATGGTGTTTACACAAGTAGACATCTGGGGTAATCAGAAAACTCGTGACCACATACTTCATGTCCTGCTAGTCCTGTAATCGTGGAAAAGTTAATGAGAGTGTAACTGAAAGCATGAATCAAACATGAAAGAAGAAGAGAAAAGGGGGAGAAGCAGATATTTAAAGCATCTTACATCTTCATCCAGGTTGGTTTGCTCCAGGTCCACCAATTTAAACTGGACCCTCTTCAAAATCTCTTCCAGAGACTCGCATGCCTTGTAGTCCAGCTTTTCACCTAAAATATATCCACATACACTTGATCAATTAACCATTCAGCCATGCAGTATTAGATGCTGTTTATAAATTAAAGTTAGAAAAACTGCAATTACTATTTTCCACATGTTACACTGTTAATTGTACTGTATCGTTTTGTGACTGTTGTAGTGGGGGTTTTGTTTTTTTGGTCTGGTACTTACCTTTTAAATCTAAGCACTCATTTCGTTGTGTCAGGTCTTTCAGTTCCTACAGAAACAAAAACAAGTAGTGTCAGGAAGGGTTTCCCCATTGAAGCAATCTTTTCTTTTCACATGCCTTCACGTGATTCAGCAGGCAGTTCACGAAATGGTAGATAACACATAAATCAAGACAAACAATTGCTGCTAAAAAGAAAAAGAAAAAAAAAGCATCTGCAGCATACATTAGCTCCAGGCTCCCTTAGAGTATTTATCTTCTGGTTTTGTTTTAGGATGCACTGAAAGTGAATGCTGAGTCACCCCCAATGATGACAATTTCGGCTGTATGGGATAGTGTGTTACAGAAAGTGTTACAGTTAATACAAAGTCTTGCAACATGGATGGGAACTGAGTCCCAAAGTAAAAACCTAAAGGAATGTAAAAGTGAAACTAAACTCTAAACCCAAATGCTTCATTTGGAAACTACAAATCACTGAGAAACTGACACATACACCCACAAAATGTAGAAACAAGCAATATTTCCTGTATCAATGCCAGTTAGCGGCCTGTTTGAGGGCACAAGACGATCATGAGTTTGTCTGTGTGAGTTGGTAGAAACGTTTGTATTCACAGTTAAACGGGCCCCAGCATCAAATGATCTTTTAAAACCAAACATGCTAGTGACTTAAAGGTGAAAACTTTTACCTCTTGCACCAGTAACCTAACCACCCACAGAAACATTAAAAACATACAGGGTGCTGCCCTCAACACTATGTACAGGCAAATCCCCCCTCTCCAGTTGACTGCCCAACCAATTCAGCATGAACTTCATAACCCCGGCCCTCCTGTCTCACTGTCATTACTAATGTGTATTGCTGAAGGTGATCACACTGGTTTATTTGTATACGGAATTCATTGCCTAACATATAAATTATGAGTTCCCTAACACACACACACAAATATCACATGACAATTGCTCAAAATATTGCACTATTAATACAAGCAGCAGGAAATGCAGTGAAATTAAATAATGCTGGAGAGCTGAGAGTCACTGAGCTGTGACATAAAAGTAAATGTACTGATAAACGTCACATTATCATTAGTTTTAATATCTTTTAGCACCCATAAGATGTTGACTATATAAACACAGACAGTCAAACATTTCTGGCAGTTTAACAGCAAGCACATTTTCACTAACAATTAACATGAGAACCTGTCAGAGAGTGTGATTTCAGCAGTGCAAATTCCTTTCAGGCAGAATTGCCAGAACCAAAAATAGTGCATGACGCAGAGTGTGCCTCTGCGCGAGTGGTTGCATGGGTGTGCATCTTTGTGTCGTGGGAAGACTATATCACGCCATGTTTCAGTTTAACATCTTGTTCGTTAAATGCTTTTACTCTTGCTTTACAGTCCCCACAAGTAATCTATTCCGTAGTTCACACAGTCATCTAGTATAAGGATTTTCTGCCCAATATCAAGACAGATATATAGCATCCAAGTACTCATAGCCAAAAGACCGAGGTGATGTATGACAAAATCCTCCACTTTTTTCTATTAAATATGACTGTTACAAGGTCCTTTTTTGTGTAGTACACACTGGCAACATCATTCCACAAAAACAATCAAATAAACAGTAATACGTGTCAGTCAAGTTTTGCCAATTAAAGTAAGGACAAACAATTAAACTGAACATTTAGCATGTAGTCTAACAGTGAAGAATTGATTTTAATGACTAATCTTAACACAATTTCTCTTCACTGAGGTTAAATGTATGTTTAAAGATATACTAACATTTTATTAGTTTATGTAAGGTGTCCATTATTTGCACCTTGCAACTATTTTAATTAACCACAGAGAGTAGTCTATAAACTTATTAAATTATAAAAGAAATTACCCATATATGCCCCATCATGTGATATTTTCAGAGTTTATATCACTCCAGTTTACAGTTATATGGTCAGAAAGATGATGTGATACCAAAGTGGCCGGATCCATTCCCTGATTTGGGATAAAGCTGCTTCCACAGCGCATACAGATGTACAAGCGGTGCAGAACATTTTGCAAAGAATTTCCTGGAGTTCTTGTGGATTGTGAGATCCTCATTTCAGACACCTATGCATACATAAGAAGCAAGCGTGCATGCTGGCTACATGTAAGACACTGTGCTCCTCAAGGAACTGCAGCAGCAGAAATGTGACACAAGGCTACCAAGTATCCAGGTTTTAACACTGTGGTCAGAGTTAATGCAGTAACAGGCATTCAGCATATAGCTGCTTAATGGTAACCCCCCCCCCAAAAAGAAACCCCTCAAATCTTCACAAACAACTAGCCAGAAAAGTGCCACGTGTACTTAAACTTAATAAAGAAAGCCTTAAGAGTGAATGAGGAAAAACAGTAAACGGTTATTCATCTCTTGCTAACTCCCTCCTCTTACTGGCCAAACATCTGGTATGTTTATGGGCGGCTAAGGGTGACTAAGCAGAAATGAGAAGGGTAGAAGTGGACTAACAGCAGTGGAGAAGTACAGTGGGAGGGCAGACATGAGCAATCAAAATACGAGTGAGGGAAGGAGGGAGATGAGGCACTTCTGTGATGACGAGACATCCCCGTACTGTCAACCAGTCAGCCAGTGGAAATGTACCCAGACTAAAAGACTAAGTGGAGCTCACAGAGGCAGCTTAGCACATTGACGTGCAGTTCCACAAGTAACTGTAATGTTAGCCTGGCCTCTTTCAGCTGACCAGACATGTGATGAGCCCCTTGAATCACAAATGTGTTTCCATCTTGAGACCAACTTTCCTTCAACTTCATCACTCTCACAAACCAGCAGGTACAAATGTGCAAATAGTTGAGAGGCCCACTGAAGGGTTTACAGTTTATGTTCTACAGTAACTGAACAAACAGAAGTAAGTGCTAATTCACTGCTGCTGCCAACTCCCATCTCCTGTTAGCCTGATAATAAAGGAGTTGGCTTGGTGATGAGATGCTCCTACAGAAATAAAAACCGGGAGACAGGTACTCACATGTTAATAATATAAACACAGTTCTAAAGTATTACAATTATCAGACCAACTATTAAACTATTCCACTGATGACTGGGGCATTTATCTAAACAGAAGAAAGTCAATATAAGAGACAGGCCATTACTTGTACAAACAATTATCCCTTCTGCCGCATTTGCATGAGAAATACTGAACTGTCACTTATTGGTAGAAAACATTTTAGAACAGTAGTATAAGTTTTCCTCCTGTAATACAATAGAAACAATTAAATGCACGGCTTTCTCTCTTGATGCAGGACAATTCAACCTCACCTCATTACTCATTAAATTACACCAAAATAATATGTACTTAAAGTGTAAAGATCCTTAAGTATAACAAATATGTGTCCTTTTTTCAATATCAGGTTTCCAGCATAATCATCATTAATACTGATTTACCAACGTAAAGCTATGAGTTTCTTCTTAACAAAGAGGTTTGTAAAAAATGTATTTTCTTTTTGCTTTTCTCTGCATGCGTGTGTACTAACTCACATACAAAGGCACAAGGTTGGCAAACTATAAAAACTAACAGCCTCGAGGCTTCCCCACTGGATCTGAAGAACTGCTTATATTAGAGGGATTATGAGACACATGACTGAGCAGGCTAACCCACAGGAGAAGGCCAAAAAACACCCGCGTGCCTGACGGGAGTAACAACCACTCTTACGGAAAAACCCTGTATCTACAGGATACCATCACAGCGCTTGTCCAAAGTCATGCAATGAAGGATCACACCATGCCCTCAAACCACATTAACAGGCCTTTGAAGTGTTTTCATGACAAAAACAAAAACCTTCAGGATGTAATTTTTGGAAAAAAATTTTGTTTGACCTCACAAAAGGATTTTTGGGTGCCGTCCAAATGTTTAACTGTTGGATGTTTGTCCATCTCTTGGTTGTTGAGTGGAGCCCAGAGCTGCCATAATTTGAACAGTTTCAGTTGTTGTATAGTATACATGTCCTGTATCCTTCGTATTGAACAATCATTTGGCTAATGGTTTCACAGTGTTTCTCAGAGAATTAGTTCCAAGGGAAACCTGAGCTGGGATTGCATCAGCAACTGACCTTTCAAAATAAGAGTACTGGGATTGTTCATTATATCTGGATGGTTTAGTTCTCTTTCATAAACAATGAAAAGAAAAATCAACACTGCAGCTTGACAAGGCAAAATGCATAAAAAATTAATATTGTATACCAAGGCAATAGCTAAAAATAATAGTGATAAAAAGTTGCATAAATCTGTGAATAAAAATATCATACATTAAACTAAAGTTCTCGACATCTAAGCTTTAAATAAGACAAAATACCTGAGCAGCTTGAATTAAAGATGATATGAAAAACAAGGATAACAGAAGTAAGGAAAAAATGTATACAAACCCCCCCAAAATTCACATTATCAGTATTAAAAATAAACAAACAATAAAAACAACAATTCTGATTGAATCTACGCTTTGTTGTACATGACACCAACAGGATTTTGCATTTTTGGGTGGGTTTCTTTTAGGTGGCAACAACTTTTTTTTCTCCACATATTTATGCAGAGACCTTTCATGGTTAGCACTAACATTGAACCATTGCTCATAAAGCAATTACCATCTAAAAGCAGCAATATCTACAGTAACAGTGAGAGGGAGGATTGGCCACATTAAACTGAGCTTAAAAAGGACGGAGAAAGCAGCGGTTCTGTGGTTGCAATGGTTTTGTTGCGTGCCAAGACATTTAGGACCAAGGTCCACAGGAGGCCAATATGGTTGTTATTAACAATAAATAAATAAATGAATATAACAAAATAAAACATTCATTATGTTATTATGTGCAGTTGAAAACCGGAAGAATTATTAAGTGTTTTTCCTCCTCTAGGTAAATTAACATTTGTGGGAAGCTCATCCTGTTTTTTGCCCACAACACAACTACTATATGGATCAAAAATAATGAGCCAAGACAATTTGTTGCTGCTTAAAATGAGACACCAGTTCATACCCACAGTGTTTGTATTTAACGTTTCAGTTAAAAATATTGCTCTTGTTTCTTCATACTAAACTGGATTGTTAGCTAGTAATATTAAGTATTAAAACCACCTCTATGAAAAATGAATAGATACACAGCTAAATAAGCAGAGAGCTTGAAAGTTCCTAATGTTGCACAGACAGTAGACCGCATCTGGTTAGCTGATACACTGCAACTATATCTTTATGTAGAGACACCATAGTAAACAAAGGACCTGCGTCACACACAGGTTAGTCACATTGCCGTTATCCCTATGGGCATAGGCTCAGTCGGTTACAACACTCTCAGTCGATCTACTGAAATCGACTGAGACTGAAATGGGGATGTTCAAATGGTGGTTTCAACCTCTAAGCCCTAAAAGTCTCAAGGTGGACAGGGCTTTGTAATTTATCACCCTTCCTGTGGCATTATTTTTATAACTTTGTCACTAAAAAATAACTTTTTTTCCCCCAACAACAGACAAAAATCCAAAGCTTGTGCAATACAGTCTTTAAAACAAACAAACAAACAAAAAAGACTTTATCACTAGTGGGCTGGCAACATCACTGACTTAATCTGTCAGTTGTGTGTCAACTGTGTGTTTGTATTATGTTGAGCCTTACCTGTATCTGTTTCAGCACTTTGGGTATAGGTTTACAGTTGAGTTTTTGACAGGCTTGTTTATAGGATGAGAGGATCTCCTCCACCGTCACATTCTGAGCTGCAAAACAGAATACAGTCAAAAAGGTTAGGGTCGCTTTTATTGGTATGTTTCTTCATACATAGTTCTTGAAAATGAAAACTCACTGCACTGAATGTGGCTCATGTTTGTGGGGCAAAAAAAAAAAAGATTCTCCAGACATAGTGTCAGCATTTATATTAGAAGGCTTAAAAAAAAAAAAGTCCAACATTGAATTTCATGCACACAGCTTTCTGGGCAAAAATGCCATTTTGATGTCATAGGAGATTGGCCAGACTGCTTTGTTGAGTTGAGAGGAATGTCACAGTGACTCAAATAACAACTTGTTACAAGCACGGTATGCAGAAAAGTATCTCTGAATGCACAACATATCAAAGCAAAACTGTGCTACAGCTGCAGAAGACCTCACTGGCGACCTAGTTAAGATTCTGCTTTGTATTAATTAACAATTCAGGCTGCTGCTGGTGGCAGTAGCAAAGGAACATTGTTTAAATTCAACAGTCTGAGTTTTGTTGCTGACCATGTCATTCATTTCTAATCATAGTGTACCCATCTTCTAATATTTGCTTTCACCAGGATAATGCACCATGTTACAAAGTTCAAACCATCTCAAACTCTTGTCTTGAAAATGGCAACGTTGTGCTCAAATGACCTCTGCAGACCCCATTTCTCAGTCCAATAGAGCACCTTTGAAATGTGGTTGAATGGGAGATTCACATCATGGATTTGTAGATGACAAATTTGCAGCAAGTGTAATGCTTTCATGTCAATCTGGAACAAAATCTTTGTGGAATGTTTTTAGCCTCCTTTTGATCTATGCCACAAGAATTAACCCAGTACTAGCAAGCTGTAACTACTGGTCAGTAAGTGCAAAACACTAACAAATGGCTGAATCTGCTTTGATCCATCAGAACAACTCAAGACTTTCCATGACTCAAAAAAAATGAACATAATAAAGTCTAAGACACGGAGACTTAGAAAATATTCTTTTTTCATGTGAGCTGTTAGTGTTTCTGCCTTAGGGAGCACTCTCTTGAAAGAGAGAATCAGAGATTGCAACCCCTTTAAGTACTCCCCTACTTAAGTCAGCAAAAAGGAGGTATTGTTCTTGGTCTGCGTGTGGGTCAGCCACCGTTGCCATCCTAGACGGTTGTGGGGGCTAACTCCAGTCAGATGACTGGGCAGCATTCAAACCCGCTGTTCCGCCTGAGAGACTCAGCAGAGAAATGAAGTGAAGCACTTATGCGCGCAAAAAAAAAAAGAAAAAAAGACAGAAGAATACAGAAAATTACTATTAGAACGTGAGATGAAAAACAGAGTGTATAGAAGGAGGTTTGAAAGATCACAACAGTAAATTACATTGGCAGAAAAACAATGACATCCATTCTCTTTCCAACCAGTGTATCTACCCTGCAGAAAGCAAAGCTGTAACACACTGGCTGTTCTGTCTGTCTCTGTGTGTGTTATTGACTTTTGCTGCCGTCAGCATTTTGATTTGTCTTGCCAAGGTGAGAACTTGTCCACTTCACTGTTGGCTCCATTTCTAATCTCCTTCATCTCACACAATGTCCCCCATCACTTTAACTTACACCCTCTCAAATGTATTAATCACACCTGACGGAAAGGCTTCAAGCACCAGGAGTATTTAACAATAGAAACCTATTAGCTACAGTCCCACACGCCAACACAAATCCCTAGCCTAATGAGGACACACACATGATCTTTCTCTTCATATTTAGCTAAAACACAAAGCAAAAAACACAAAGCAAAGATGAAATCCAGCACAAAGAGACTTCAGCCATCACCACAGTGATTTGACTTTAGAAACATGAAGCAGTAGAAACTAACTGCTCATCACTCTCTTTGTTACCTGTTAAAGATCAGAGTCTGGATACTGCGCTGAGGTTGGCATTCATTCAGCTTTAACATCACTCTGGGTTCTTGGCTAGCTTAGTGTTAACATGCTGTCTATGTAGGTGTAAGTATAAACTGGTTGTTTCTGTCCTCAATATAGTTTGCACTTTATCACTGTGCCCTTTTGTGTAAAAAAATAAATAAAACTAATGTCCATATGGACGATGTGGGCTGTGCCACTATTTACCTTCTCCAACACATACAGAGATCAGCTGATTGTCATGTAAGTGGAACCGATAAACAGGATTGATAGGCAAGCAGACTAACAATTCCAAGGAATTGAACTACTGGGAACTGTGAAAGGCCAGTGACAGGTGACGTGAGATTTGTGTAATTTTAATGCAGAATTACTTGCACAACATTTCCAATAGGACACATTAATCAGTTTGTTTGTCATCCAAGAGCTATTATAATTTTCAGACTACTTAGTATTTATATTTTTAGATATTATTTTACACATCTCATTATAATAATATTTTACTGGGTATATGAATTGTCTTTTCAGCAGTATTTCAGCATCCATTCTATATACTTTTAGCACCTGCAACTTGAATGCAAAAGCAGACATACAATCCAATCCAAATGACAGAAGTTGAATTGTCAGTGCGTTATTATTTTTAGTAATTCCTAAGTAAATCAAATGGCGTAATTATAAATAATTTGCGTCAAAGATGCAATGAAAGTAGTGTAAGTAGTTAAATGATTCTTGGTCCACTAAAGCACAAATCTGCTCAAGTACTCTGTGTCAGACAATAAAAAAAATAAAATAAAAAAAAAAATCACGTAAATTTTGTTAACGTTATTTTGTTTTATAATCATCGGCCACTGGCAAACGGTTGAACGGTTAACCATAAAGGTCAAAAACTAGCAATTTCTTTGACTGTGTAGTCTCTTCAGTCACGTTAAAAGAAAAAAAAAAAAAAAGAAGTAAACAACAAAAAGCTGAACTGCCAGTGTTCACCAGCATTATCACAAGTCATGTAGCTATGGATGCACATGATTCGCCGACTAAACCATTGAAGCTTATTGAAGTTATCCCCACTGGTTGGCACCAACAACACTAGCTGGTTACAATAAACTTTATTTTACTCCGATTTACAACAGCTGTTAACTCTGGAGTTATGTGGGAACCTTCACTAGCTTTGGTTCCAGCCTGGACAGCTCATGAAGAACTGCAGCCCCAACAGACAATAGCCCCTTCTCTGCTCTCAGGGGTCCAACAAATATGAAACACCGTTGAAGCAGCAAGGAAAAGAGCCCTCATCTGGCTTCAGAAGTGCAAGTTTGTTGACAAGTTGGCCGTCTTAAATGTCGGCCTTTAAGATGGAGGTGGGAGCTTCAGTCCTGCTGAAGTCATGTGCCCTCAAAAAAAGAATTAATTCTAATTACTGCTGTAAAATATAGCCACCAACCACACTCTCCACTAGACTGCTGTTAAAAACTGACTAGAGCTCATGACTGGATGAGGATGCCCTTTCATTACAGTCCTGTCTTCACTTCAGTCATAATAGTACTCCATCTAAATTTTGATACTTCTGTAAAGCTGTATCTGGATATTCGACGAATCTATTTTTCATCTCATTCAACATTTTTAACTTAAATTTAGCAATTATTTCATTTCAGCTCAAAACATTCAGTTATCAGCATTCACACTGCAGTTTCTTCAGAAAATGCATTTTCTAGTTTACATTTGTGCTTCACCTACAGAAAGTATCTGGATCTGAATTTGTTAAGTCCTCCTGGATGTCACTTCCACCACTGGGTAAGAAAGCAGTCTTGTAAATTTCTACAGTACATTATGTGCACTCCAATGAACACCGTGTCCTTGGAAAAGAGTTATTGTGCAGAGTCGCAGTGGAGCAAGTGTGTGTAAACATTTCCTGAGGGAAGGTGGGGTCTGAGGGTAGAGAGGGTCTCATGCTCACTACATAGTATTTTCACACATTCATTAGAGACAGAGAAGGGATGAGAGAGATTGAGATATTTTAGCACTAGTGTACAAAATAAAAAAGAAAGTTGTGCAAGGAGATTTACATCAAACACCTCAAAAACAAGCAAACAGACAAGAAAAGTACACAAAAACTTAAAAGGAAATACATAAGCAATAACACAAAGAGACAAATGCAGAAGAGACATCAGTATCAGAGCTACAGCTGTTGCCTGTGTTTCTGCATGCCTTGGTCTTTTATTCTATTTTATAGCACTCCCTCCAGTGCTGCTGGTACATGTATGGAGGGAGTGGTGATGAGGAGGTGCACAGGAATAAGAAGTAGGGAGGGGAAGGACTGCTCCAAACAACATAGTCAGAAACCAAATTAAAAGTTACTGGTATGCAGAAGTTAATGGTGGGCATAGAACAAAACACACACACACGAGAGGAAAAGCACACAAACAATAAGAGAAATGCTCTCCGTGTCTAGAAACACAGCAAAAACAAAAATGCAGACAAATAAGGAAAAACATGTGAAAACAAGTGCTCCCCGATACTGTGTGGGAGCAATGGACTTCATTAGATAAGCAAGAACATTACAGATAGACAAGCACAAACTTGTTTTGACCCTTAAAAAAACATTTTGTTAAATGTGCATACTGTATCAAGTATGCGCAGTCGTGTGTTGATTTCCCAGTTCAACGCCCGACTGGCTGGACCTTTGCTGCATGTCATTGCTCCGTTTCCTAATATTTCCAATCCATTTCCACCTTGAATACAAATTAAAAAATTACTATGCAGCATTTATCTAGATCCTGGGAATTCTAATATTCTGTTTAAACCCTTGCTGAAATGGTGGTTATCTCAGCAGCTAACAGCTCCAAAGATGATAGATGAGGGGCAAAGACATTTAGCTACCTTGATATTTCAGGTTTCAAGACAAGACAGAGAAATGATCTCTGCTCTGACTTAGCAAATCTGCTCAACCAAGCAATCAAGGAGCATGTCCCTCACACTTAATCACTGATTGCTGCCATAGATAAGGTTGTGAGCAAAATCAAAGGGGAAAAAAGCACCCAGGTTACTAACTAATATCAACAGAGGTGAATTAAAAGCTGCAGGATTTATGATTAAAAAGATGTTGTGCTATAAAAGACAAGGCTGTGGGTAGAGATTTACTCCTTATTAAACATGGTGAACACCATCATCAACATCAAGTGGGAGCAAAGAAAAGCCAAATATATCCTCTACAGAATTTGGTCACTTATGTTTACAAGATGACATGTAAGCAATCACTCTCAAATTATTTTCTTTATTTCTAATCGTCACACGGATGCTTATCCCAAGACCTCTTTTGTTAAATAAGTTCATGATAATGTGGCTTCTTATGCATACCACTGTTAAAGCCAAGTGCAACACCAGTATGCCAAAAATATACAGGGAATTCAGCTTTATCTTTACCAAGTCTTTCAATAAACTGTCTGTTTTGACAAAGCAATACAGCTGAATGTTTAAGCTAGTGTGGAAGAGCAGAGTACAACATCCCCATCCCCCCACTCGCCTAACCAATAAGTCATTATAGTCTCAATCACTAAATTCAGGCCCTCTGTTAAGTGTCATGGTTGGCATTTTGGAGATTAGGACACTGTTAACAAGACCTGAAGGCTTAAAAAAAAGCTTTTTGCTGCTAATTGACAGCTGAGGTTGACAGTTTAGTCTGCTCCTGCTTTCTCTTGGTGCTAGACTTGCCCTGTCTCAGGCTTCCAACACATTTGTTTGAGTAAACAGTGATTTCTGTGATCCAGACAAGCCGTTCTACTGTGCTTGTCAGTAATTTAAAAAAAAAAAAAACTGACAGGAAAATGTCACAGTATTTAGTAGAGCTGGGCGATAGAACGATAACGATATGTATCGCGATATAACTTTTACTCGATAGAGAAATTAAGCTATCGCGATAGACCTCGCTGCTCCTGTCCTCTTAAAAAAAATTAATTAATTAAAGGTCAGCCAATCCAAATTAAGTAGCGCAGAGCCGAACCAATCACAGCCGCAGCGTCACGTCGCGTGACTTGTTACGTACAGCACAAGTGCCAAGCCGCACGTGTGTTTGTTTGGGAAGCAGCCAGCGGGTAATGGAGGAAATGAGTGTGCCGACTAGAAAAATCAACCGAGCGTGACCGAAGAGAAAACAGATGATGGTTCCAACGCCGGAGAGATTGTCGAACGGAAGAGCCAAAGAAGTTCCGTAGTGTGAAGGTATTTCGGCTATTTCAAGTCTGACAAAAAACAGAGTAGCGTGCACTGTAAATTGTGCCGAAAGCAAGTCTGGAAATACAATAAACTGGTGCATGCGTCACACTGCGCCACGTTATTGTTTCGGTGAAATGAATTTCTACAATACTGTTACTGTTAATTCTACTCTCTGCAGTGTTTAAATGCTTACATATACACACAGTTACTGTCCCTCCACACATACGACTCAGTTCTGCTTCTATGCGCCATCTTTGTTTACCCTTTCCCACCCAGGCTGACTTCTGATTGGCCAACATTTCTACACGGATAGGAATATAGCGCCACCTGCTGCTTTGGCATGTTCCTAGCAGCGTTTTCCTTCGTTTTTGGCTTTTATGTGTGGACGGGATTTTTTTTTAAAAACGAAAACGGAAAATCTCCGTTTTCAAAAATACCCGTGTACGTGTGGACGTAGCCTCAGTCTCTGACTGGAAGCGCTAATTCGTCATTCGGCTTTTGTCAGACTAAAGTAACTGTTTGAAAAGCTAAGCTATACAACAAGGAGAGATTGAGAATTTCCTTTTAGTTCTCAGTTTATTTGATATTGACAAAAGTTAGTCAGTTTTGTCTGTTCTTCTGTAAAACAAACTAAGATTTATTTTTAGAATTAATATTTTGTTTCTAAGTGGAATTGACAATTTAGTAGTCTGTTTCGTTTGTTCTATTTTGAAACTTAAACGCTTTAGCGGCTGCCTTTTGTGTAGTTTGCAATATTTGCCTTTATTTATCTGAAAAAGTCTCATGTTCCTTAAGTACATCTACCCTGTTGAACTTGAAATAAATATTTAAATAAAACAAGCTGCTGATTATTTCACATTTTACTTGTGAGCAACGGCACATTTAAATCTTACAAATATAGTTATTTGGCTTATATCGTGATAGATATCGTTATCGCCTGAAATGAAAAAAACATATCGTGATATGAAAAAAATCTCATATCGCCCAGCTCTAGTATTTAGGTAAGGTTAATGTTTGCATTTGATTACAACAAATGCCTTTTTTTTACTACAAAGTAACCAGAATAAGTTCTGCTCTGTTACTTCTGTTCTACAGTGCACAGCCAGCAGGGTATCTTGGAACAAGAAAAACTGCAGGAAATTATAAATCAATTGCTTAACCTGAACAACTGGAAGAATTGCAACAGGTACAGGCACAAAACTCTTTAGAGGGAGAGTTCACCAATAAGATGAATTCAAAGCATTCTTCACTCAGGCACTGAATGTGAGGACTATTCAAAAACAAAAACCTGCTACTTCACTTCCACACCTCAACTGTCTTGGAGCTACAAAGAACAAAGGAAGAGCAGACAATTTCCAGAGCCGGCACTTCAAATAACATACTTGAGGCACTAGGAATTATTTTGCCCTCAGTATACTGCAATTTAATGCAACTACAAAAACATCCATTACTTTTAAACTCAGTTTAAAAAAAATCTAGCAACTTTCGATTCAAGCTTCAGGCAACTGAAACCTCAACCAGCATGTAATTGGAAGGGTTTCCTTGGTACAGGTTATCAGTCAATATGCTAGTACATTCAAAGCACAAAGTTTAGCTGCCTTTGTACTGATGAGAGAGACTCACAAGCCCTTTTCATAAGTTTTTTAAAACTACATGTGCAACACCATGAAAGTCTCCCAGAAATAAAGAGAATTTTATTGATACTACCCCAGTACTCTTTTTGTGATTGCTTATAAAGGTTTTTAGCATGAAGTCAAACATTTTCTTAATTTCTAAGTCTGAAAACATTTCTTTACAATCTAGACTTGCACAACTCCAAAACTTGCAAAACTTATTAATTACTTTAACTGATTTCCATGAGAGTTATGAAGTGGAAAATATGAGTGTCTCGACAAAATGTTTACATAATCTGCCTTTTTCTCTGCTGGCTTCAATCTAAACTATAAATTATTCTTTTGTATATTTACCCAAGTTTCAAAGTAGCAAAGCATTAAACTACTTTGATATTGTCTGGGTAGGTATTCAGCTTTTAATTTTAGCTTTCTGATATGTCTGTTTTTCTTCTTTATTTTTAATGTGGAAATGTGTAGTAACTGTTAATGTCACTCACTATACTAATCATCTCATTTCAGCTCATGTTATTGTTGCTAACTTAGTGTATTTTTGTGGCCCTTAAGCAACTTTTTTTCTGAAAACAAAGAACCTACTGACTACTGTTTTTGAGACGTGTGTACAAGATGGCCTTCAGTGTCTGAAAAGTTAAGTCAAGGCAAAAGTGCCTTAAGCTTGAATTTTTGTCTAATGGCCAGCAAGGCATGACTGAACTGGTTGCAAAAGGAAGTCCAGTTGTATGTAGACCTACCGGAAAATGACCTCCCTTCTTCTGGAAACTTAAAACTCAGGAATCAAGGACAACCCAGGTTAATCTTTAAGGCAGGCCTACATATGAATGGTTTTACTATATTTAAACTCAAATGAGGGCCTGAAGAACAGGTACACATAACAGACCCTGTATAAAAAAAAGAACTGTTTGCACAAGCGCAGTTTGGTGGTTTGTTACCGACCACACTGTGCAACATGTGAAACAAAAAATAAAGGCATCCTGCTGCTTCGGTTTCCCGCCAGTCTCCTTAACTTGTACAACTCAAACCAGACACATTTTTCTTCACCAAGTCACATCTAGTGCACATCCAATTTCTGTTACTTGTCAGTTTCCTGCAACTTAAGTATGAAAACAGAAATTACATCATTATTAATAAATGCAGCATCTAAAAATACAGGAGATCTATTCTCATTCGTAGCTGCACAACATAACATTGCTGCAGTCAAAGCCTCTACCACCACCCACAAAAGGTCAGAACGGATCGACCCACAGAGAGCCCACAATATGAGCGTGGGCTTTAGTACCAGACTTAGTTTGAGCTACTCTTACTGGGACAAATGAACAACCTGAATAACTATCATGAACATGGCATGCTATTATATAAGACGTAAAGCAAGAATTTTTAATTTAGCTGTGTTTCTAAGGGAAGGTGAGAAGCTATTTGTTACACCAGATAAAGGAATAGTTCACTTATATAAGGAACATCCAATACAATAAATGATGTTATCAATTACAGCTGCCTCTGGTCGAGAGAGAAATCAGCCAGATTTAAGAGCTCTCATTTTTTTGCAGTTTATTTTCTGTCTGATCAACAAATCTCTGATAAATTGTTCATGTTTCTTACTGGCCATCTCGCAATTACAAGAAGAGTCTACTTCACTCTTACAGCTGTATGCATCTCGTCTGCTGCATAGGACTGTGAGACTTAGAGCTCTGATAATTTCTTTCCCATGTATTCACACCTGGACAGCCACTGTACAAGCCCTAGAGACATTTGGTGTTGTAAAATGAGCTGGGTAATTAATGGCCGTCCCATTCTTCAAGCTTTTGGACAGACCTTACTAATTTCATGCGAAGCTGTGTAAAATCACTTGATGTTGAAGCCAAGCCTCGAGTGCCTGCACACACATGTAATTATCATCTTTTAATACAATTAAAAGGCTTTCTCACCTACTTAGAAGCAGCTGTCGTATGAAAGTCCTGACTAACATAATGCAACAATCATACAAAGTAATCCAATTATTGACTTTACTGCACATTCTTTAACAAAATGTTGGTTCAGAGCCAATGCAACATGCACATAATCTGCAACTTTTGAGTAGGCCTGCAAATTTTTTAGAAGATACTTAAGTCCAGCCCAATATCATACACATCAAAATCCATCAATTCTCAGCCTTCCCAACAATCTGACGTAAAACAAAGTACAAACAAATTGGCTACAGACACTGTGCTTTCTCGCCTAACTCCAGCAGCAAAGAGGAAACAGGAAAAGACAATTGTTTGCGTGTGTGCAGAAGAAGAAACGACACTCTTTGCAGAGACAGAGACACAGCAGATTTGGCACACAGAGAGGATTCCACTGAAACTCCTTTGACCCACATAGTGTGTTGAATTTCACCTGTCTAACTTGTTTACACATACTGGCTTTGCTTGCAAAGACTGACACAGCAACTTCAGCACAACAGCAGCATAAAGAAATGCTTTAGGTTTGATATGGAAAAAGGCAAAAACTGTATAAGACAAGCTACTGAAGATAAACCTACCACCTATATGCATATCTGGTTTCTGCAGAGAATGTTTGTAACAAAGAAAATATGACTAATCAAAAAACAAAGGTTATTCTGCCTTTTAGCTGACTTGTTGTTATATTGTGGACATTGCTACCCTACAACAACCTAGAACTACCTCTCTTGGTGGAAGGCTAAATAAAAAAATCTTTGGAAAAGATCTAGAGTTGATTACTTAGCCAGCATTTATTAAGCTAAATGCGAAAGGTAAAAACCGGGAAACCAGTGTTGACAGGTTACATGCGTTAGAGGAAATTATTCCCAGCTAGCAGCTAAAAATAAAGCTGTGCCAGTAAAGAAGATTGGACAGAGAGTGGAACACATGGAAGCCAGATGTCCAACAGGCGGTGCAGAGAATTAAATCCATATTATTTCAGGTGTAAGCCCAACACCTTCACTAGTCTTTGGATGATTTATTTTCTGATTGGCCAAATCAATTCAAGCCTGAGAGTTCTTTATAGTTAGTCAGTTATGTTGCTGTTTGCATATTTCTGCACCACATAAAAATGGATAGGTGCAAATGTTAAGGAACACAGACATACTGCCAGTTCCTACTTAACGTCCAAGTGCCAATGTTCAAAATAGCACCCCCAAATTCTCCAGGTCCATTGGTTGCAATTTCACAGTGCTGTGTTGTAGACAGTGGTAGTAGCGTCATTCACACATGACAACTGGCTGCCTTGTACGTCAGAGGTGCGGCAAAAAGGCACGGCCTGAGGCACTCCTCCAGTTTGCTTGCACAAGTCTGCATGACGAGACCGTGATCATGCATGCACAAAAGAGATACAAGTCTGACACTCACACCTGAGCCTGTGTCTTAAATTACTAAAAAAACAAACAAAAAAACAAAAAAAACAAAAAAAAAAAAAACAGACAAGCCCAAAGGTTTAAAATTCCACCCAAACCCTTTTTAGGCAAACTAAAGGTCCAGTACAAGATCAGATAGAAAAAGTGAGTGAGTTATAATCTGTGTACTCACTTTGGAACTGAGATTAGTATGCAATACAAGCATACCTGGTCTTAGCCCACAACTGATGTGCCATCATATACATACGGTGCAATGAAAGTGGACATACTTGAAAGTGGCCACTGCAACAAGGCCTGAGCAAGTAATCCAAGATAACCAAAACCAATCAGGACCTATAATCTGTCGATTATTCTTTTTTTTGTTGTTGTTGGTTTGCTTTTTCTGTTAATACTTCCTTTAGTCTGTGTTCATGTACTATCCCCATTAAAAAAAACAAAAAACAAAAAAAAAACCAAAAAACCCCCAAAACATAGTACCGTATTTCCCGGACTACAAAGCGCACCTAAATATTAGCCGCACAAGCTAAAATCAGGGGAAAATCCTGTTTTGTACATACATTAGCCGCACCTGACCAAAAGCCGCAGGTGTTTCAATGTTGACTTATCATATGTAAGAGAATATGCACAAAGGGAATTGTCAGGAAAGAGATGGCTGTTTGGAGACATCACTTTTATTAATATTTTGAAAAACAAGTTATGGGTACATATTTGCACATGTAGTACATAACAGTAGCCTACAGCACACCAGAAAAATAGATTCGGACTACCTTTTAGGCTCAGGTGCAGTGACACAGCTTTAACAAGAAGAAAAGTCAGTCATTCACCACCATCTTCCTGCACACTAAAACCACCAAAGTCCTCTTCTCCAGTGTCGGATACAAACAGGCTCAGGATGGCTTCGTCATCCACTCTTCTTCTCTCCTTCGTTGTCACTTTCAAAACCAAAGAAATCCTCATTGTCAGTGTCAGAGTCGAACACCCTCAGAAGGGCCGTGGCGGTGTCCTCCTCTCCATCATGCAGCAGTCCAGCCCTTCAAAATCCGTTGGTGATCGTGGATGTTTTCACACTTTTCCACGCTGTCAGAATCCACCGGTGGAGTTGGGCATAACTTGCTTTTTGGGCATAACTTGCAAGTTTATCGCCGCTCATCATCCACGACTCCCGCTGAACGCGTACCGCTACTTTGAAGTTTGTTTTTCGCGCTACTTCGTACGGCACTACGTTGCCTGGCGGACGGACATGTGACTAACATACCACTCTTGAACCCCGATCCTTCCGCCAGGCAACATAGTGCCGTACAACAGCGGAACACACAAAACAAATCGTCTTACGATATGACAAAAATCACGGACAATCCATAGAAAAGCCGCACCTGACTAAAAGCCGCAGGGTTCAAAGCTTGTGCAAAAAGTAGCGGCTTATAGCCCGACATTTACGGTAAGTGTGTAATGCGACTGCCCTGTCCAGCCTGCAACATAGAAGCATTACAGAAGACAACCCAGACACCAAGAAGACTGCACAAATGCTGTACCAAAGAAAAATACTGTGCTGTTTGTCACAATCATCACAATCTGATACCCTACAACTTCTTCTTCTTGCCCAAATAAATGTTTATTTCATAGGCTGCTGTTTTGACATAGTCAAGGAGACTCACCATGCATTGCAAATGTGCATCAGCAGGAATGGTCAGAACAGCCCTTTAGGGAGTGACCTAAAAACTGCAGGAATGTTGTGCACGGTTTGTTTTTTAAGTAAGTATGTGTTCTTACTTTTTGATTGCGCCACATACTTGAATCTCTAGAGGCCTGATATACATGTTCACCTATTCTGGAAATTATCACATTATATAACCGTTTCTTTACCAGCTCTCTCTGTGAACTTGTCATTTGGAGTTCTGCTCTGTCCCAGGTTCTAACTTCACCTGGCCAAAGACTTTTCTGTGGAAAACCTGCAATGGATTCCTAAAAAGAAAAACACAAATAACCCACACAATACCTGAGCTCACATTTCACATCACTGCAGTACAAAGACATTGAGTGTGTTAGGATTTCTTGAACATTACTACAGACTATGCAACTCTGTAACTGCTGCTAGAATACAGCAGAATATAAAAAAATCTTATAGAATTATATCGTTCAACACTGAGATCCAAATGGAAAAATTAAAAAATTTAAAAAACGTATATTAAACTAAATCTGCCAGACTTTTTTGGAGAGAGCAGCATGTGCTGAAAGGCAAAACAAAGGGATTAGAATGAAACACAATGATCATTTTATGTTTGTTATCCTCTTTTAATACTAGACAACAAATTTGGAATTCATTTTTGACCTTTCACTACATGCAGATTCCATGCCTTTAGCAATACATGCCCATCAACAGCCCTTCTCTTAATCTTTTCGGTATGACACCAGAAAAACAAAACAACAACAAAACAGTGAAGCCATTCTAAACTCACACCCAGATGACAAAGGATTGAGCCTGCCAGAGAGAAAGCTGCTGAACCAGATGGACAGTTATGAGGGAATGACAGTTGTATGATCCAGTTTTCTATGAGGCAGCATTTTGTGCATTTGTGTACAGACAGAGAAAGCAATACTTCAATTCCAGCCTCCTCGTGTGTTAAGAGAAACAACATTAGGGAGGGAAGGGCAAGGAATTCCTGTTTGATGAGGACGGAAAGTGAGGATCAGAAAACAACACCATTCGAACCAGTATGCCATTTCTGCCATTTATAAGCATTCATCTGTTGTTTTTTTCTTTAAGACACAGTGCAGATTGGCAGAGTGTCAAAGGCCAGGATTCAGCACAAAACAAACACAGACAAGCACACTTACATAGCATAGACAGAGTAAATGCATAATAGATGAATATACAAACTAAAGACAGCCTAAAGGGCTGACTTTATCAGGTGTTGTCTTATCACATCACACATAAAGATCTGTGTAATGGGAGCTGAAAAAAAAAACCACTGCAGAAAAAAAGCATTAATTTTGAACCAATGTGATTGTTACATAGATTTATTAAGGTGTCCGTTCTGCTGATATGTAAACGTACCAAATTCTTCTGTGAATAGCAAATTCTGCATCCATGTTGTCATTCTAACATCGCAAATGTCCAAGATGTGCATTCACATGCACAAGCTTCAAGGACAGAATTGGTAGAATTTAAATGGTTTCAAACAATTTATGCAATGATGCTGTTCATTTTTCATTTATTGAATTTGCATCTTAAAATAACTGCAATGACTTTTCATGCATGCTAAAAAGCTACACCAGTATTTTCAGCTTTAAATCTGTTCCTTGTTGTTTTTTTTAATTAATATTTATTCTTTCTCCAAATAATAGTCCTGAATCACTATGTATCTTACGATTTTATGAGAAACTGGATGTTAATGACACCTAATAAACCAGATTTAGTGATGTCAACTCGACTGATTTAACACCTAAATTTTCACAGCTATTTGCTTCCAACAGAATGAAAAAGTACATCTGCACACCTAACTAAACAAATTTGGCACATCACAAGATATAAAAACACTGTTATCACACAGTCCAATTATTACAAAGTGTTACGCTTGGATCAGAAAAAGAATTCAGTTGTTAAAACTTCAGCTCTGCTGCTCATGTAAACTGAACTAACTTGCAGGTTTCCAGAGCCTTTGTTCATGCTCTACACTGAAAGCTCTGCTTATTAGTTTGTAACTTGGTCTAGAGCCACAACAAATAACATTTCATGGGTCACAGAGCCTCTAATAATATGGTGCCAAGTGGGCCTTAGGTCTGACACCGAACAACACGTAGGCTAAAGAGTTTAATTGCTTCCAGGATAATCAATTGTACATTACCTGCATTGTTTATTGACTGTATTGCAATTAGCAAGCTTTAACTTAATTTCACAGCTGAATTATAATAAGGCTGTTACAAATTTCCCTTGTGGTAGCCAGTCTAGAACTGTACCTCTACAGTTGTGCTGTAATAGTAAGAGTTAAAATTTAGAACTTGTTTAGTAATATCGGAAGTCACAGCGACTGAACCATCTTAGACTATATGCTTCATATGCTTCCAATGTGACCTAGTGCTTTGTGTTCACAATGCATTGCTGAAAAGGCCGCCTGCACTTAAGCTAATCTAGCTAGTCAAAAAAGAGAATAGAGAATAGACAGGCAGAAATGGAGGAAGGTGGGGAAGCTATGCATCATGCTGGGAAGTTCAGAAATCTCAAGATATGATGTAGTATTTGCTCAGGCCTTAATGGAGAGTACAAACATCCCTCGGGTCTTAACTGAGCAAGACAAAAAGGGGGGGAAAAAAAAAAAAAAAACAGTTCTAGGAATATTACTCAACTCAGAACAAAATGATAATTATATATTTTACAACTTCCTTTATTTTGTTTCAGACACTGTCAACAAAATGAAGTTTCTGAGTAGACATGTTTACAGTAAAACTCATAATGACTATATTTTACTTTTAAAACATCACGGCTTTGCTGTCCCTCAGCAAACTCCTTGAAATCAAAGTGTTTCCAAGAAGCTCATTTAGTTTTACTCTCCTGTCTTGGCTTGAAATAGACTAGTCACAGCCTGGCGGGAAGTGACTTTGGGCTTTGAGGGAAGGATGGAGGTGTGTCGCCATAATGGAAAGAGGTGGCAAAATAAGAGAATCATCGCACACACAAAAATAAAAAATAAAATAAAAAAATACTGAAGACATGGAAGCCTTCATTGAAAATATGAGTCACACACAGCCCTATTTTAGCACTCTATCACAGCATTAGCTCTAAATGGTGAATGTCGATACTTTTGGGTTAATTCTTTTTTTTTTTCCCTTATTTTTCTCCTTTTGGGTTAATTCTAAAAGCTGAAGTGCCACAAGAAAGTGAAAAGTGACATCAGCCCCTGAGAACCCCAAGAGCACATTTCACATTGACTGCATGATGTTCACTCCTTTCACAAGTTTACTTTCTGGCAGTAGTAAACCAGATATCAGTTCCTTTTGTAATATTCAACACCAACCTCAAATGTCCTTCCCTCTACTTTTACAGCCGTAACTCTCACTGCTTACAGATGAAGCTCCAGGCTCTGTGAGCTCATTTCACTTTTATCTTTATGACAGATGAAATAAGACAGGAACCCAGTGAACCTGACACTAGATCTGTAGAAGGGTCCGGCGGACAGTGGCTCTATTGTGACACTGTGCACGCTACTAACAGTGCCTGAGGAGCCTTTGTTGACATTCAGATAAGATACCTCAGGAAGATATGAGAAGCAGGACTAACGCTTAAAAAAATATTAATTAAACTGAATACTGGCAGGCTTTTTGGCAATAACGAAGAAAAATAGTGTGAAAATATTTAAAGAGGGTGCCTTTCTGGTAATTTACTTGTATTTGCTCCCAGCTTCAGTTCAATGAGTAAAGGGAGATCATTTAGTCTGGCTGGGCACATTTCACTACCTGCCTTTTCTGAAACAACGATACATTTCAAAGTCTATCTTTTCGTTTTTATGTCCTTCATGCACTTTATGTTATTACATTCTGCAAATTTTTTCCTTTAGAATTTGCTTTCCTAACTCTTGTTATTTCCTGCTGTCACACAGTAAGAGCTCCATACGTATACACTGTTGTGTAAATAAAATTAGGGGGGTTGTCAGGTTACTTGTAGTGTGGGAACACCACAAGTATGTAGACCATTCAGCAGTAAACCACAAGTCGCTCCTGCTGCTGCCTCATACACATAATCTCAGCCTTTACATGTGGGGAGTAGCTAGGAGGTTATTACATGGTCAATTTTCATTAGTTTTGGAAGAATGAACAGAAATCTCCTCCATGAAATCAGAGTGTGTTACAGCACCCTCTTCATAACACTAAAATACAGAAGGCCAACGGTTACACAAATTATTGCCAAAAGGCAATAATTTGATGAATATATTTTTGGGGTGCACTAACACCATATGGCAGATAAATGAAAAAGCACATAAGTGCAACCAATGTAAAAGTTAGTCCAGCACCCTTCTGAGTGCTCATCACGGTAACTCTTCAAAATCACCAGGTGTTCACTATCACTACCAGCATCAACATTACTATGCAGTAGTGTCTGTCATGTCAACCAAAGAAAATGGGCAGATCTAAAAGCTTGTCATCTTGTGAGCTGACTTACAACCACAATCCTCAAAGTGTGCCCTGTGGGTCTTGAGCAGGATAATGCATCCACAGTTCATATCACACTGGGACAGCAGAACGTGTCTAAGGGAGCATTTTCATACATTTAAACTGCTCTTTATATTAACTAAACTACTGCAACATTGACAAATTTATGTGCTGGCATGAAATAATACCCCCTATGGGGGACAAAATTAACAAAAACAAACCGTTTCTGCACAGAAACTTCACAAAAACTAAAAGCACAAAAATGTGGTTTATATCTATGAAAGCCACTGAGAATTGATTCATTTTTAATTATTTTTTTGCTGAGTGCTTTCTCAGTCCTGCTCAAATGTCCTTCAAATGTCATAAAACGTGACACTAAAATTTAAACTTCCCAAAAGTGCGGGTTGATGCGTGCTGTTGTATATGGCATGTATGAAAAATGAAAAAAATAAAATCCACATGTGACAGTCTTAAACAATTTTTCAGTCTTTTTCAACAGCAATTATATACAAGATAATTATCATTATCACTGCTTATCACATTTTGTTTAAGAGTCCACTGCTCCAACTCTTCAGTCCAATCACTTCCAACAGGACTTCACTAACCTCGAGTGCTTGTCCATGTCTAAATCAAAAGCACAATCAGCTGGACCTTTGGAACCTACCTAAAGTACATGATAACTGTCTTTGATAAAAAGTCAACCCCACACTAGAGTGATCTAGATACATTACTGTGCATTGTATCTTTCATCAAGGTACAAAAAACTTGGCTAACTGGGTGAGACCTTGCCCTGATGGAGTCCAGCATAAGATATTCATGACCAGTTAACAATCAGCACGATTGCCTGGCAAAAAGGAGGGAAAAGAAAGAAATTATCTTAAAAAAAATATCAACACATCTAAATTAAACTGGTCATGGAAATGGGTGCAAGAAATCTGCAAATTGTTTTAAACTGATCAAATCAATGGTAACATTGATTTGATCAGTCATGAATGTTGTGATAGAAAACTGACTTTCTGGGTGGCTCCCTGATAAATTGCAACCGGGGTGTTAATAAAACAATTAAAATACAGCTGAATACGAGACAGTAATGTTTGTGCTCAGTAAGCTTCCTGTTTTTCTGCTTTTGTTAACCCCCCCCCCCCCCCCTCCCTTCTCGGATCACCAACCGTTGCTTGGTCTGGCCTACATTTTTGCAGGAAAAAATAAATAGGATAGTCACCAGCTTAGCCTTTAAGTGTATGTGAATATGGCACAAACAAACTGAGATCGTAAGGCTAGTAGTAAGCTTAACACAATTTGTCATCTTCTCAGGAGGCAGTCACCTGTGTAACTATGCCAAATGCCATCAGTGCTGGGAGCAAACACCAGCTTGTAGGTCTGTTTATTAAACGGCATCCTTTGTCCACAGCAGATGAAAAAGTGTGTGAGTCATGGTTAGTTCATGATAGAATTTTTTTTAAATGAAAAGAGGGAAAAAAAAAACTGCACTGTACAAATATGTATAAAAAGAACTAGACTGCAAATTAGACCTGGTAATACTGGAACAGTTAACAGCAATAAATTGAAACGAGTACTTCAGTTAAAATAAATGAGCATAACATTACATTTATTGTATATCCATATCACATATGGACAATAAAAAGCGAAAACATATTTCCTTGTAACTTTCAACACTAAAATATTTAAAGGTGGTGCAATAGGTGGCGTCGTGTCCTTCATTAGCTTCCCTAAACATGTTTTCACTGGGTAAACAGGAACCTGCTGTGGTAAAAATGGCACACCTCAAGGTGTGGTGGGACTCCGTCACAATAGTGCATACAGTACATACCCTTGTCTATACTGTATATGGTACGCCTCTGTGGGGGTAAAGCCAGATAAAGCTGTTTAGTTATACAAGTAATTAAAGTACTGATCTTCTAGTTTGAAAATGGGGCGGGATTGCAGGTGTTGCCTAAGCACTAAACAGACAGCAGTGTGAACCTGCAAGAGTTGTCAGGCTTTGAAGAAAGGAACAAAAGAACATTCCTCTCTAAGACCAGTGCTCTGGCACGCCTTCCATACATCAGTGTCAACATCTACTCGATAATGTTGAAGAATATGTGGGAAATTTAGCAGCATGACAGGACATGTGGACAGAGTCAACTGCTCCATATGGAGCTGAGGGACAAATTCTGTTAAAAAGCCTTCTAAGAATAAATTCCAGCAAACCACAGTATGCTGACATGTTCATGCAGGCGCAACAGACACGCAGAACTAACTCAATCACACATTCAAACATGTAGAAAAAAAATAAACAAAAATTACCATGTCTCCAGGGGTCCTTTGGCTCCACTGCTCCAGAGATGATATCCTCATCAGAGGGAAATGTCACCCTTTTGCCACTTTTGTGTTTAGTGTCCCCCTCTTGCACTGAGGGATACAATCCAGCTGGATCTGTGGCAGAAGCTTCTATGCTGCATGTCTGGCTTGCATCAGCCTGGCTTTCTGTCGTGCTGCCAGCTGGGACATCCTGAGGAGTGGACACTGAGTCTAAATTACTGTCTGACAGTGATCTAACATTTACAGATTCAGCCTCCAGCACCCCACTCTCATCGAGACTCAGATCCACACCTATGTCCATGTCCCCACCATAATCCCCTTCTTCAAGAACAAGCTTTGCAGGATTATTGTCCTTATCTTCCTTCATTTTCTCCTCGTCCTGCTCACTATTAGAAAAGATAAAATCAGTCGGGTTCACGACCGCTGGTGGGTCCTGGGCACTATTCTTTCCATTTCCATTGACCTCATCAATTTCCACTGTGTTTTGTGCCTGCTGGTTGTTCTCCTCTGCTGTCTGAAGGTTGTCAGTGAGCTGAGGCATCAGGTAAGTTTCAGAGGCCTCCGTAGGAACAATGCTTTGTTTTTCTATGTTGCTGTCAGTCATCAATTCGGAGATCCGAGGGATAACCCCTTCTGTATTGTTAGTAGTGTTGTGATCATCGTCCACGTTGTTTTTCATCTTGACATTGCACAAATCTAGACACTGCTCTTCGATATTCATGCTTTCATTTCCAGTAAAACTCAGCCTTTAACTGTGCCGAACAGCTGGGATCTCGGGTTAAACAGTGACTAGGAACCAAATGACATGGATAAGGCTGCCTTTGCCCTGGCTCATAACAATACACGCAGATAAATACCTATCTTGACGTTTTATTTACCAACTTCTATACAAGTGCTGATTTTTTTACATCAGGGGGTGATTGAATAGATGTCGATAAACCCCAATTCAAAGGTGGCTGCAGTGCATACTTAAAAATCGGCCAAATAAAGTGCAATTTCACACAACTATCAATAATAGAAATATGCTATACCTGCGTGAAATAGATACTGTTACAGTAATAATTCATAGTCGTAGAGAACTTCGCTCAACTATGACTCGGGCAGGTATACAATTCAATAATTCTTACCAACCGTGTCCTATTATTCGACGAAAGGCTCCCCGGTCTTCAACACATTGCCAGTAGTATTTAAGAAGAGCAGGACAATCAATTGAAACAAACAAGTCACTCAGGGTGCCTCCATTACGCTAGCAAAGTGAGATTACTGCCCGACAACAAACCCAATTCATCTGCATGAATTAATGCAAGCTAACGTTCGCTAGCGGGCTAAAGTTGTTGACCAACAATGACATCCAGGCCCGTGTGCGGTCGCATGCCCGCTTTTTTGCGTGACCCCGTCTGTTTCTCCCCGAGAAAGTCCATTTTCCGTGTCAAGACGAATATAATCCGACTGTAGCTCCGTCTCACCCTCTGCCGTGCAGCAACTCTGCTCGCATCACAGCCCTCGACCAGCGGCAGCCAGGAAAAAAACAGGCGTCACACTCCGAGCAGCAATGAGCGTGTTTGTGTTGCTAACATTAGCACGAGGGAACTGTGCCGGGTTACACGTGCCGGTACCTACGCTGTTAGTTATTAGGAGTTAATGTATAAAATATTCCGACCGCCCGGATTTCGTAAGCGCCTCTCTCTCCGTGAAAAGGCAGGCTCAACCTGTTCTCCTCTAGCGTTATCCTTCGCTAGCTTGTTGAAGTCCAACAACTGTTTGTTGTTCACACGTCTTACGTCAGCACGTCGTTAGGGTACGTCCACCAGACGCAACGTTACAAGAGCAGCACGTGTATAACGTCTGTGTCTATAGAGGGCTGCAAAACGACAATATTTTAAAGTTTGAGTGGAAAATCCTCATGTCTTGTTAACGAGTGTTTTGCTTAAAAATTCCCATCCAAATAGAATGTTTGATTTTTTTTAATAGTGCATATATTGTTTTCCCTTCCATTTCAAACTATACAAATGCAAGGATTCCTTGAAGTTAGTAGACAGGAAAAACTCAAGGATACTGAGAATCTTGATTCAAGGGAACGTGGGAGTACTTTGTTTTATGTCAGCCAGCCCAACATACTATCTGCAATCAACAAGGATGTCGACAGGCAGTCAGTTTTTTGTATTTTTTAAGGTGAGTTTAGTTTCTGGGGCAAGAATTTAGCCCACAACATGTACAGCACAAACACACCAAACTACACCAGGAAACAGTCATTTAGGAATACCATCGTCCAGCAGATGCACCAATGACTTAGTCTAATCACCATTCTGGTTATTTCTAGGTTAACTATAATGAACTGGAGTGAGCCTTGAACCCCAGATCTTAGCAGGAAGCAATTATGAAATAATTCATCCACACTCACTTCATGTGTAGTCATCAAGGCTAATTTTACACACCAGGTTTCTAATTTAGATGATTTATTCCAACCTTCAACTGGACTTGTAAACTAGGTAGGTGTCCCTTTTGACATACCCCACCCCACCATGAAAAGATGCTGGGTAAAACTGTCACAGTTGTCTGAGTATTTCACAAAACTTGAGTAGTGTTAAGCTAAAAGACATCCAAGAATGTAGTGTTGAAACTTATTTTGCACGACTTCCAGAGGTCCTGTGGAGGAGCTAAATCAGTACGCTGTACACGGCAGAGTACGAGTAAGGTCCCTTTTGTTCAGAGGATGAACCCTTCTTGGCTACGGGAAGTAGGAAATGAAGCACACTTCCTTAGCATTCAGAGAAATTTGCACTACTCTATCCAGCTGCCATCAAGACATCTGGTTCCCTGGCTGTCAAGGTTTTAACAAACAAAAACACCCCACACAACCAGTACTACTTCCAGTTGGATAGCTCAAAAAGTTTGAAGACAAGCATAATTTAGAAACTCACTTTATTATCATTAAAACCCTTTCTGAAAGTGGTACCATTTATAATTAAAACTCTTGTGACTGGACATCTTTAGCAGATTTGTCATCCTTTGGCGTTTTTGTCTTCTTCGGCAGGAGGCTTGCCTGGATATTTGGGATCACACCACCATCTGAGATTGTGACCCCTGCCAGCAGCTTGTTGAGTTCGTCATCATTTTTCACTGCCAGCAAGATGTGCCGGGGAGCAATGCGTGACTTCTTGTTGTCACGGCTGGCGTGTCCCGCCAGCTCCAGGAGTTCAGCACAGAGATACTCCAGGACAGAAGACATGTACACAGAGGCGCCAACTCCAATCCGCTGAGCGTAGTTGCCTTTCCTGAGCAACCTGTGAATGCGGCCCACCGGGAAACTAATTCCAGCTCTGGAAGACCGGGAAACTGCAGATTTTGGTTTGGGTGCAGCCTTCTTTCCCCGGCCAGACATCTTGAACCCAAGTTTGAAGAAGACCAGTAACTAAAATGACCAAGAAGAGAATTCAGTGAGTTTTAAGTCAAATTAATATTCAGCAGTGGTGCATGAGATGCTGTTTGAAACAAAGGTAGCAACATGTGTGGACACTAGAGTTACTATAATCTTCAAATGCACAGTTTATCAAATTAGATTATGCCACTTGAGAGGGGGCGAGGAGGAGCCCAAACACCAACATTTAATTCACAGCTAAACACTCACCAGTACTTGTAAAACAGCAGCTGTCCACTGAATAGACAGGATACTCCTTTTATAGGAGCAGGGAAGGGCTTGTTGATTAATGGCACCTGGGTACTCTTTTTCACCTGTGTGAGCTGATTGTTAGGGTCAAATGATGGCAACATAAAAATACTGCTTAATCTACAGTTAGGGCATAGGACTGGTGGTGAAGTTAGCAGAACATGTTGATATATAACATTTAAATTGGTAGTAGTGAGTGAGTGAGTGGGGGAAAGAGGCCTTGCAAAAAAAAAAAAAAAAAAAATTAAGTTAAGTTAAGCTTCAGGTGCAATGAATGAGCATACCTCCAACCAAAAGTTGTATAAAACAGGCAGTGCTGGTGTGCTGGTAAAACAACAACAACAACAACAAAACATTATGCAGTTTCACCAAACAGACCATGAGCTTGAAGTATTTATATATTTACGAAACTTGTGTGATTGCTACATTATAATTCATCCAGTATTTCAGTACTGAGGACTATTAATTATGAGCAGAAACATTCAATATGCCTAACATTTTCTGACTTACTAATGCACAAAACTATTCCCTGAACAAAATGCTCATGAACCACTCTCACTCTTGCTGATTTTATTTATTCATTTTTGTAGAGCACTTACATTTTGCACAGTAGGGTGCTTGTGCTTGATGCACAATGGAAGTCACATGTGCCAGAAGTTAAAAACAGTTACAGTATACTGTATACACACCCACTGGTCACTTTGTTAGGTACTGTAGGCTAATACTGGGTTAGACTCCCTTTTTCCTTTAGATATGCCTTAATTCTTCATGGCATAGTTTATCAGTGTGCTGCAAACATGATAGCATTGCACAGTTGCTCAAGAATGTTTAGCTGTGAATATTCCATTCCTTCACATCCCAAAGGTGCTAAACTGGACTGGGATCTGATGACTGGAGGTTATTTGAGTGCAGTAAACTCATTATCATGTTCACAAAACCAGTTTAAGATGATGTGACACGGTGGACAAAGCCAGAAAAAGATACACCTTCATCACAAAACCATGGACCTGGTACTAAGGGGCCCCAAGTGTAACAAGAAAATATCCCCAACACCATTAACATACAGTGGGGCAAAAAAGTATTTAGTCAGCCACCGATTGTGCAAGTTCCCCCACCTAAAATGATGACAGAGGTCAGTAATTTGCACCAGAAAAATGGTATTAGGTTTCATTTGGAGGAAGAGAAAGAGACATCCTGATTGTGGTGTGGTCATGGAATGGAAACGCTAAAAACACATCTTATAAACATCCTTCACACTCCATTTGAATTCATTTATTTAGGAAGCTGTTCAGGAACTGAAGGCTGGGAGGGCTGACTCTATAACATCACCCACAATGGTAACAAAAGCTGGAGGAAGTGTGAGTATATCCATTATATCAACATATAGGCAAAAAAGCAAGAATGTTAAGAAAACCATGCATCACTCACAACCTGACAAAACTGCTGTGCAGCTGCAAAAGATCAATGTTAAGATTTTGAAAATAAGACAATTTAAAGCAAATAAAATGTTTGAAACAGCCAGAATCTGTAGGGTACAATAAATAATTTAAATCATCATTTAATGCTCCTCATTCCTCAGGAGAAATCCGAGTTTTACTGCTATGAGTATAACTTCAAGGTCAGTAAACCCATACGTTCAGTCATTACCGCCCAACCTGGGCATATTATTTTAAATAACTATATATTTCATAACAGCAGCATCTTGGTGGCTATTTCATTTTCTAAATCAGTATAGATCTAATTCACAGTGATTCCTGAATCCTTTCTGTTTGCTGCTTGGTAGATGTTCTCATGCATATACATGCCTCGGATGTCTGTGCCACTGGTACCTTATTAATGAGGGCCTTACAGAGTAAGTCGTAAATCCTTTGCTCTTACTGGAGCATATCTTTGCTTGCATTTAGTTTTAAATGACTAATACACTGCAGTTATCTTTCACCAACATAAATATGTGTCATCTACTAGTGATATGTCCCAGGTGTGAACTGTCTCCCACCTGCCTGAAACAGCTGGGATAGACACCTGAGACCCTGGAGACTTAAAACAGTGGTGAAGCTTCCCGGGAGTGGCCAGCCTACCAAAATGTGCATGTCAATGACTCATCCAGCAGGTCACAGAGGAACCCATCTAAAGAACTGCGGGCCTCATTTGGCTAAGTTAAGTCAGAGTTCATGATTCAACAATAAGAAAGAGACTGGGGAAAAATTAGAGAGTTCCCAGGAGAAAACTACTGCTGACCAAAACAAGCAAAAAGACTCATCTAACATTTAGCAAAAAACAACTAGATGTACCCCTAGATGTGAGAATTTGGGGAAAATATTCTGTGGACTGACTAGACAAAAGCTGAACTTTTTGGAAGGTCTGAGTGTCGCTAGATCTGGTGTAAAACTAACAGCATTTCATAAAAAAGAACATCATACAATCAATCAAATATGGCAGTAGTAGTGTGATGGATGACTTGCCATAATTGATGGAACAATGAATTCTGCTCTCTACCAAACTGTCCGGCCATCAGTTTTTGGTCTGATGCTGAAGCATACTTGAATTATGCAGCATGATAATGATCCAAAACAAAACAGCAAGTCCATCTCTGAATGCCTAAATAAGACAAAATAAAGCTTTTGGAGTGCCCTAGACCACACTCGTTAGCATGATTCATGCTTGAAAACTCTTAAATCTGGCTGAACTGAAAGCATTGTGCATTTATTAATAAACATAAATATACTCTAATACTAGATTTATATTGGCTTATTGATCAGCAATGATCAAGTGTAAACCAAAGATCAACATCAAGTTCATGACAAGCCACAATTAAGCAATCGCTTTCTTCTGTCCTGGGGTCTTGATATTGGGATCCGTCTCCCTAACCCTCTTCCAGTCTTACACCATATCCTGAATAACAGGTCTGTTTGGAGCCAGAATGAGAAAACCAAGCCTGGAGCTGTACAAGAGCATTGCGTCTTCCCTCAAAAACACACAAACATATACAGACATGTACACAAATAAACACAAATGTGAGAACGTCCTTGAGATGTCATCACAGAGACTTGAAACATACAGCAGATTATTTTTGTATCAGACAGGGAGGGACCCTGAGGCGTTGCGTGGTTCAGATGGGAGGAAAGAATGAGATTGTGGTAAAGCGGTAAAAGACAGAACCAAATCTGACCAAGAACAGCAAAGATAGAAAAACACACACACACAAAAAATAAATAAAAAACATTCCAAAATACAGCTTCTTGCATAATCTTGTAGCAGAGTTAACCATATCACAGACATACACCATATAAAATGTCAGAATCTACAGAATTTGCTTATTTAGATCAAAAATACAAGATTTTTCTTGTTTCTTTAAACCTTGGTGATAGCTCCCATATACAATACCAGTCAAAAGTTTTAGAACAAACCAATTTTCAATTTTTTACTGAAAGTTATGCAGTTTGATGTCTCATTGCACTATGAAATGAAAGCATATTACAAATAAGCCATTGGAGTGAAAGAAAGAAATCATGGAATCAATTTATAGACTAAACTAAACTTTTGACTCATCAAAGTAGCCACCTTTAGCAGATATAACAGATATAACCCATAAATTGGTGGCACTTGTAGGTTGCTTTTCTTTCACTCTTCTGTCCAGGTCATCCCAAAATAGCTACACGAGCTTTAAGTCTGGAGCCTGTGCTGGCTACTCCATGTTTTCAAGCTTACCATCTCGTGTGTTTTTTTCCTGAGGTAGTTCTAGCATAGCTTGGACTTATGTTTTGGGTCATTATCTGCTGTAGGATGAACCCCTGACCAACTAGCGTATACCAGTGGGTACTGCATGGCACTGCACAATGCTGTGGTAGCAACAGAGAACAGCCCAATGACAAGCTCCAGAGCACAGGTAGTATAACAATAATAATGGATGCATCTTTCACTGGTTTCTGAAGCCCCGCTTTGAAACCTGACATGAGCACTTCTTCTGTCGCCAGATCTGATGAGGTTGGCCAGATCTGACTGTAAAACCCATGCTGATTGGCTAGGGACAGTGAGCATGGGGTCACATACATGAACGAAGACAATCATCCATTGTGAAACCTATTATGACCAAGATTTAGTATGACCCAAAATGAGCGACTGAGCCCATAAACTCATCAGGAAAGCCTTCAGATAAAATGCAAGTTTAAGGGACTTCCACATCCCTTTATTGTTCTGAACAAGAAGCTATGTTATGCCAGCGACCACAGCTGTCACTTGAAGCCTCAAGTGTCCACTTTGTGACTCCATTACTTAAGACTATGTAGCTCTTATACAAGTCCATGGGTTCCACTCCAAGTTTTAAATGATAAATGAGCACTCCACTCTTACATTCATGTCTTTTATACTGTATGGAAGCAATGCAACACACAGATTCTAGGTCTGAGCAGCTGTCTCAGCCATGGGCAAAAGATGACAACCAATAAAATTCTAAAAGGTAATTAGTGCAATGACCATAAAAATGAAGGGTTAAAACAGTCTAGTGTCCCACTTGTAAAAGTGGATAAAACACACAGTCCAAGGCCAGAGCCAGCTATACTGTGAGTCTGTTACACTTTACATGCTGACAGCTTCAACAGGGAACAGCAATTGTCCTCCAAGAAGCATCACGCTGTAAATAGAAGGCCGGCAGTCACCCCGATCTCAGCAAACCAACTCTGCCTTTGTGCTGCGGCATATAGTAAGCCCAGGCCTGTTTGTAGCGTGGGCTTTAAATAGACCTGAGTCTCATTGCAATCAAATACACCTGCCAATTAATCCAACCCCATCACAGCCATTGGCTCACAGCAACTGTGACAGACAAAACCAGTCCCTAACTAGTGCCCATTTCCCAGAGCATTTCCCCAGATTTTTCCCAAAGATAAAAATTAATTTAGCTTGTGACTTTTCAGTGTAACCAAACCTTATAACACTAATCATTTTTCCCTTTCACCTCTCAGTAGCACATTACTCCAGACTACCCGAAGGGACTCTGGAAATGTTACTCATCTGTCACAGGTAATTATTCTTTTCCTTGCCAGATGAAGGATCATACTTTACAGTGTGAAACAAACTTTACAGATTCAAGTTCATGTGTTTATGTTCAGGAAAAACATGCCATAACTTCCTCAGTGACAACCTGGGAATTGTTTCTGTCAAAAGAATTAGAGAAATTCTGGGAAACCACCAGCTGTGAAACAGAGTAATATGCTAAGTTTATTAGAGACCAGAGTTATGCAGGTTGTCCAGAAAAGATTGTATATTGTGTGGGAAAATGCTATTGCAAACATTATTTTTTGTGATGGAATCCAGAAAGCACTAATATTAAATGGACAGTAACCTCTATGGCATAGGTCCATCTCTCTTCCCCGTCGATGTCTGTTTCTATAAGGTGGGAATGTGACCAGTCAGAGGGGGCAAGAGGAACCATTGCCAGGACTGCCACTTCCTACATGGCGGTTCTCAGGGAAGTGGGAGGGCTGGGAACAGGAAACTCCATTAAACACATCACAGACAGACGGAAATGAATATTTAAAGAAATGAAGTGTGTGGATGCCTGTGTGTGTGTGTGTGTGTGTGTGTGTGTGTGTTTGTGTGTGTGTGTGTGTGTGTGTGTGTGTGTGTGTGTGTGTGTGTGTGTGTGTGTGTGTGTGTTGGATGATGAGGTACCAAGGGTGTATGGAGGAGAGAGAGAGAGAGAGAGAGAGAACAGGAAGAGAACTGCATTAAAAAAATAGCAATACTGTGGAGAATATTGCGACAGAGAGCCAAAACAAGTTATGGCTGAAAAGAAAAAAAGGCAGAAAGGAAAGAGAGAAAACAGATGGAGGAATTAAAGTGGGGAGGAATGGGAGTTTTGCACAGGTGGGATGGATGGATGGGTGGTTGGGTAGATGATGAAAAATCTCTTTGTCCTTCGTTCTTCCCCCATCTTCTAATGACGTGGCAGTGGATTTGCGCTGTCTGTCTTCTGCTGGTCAGTCCCCACACATGGATGTTCAGTGCCAAATCCTACCCCGATTTTATATCTCCCGAGGTCCATCCTGTGTTTTTATAATGTTTAAAAAGGGAAATGTTTTTTTTTTATTGGGAAACCAGTGTGGACATATGGTAGCCATCACAGCATGAGGAGGATGTAAAATTATGCAAGCAATGAGAAGGTGGAGGGCAGAGGAGAGGATGGTACAGGAGGGCTTCATGTTGGCTCTGCTACTACTGCAGGGCCAGTAACACATGAAGTCTTTTTTATTCCAAAGCTGATGGCTTTGATTTCACACACAACTGCTGTTGCTCATGTATGGAGATGAACAAATTAATGTTCTACAGTCAACTTTTTTGTTTATTATTTTTGTCTGAAATCACCCCCCAAAAAACTGTATGCAGTGAAGTGGAAGTTCAACATTTGTTTTGCATGTGGAAAAAAAGCTAGAACAGCTTATCCCACTACAAGAAAGTCAAGGTTAGTCAGCATGTGTATGCATTTACTAAAGGATATCAGACCTCGTCAATAAACATCAAATTTGCTCATTAAGAGCAAAAATACAGGAAGATTTTTGTTTATTTTAACCTTTTTACAGATCTTGTTTTTTCTACCTGCCAAATGAAACAAAGACATTGTTCAATTAGTGACTATTAGTGGTTATTTTACTGATATTATCATAGCAAATATATTTGTTAAAAGGTTATACAGAAAATTCAGTAAGACATATATGCCCGCACACACACACACACACACACACACACACTTGCTTTATCATGCTTTATATTAAGAACACACACAGAGTACAGATTAACCTGATCGCAAACAAATAAACAAACGAATAAACACTGATGTATTGATTAGACATTAATAGGAAAATGCAGAATCTTGCAAATTAAACACAATTAAACACATTTAGCATTACTGTAATGCTTCATCTACGAAACACTACAGATTCATAGTGTGCCTTAATAATGTAAGAATTCTTAAAAGCTTTAAACCAGGCTGTTGTTTCAGTGGACAGTGTGAACATAACTTTGTGGTCTTTTCTTGTTCACAGCTGTTTATATTACATCATGTATATAAACGTCAGCTCCAGCATGTCTTCTCCTGTTTCTTAAACAGCATTTACAGCTGCATCATTCTACTTCTATTATATTTAAAACAAGTAAACGACAAATAATGATTTTCTTGTGAGATTTACATGAGAAGATCAAAACTGCTCTCAATTGTGTTGTAAATATTAAGATCTTAGCTGTATATAAAAACTGAAAATAGTAGGAAACAGCAAGCCTGTGGTCCTCCACTCATACCTGCTCATTTATGCATGTTCAGATAAGCCTCTTGCCCCCAGTTTCTCGTCATTCTTGTACAATAAACTACGCCCCCCCACTTGCACTTCGAAACAGTATGGGTAATAATCATCACATAAATAATACACATAAAACACATGAACACAGAATGCCAGGATTTAACTCAGGAAATAACTGTCTCCTGCACCGGTTTCTCTTTTATTTAACAGGAGTGAGCCCAGACTGTTGCTGAAACAGTTATGGAAAAACGATCAAAGCCTTGTAGACAAGTTTTTTTTTTCAAGAAGCGACAGACTTTAAGCGCCCGAGGATCCTGGGACCTCTGAGCACCCGGCTGCACTGTGTGTGTTCAAAAGGTTTCATAATTAACGTGGATCCAGAGGGTGACTCACTGTCCGGTTACTGTGGAAACCTCACATTAATTGTCCCATTATTAACTTCAAATTACTGGAAGGGCCAGATGGATCCACCACCTTTTTTTCTGCTGTCAAGACAGAGTACGTTGCTAATGTCGCTGTCATGTGGGACTATATAAATCAGAGAAAAGTAGTTAATGATAAATAGGCTATTATCTGCTGAAAGAGGTGAGCAGTCACAATGAAAAATTTCCAACATTTGGTCATTTTCTGTGGGTTATTGCCCTTTCAAAATCGGCAGTGATTCAGACATCACACCACTCATCCGTGGGTATAATCATATGAGCGTGTCTGCACGTACAAAAGAAGTCACTGACCCTTTGAGTTTGTTGTAGAAGATTGATTGCTGTACAAAGATGAGGCACAGGCTCCACTGACATCTCCATAAAGCTGAGGAAAAAGTAGGGGTAACAGCACAATCCTCCTAAAAGCCACATCTACAGAGTTATTGCAGCTCCAGGAAAAGAGAAACAGGCTTCTGTGTGTCAGCTAAAAAGAGTTAGGCTGTCTTAACTATTTACCTATCCACCTGCCCCTTGTGCAAAGGGAGAGGCTAAGACATAACGGTAAAATAAGGTTTTTGAAAAATGGCATACAAGGGAATGATAAGCTGTGTTATTTAAATTACTGGCAGTTAGCAAACACAAAAGGAATCTTGTTAGGAGCTTTGGTGTCTGGTTTTGCCGTCAATCTCTGAGTTTAATGGTATGTTTGGATCATTTCTCGGCTCCCTCTGCTCTTTTTTTCATCTCTCCTCTTCTCCCGGCAGCAGACTGCAAACTTCAGTGTTAGTAGCTACTGTTGCTAATAAATACAGAGGGCCTGTAGCCTTCATCCAGACAAAGATCCTCAGGAGAACCTCACAAAAACAAATGGCTACTCTCAATGATGACAACTCGCATGATAAAACACTAAAGTTTACAGTCTTATACAGTGCTTAGGTCTCGACTGAACGCAAATGAATTGTGGTAAGAAACAGCTCAATGTGTGTGCTGTCAACATACTTCACTTGAAAGTCGGGCTGCAGAGGTATGTATTGTGAACTGCTCTGTGACGGCTTGTGAGTCGTGTTCTGTCCTCCTCGTGTCGGGAGGATGTTGAGAGGTTAAACAGAATCGCATCCAATCTGTCCAAGGACGACCTGCTGGGAAGGTCCCTGCTTAATTTGTCTTTCCACTGCTCTGCTGATTGGCCCTTTGCCATACTTTAAAGTTAATTCTAACAGTCAAAATGTCTCTCTCTCTTTCACCCTCACTCCTTCTACACTGAGTAGAAGGTAAACAGTACAAAGGATGAAGCGTGTTGCCTTCCAATTTGGCAGTGAAAATGCTGACAATGACAAAGCAGCCCATTATTCAATCAAAGGAAATTTCTCATGCATTTAAATACTTTTAATTAACATGACAAAGTTTGCTTTTTCCATTTTGCTAAATGTGTGCAGCAGGCAAATAAAAAGCTTATTTGGTGAGGTAAACAATCATTTTAACAACTGATCTGTAGTTCTTTATCAGATAAGAAAAAAGAAAACAATAAATTAGCATCACAGTCACATTAACAAAGTGTGTATGAATTTTCTTGAGCTTTTGGCCATATCACAAATGAAGAACTCTTCCATTCTGATGAAACAGTTTATGTATATATGTTTTTCAGTTTGCACTTTATTTTTCTCTGAAGTAAAACTGAGCTCAAACTCTCTTTTACAAACGAAATTTTGGCTCAAAAACTAACACGATACATGGCCCCATTCATTCTGTCCTTAACACGGATCAGTCGTCCTGTCCCCTTGGCAGAAAAACAGCCCCATAGCATGATGTTTCCACCCCCATGCTTCACAGTAGGTATGGTGTTCTTGGGATGCAACTCAGTATTCTTCTTCCTCCAAACACGACGAGTTGAGTTTATACCAAAAAGTTCTACTTTGGTTTCATCTGACCACATGACATTCTCCCAATCCTCTGCTGTATCATCCATGTGCTCTCTGGCAAACTTCAGACGGGCCTGGACATGCACTGGCTTCAGCAGCGGAACACGTCTGGCACTGCGGGATTTGATTCCCTGCCGTTGTAGTGTGTTACTGATGGTGACCTTTGTTACTTTGGTCCCAGCTCTCTGCAGGTCATTCACCAGGTCCCCCCGTGTGGTTCTGGGATCTTTGCTCACCGTTCTCATGATCATTTTGACCCCACGGGATGAGATCTTGCGTGGAGCCCCAGATCGAGGGAGATTATCAGTGGTCTTGTATGTCTTCCATTTTCTGATGATTGCTCCCACAGTTGATTTTTTCACACCAAGCTGCTTGCCTATTGTAGATTCACTCTTCCCAGTCTGGTGCAGGTCTACAATACTTTTCCTGGTGTCCTTCGAAAGCTCTTTGGTCTTGGCCATGGCGGAGTTTGGAGTCTGACTGTTTGAGGCTGTGGACAGGTGTCTTTTATACAGATGATGAGTTCAAACAGGTGCCATTCATACAGGTAACGAGTGGGGGACAGAAAAGCTTCTTACAGAAGACGTTACAGGTCTGTGAGAGCCAGAGATTTTCCTTGTTTGAGGTGACCAAATACTTATTTTCCACCCTGATTTACGAATAAATTCTTTACAAATCCTACCATGTGGATTCATGGATTTTTTTTTTTTCACATTCTGTCTCTCACAGTTGAAGTGTACCT
>NW_024582489.1:1549483-1606968 GCF_018398535.1 Haplochromis burtoni | reverse complement strand
CTGGTGCAAATTACTGACCTCTGTCATCATTTTAAGTGGGGGAACTTGCACAATCGGTGGCTGACTAAATACTTTTTTGCCCCACTGTATACCTACCACTTTAAACTATTAATACAGGTTATGATGAATCCATGCTTTCACATTTTTTATGCCATATTCTGACCCTACCATACAAAGTTTGCAGCAGAAAAGATTGAGACCAGGCAATGTTTTTCCAACTTCCTATTTTCCAATCTTGGTGAGCCTTTGTGAACTGCAACCTCAGTTTCCTGTTTTAAGGAGTGACATCCAGTGTGGTCCTCAAGGTTCAACGTGCTGAGTTCAGAGACGATCTTCTCCATACCTTGGTTGTAGCAAATAATTATTTGAGCTACTGGCATTCTGGCCATTCTCATCTGACCTCTGACATCAGCTAGGCATGTTCCCAGAGAACTTCTGTTCACTGGATATTTTCTCTTTTTTGGACCAGTCTCTGTAAACCCTAGAGATGGCTGTATGGGAAAATCCCAGCAGAATGTGAGTTTCTGAAGTACTCAGACCTATCTGGCATCAGCAAACATATCAAAGTGACTTAAATCATCTTTAGTCCCTATTATGATGCTCAGTTGGAATTTCATCAGATTGAGTTGCTGACAAGTGACTAGTTGACTAGATATTTGTGCTAACGAGCAGTTAAACAGGTGTACCTTCCAAAGTGGTCAGTAAACGCAGGTCATATTCCTTTTGTAACCCCTGCGTTTTTGTAGACTTGCCAGAAATGGTGACATGAGGGTGGCAGGACTGATTTTGTTTGCTTTGAATTTCTGGAGTTAAATGTCCTGAACGCTGTTTTATGTTGCTCAATATGCTGTTAAATTCATTGGCTGTGTGTTTGAACAGGAAAGGTTTGATTCTAATCGTTTGGTGCTTCAGGAGAATCCGTTTTTTTAGAATGTGGTGTGAAAATTAAGTTTTGCGGTTCCATTTTTCAGCTGTAATTAATAAACTGACTGGCTTGAGAAAAAGATTATTCTGCATGTGTCATCAATAGGACTCAAGAGCTTAGGAAGAAATCAACAGCAGATGGCAGCACAGACTTGATTTAACTTGGAGCCTCTGATAGAACACCGTGAGGCTTTGTCAGTGAGGGAACACTTATAAATTCGCACTTATTGGTGTCATGAGCCTCCACTTTATGATTAGGTGCTTGGTGTATCTGATTCCCAGAGTGCCTGATGTACTTATTAACTGCTTGTGAAGCAGTGATGACTCATCTTGTACCTAAAATACAAGGATTTCATTACAGCGTTCTCGGAAACCAAGATAAAGTTTAAGGTTTGAAGAAGTCAACTCATTGCTGGTCACTCAGCTTTAAAGGCCAATGTTTTATATCAGTATTTATGATGACATCTCGTTTTGTAGTTGGAAGAAACATATGATTCATTCCTTTTATAAGATTTTCCAACAATATTCCATGGTCCTGTAGTAGCTTCTTACATTACATTATAGTTTTTTTTTTTTAGCATATCAATTCTTTATAGCTATTCAGATGCATTTAAGGCGATCACTTTTTATGTTTTAGTTTTTATGGCTGCAAAGTTTCGTTTGTAAAAGAGAGTTTGAGCTCAGTTTTACTTCAGAGAAAAATAAAGTGCAAACTGAAAAACATATATACATAAACTGTTTCATCAGAATGGAAGAGTTCTTCATCTGTGATATGGCCAAAAGCTCAAGAAAATTCATACACACTTTGTTAATGTGACTGTGATGCTAATTTATTGTTTTCTTTTTTCTTATCTGATAAAGAACTACAGATCAGTTGTTAAAATGATTGTTTACCTCACCAAATAAGCTTTTTATTTGCCTGCTGCACACATTTAGCAAAATGGAAAAAGCAAACTTTGTCATGTTAATTAAAAGTATTTAAATGCATGAGAAATTTCCTTTGATTGAATAATGGGCTGCTTTGTCATTGTCAGCATTTTCACTGCCAAATTGGAAGGCAACACGCTTCATCCTTTGTACTGTTTACCTTCTACTCAGTGTAGAAGGAGTGAGGGTGAAAGAGAGAGAGACATTTTGACTGTTAGAATTAACTTTAAAGTATGGCAAAGGGCCAATCAGCAGAGCAGTGGAAAGACAAATTAAGCAGGGACCTTCCCAGCAGGTCGTCCTTGGACAGATTGGATGCGATTCTGTTTAACCTCTCAACATCCTCCCGACACGAGGAGGACAGAACACGACTCACAAGCCGTCACAGAGCAGTTCACAATACATACCTCTGCAGCCCGACTTTCAAGTGAAGTATGTTGACAGCACACACATTGAGCTGTTTCTTACCACAATTCATTTGCGTTCAGTCGAGACCTAAGCACTGTATAAGACTGTAAACTTTAGTGTTTTATCATGCGAGTTGTCATCATTGAGAGTAGCCATTTGTTTTTGTGAGGTTCTCCTGAGGATCTTTGTCTGGATGAAGGCTACAGACCCTCTGTATTTATTAGCAACAGTAGCTACTAACACTGAAGTTTGCAGTCTGCTGCCGGGAGAAGAGGAGAGATGAAAAAAAGAGCAGAGGGAGCCGAGAAATGATCCAAACATACCATTAAACTCAGAGATTGACGGCAAAACCAGACACCAAAGCTCCTAACAAGATTCCTTTTGTGTTTGCTAACTGCCAGTAATTTAAATAACACAGCTTATCATTCCCTTGTATGCCATTTTTCAAAAACCTTATTTTACCGTTATGTCTTAGCCTCTCCCTTTGCACAAGGGGCAGGTGGATAGGTAAATAGTTAAGACAGCCTAACTCTTTTTAGCTGACACACAGAAGCCTGTTTCTCTTTTCCTGGAGCTGCAATAACTCTGTAGATGTGGCTTTTAGGAGGATTGTGCTGTTACCCCTACTTTTTCCTCAGCTTTATGGAGATGTCAGTGGAGCCTGTGCCTCATCTTTGTACAGCAATCAATCTTCTACAACAAACTCAAAGGGTCAGTGACTTCTTTTGTACGTGCAGACACGCTCATATGATTATACCCACGGATGAGTGGTGTGATGTCTGAATCACTGCCGATTTTGAAAGGGCAATAACCCACAGAAAATGACCAAATGTTGGAAATTTTTCATTGTGACTGCTCACCTCTTTCAGCAGATAATAGCCTATTTATCATTAACTACTTTTCTCTGATTTATATAGTCCCACATGACAGCGACATTAGCAACGTACTCTGTCTTGACAGCAGAAAAAAAGGTGGTGGATCCATCTGGCCCTTCCAGTAATTTGAAGTTAATAATGGGACAATTAATGTGAGGTTTCCACAGTAACCGGACAGTGAGTCACCCTCTGGATCCACGTTAATTATGAAACCTTTTGAACACACACAGTGCAGCCGGGTGCTCAGAGGTCCCAGGATCCTCGGGCGCTTAAAGTCTGTCGCTTCTTGAAAAAAAAAACTTGTCTACAAGGCTTTGATCGTTTTTCCATAACTGTTTCAGCAACAGTCTGGGCTCACTCCTGTTAAATAAAAGAGAAACCGGTGCAGGAGACAGTTATTTCCTGAGTTAAATCCTGGCATTCTGTGTTCATGTGTTTTATGTGTATTATTTATGTGATGATTATTACCCATACTGTTTCGAAGTGCAAGTGGGGGGGCGTAGTTTATTGTACAAGAATGACGAGAAACTGGGGGCAAGAGGCTTATCTGAACATGCATAAATGAGCAGGTATGAGTGGAGGACCACAGGCTTGCTGTTTCCTACTATTTTCAGTTTTTATATACAGCTAAGATCTTAATATTTACAACACAATTGAGAGCAGTTTTGATCTTCTCATGTAAATCTCACAAGAAAATCATTATTTGTCGTTTACTTGTTTTAAATATAATAGAAGTAGAATGATGCAGCTGTAAATGCTGTTTAAGAAACAGGAGAAGACATGCTGGAGCTGACGTTTATATACATGATGTAATATAAACAGCTGTGAACAAGAAAAGACCACAAAGTTATGTTCACACTGTCCACTGAAACAACAGCCTGGTTTAAAGCTTTTAAGAATTCTTACATTATTAAGGCACACTATGAATCTGTAGTGTTTCGTAGATGAAGCATTACAGTAATGCTAAATGTGTTTAATTGTGTTTAATTTGCAAGATTCTGCATTTTCCTATTAATGTCTAATCAATACATCAGTGTTTATTCGTTTGTTTATTTGTTTGCGATCAGGTTAATCTGTACTCTGTGTGTGTTCTTAATATAAAGCATGATAAAGCAAGTGTGTGTGTGTGTGTGTGTGTGTGTGTGCGGGCATATATGTCTTACTGAATTTTCTGTATAACCTTTTAACAAATATATTTGCTATGATAATATCAGTAAAATAACCACTAATAGTCACTAATTGAACAATGTCTTTGTTTCATTTGGCAGGTAGAAAAAACAAGATCTGTAAAAAGGTTAAAATAAACAAAAATCTTCCTGTATTTTTGCTCTTAATGAGCAAATTTGATGTTTATTGACGAGGTCTGATATCCTTTAGTAAATGCATACACATGCTGACTAACCTTGACTTTCTTGTAGTGGGATAAGCTGTTCTAGCTTTTTTTCCACATGCAAAACAAATGTTGAACTTCCACTTCACTGCATACAGTTTTTTGGGGGGTGATTTCAGACAAAAATAATAAACAAAAAAGTTGACTGTAGAACATTAATTTGTTCATCTCCATACATGAGCAACAGCAGTTGTGTGTGAAATCAAAGCCATCAGCTTTGGAATAAAAAAGACTTCATGTGTTACTGGCCCTGCAGTAGTAGCAGAGCCAACATGAAGCCCTCCTGTACCATCCTCTCCTCTGCCCTCCACCTTCTCATTGCTTGCATAATTTTACATCCTCCTCATGCTGTGATGGCTACCATATGTCCACACTGGTTTCCCAATAAAAAAAAACAAAACATTTCCCTTTTTAAACATTATAAAAACACAGGATGGACCTCGGGAGATATAAAATCGGGGTAGGATTTGGCACTGAACATCCATGTGTGGGGACTGACCAGCAGAAGACAGACAGCGCAAATCCACTGCCACGTCATTAGAAGATGGGGGAAGAACGAAGGACAAAGAGATTTTTCATCATCTACCCAACCACCCATCCATCCATCCCACCTGTGCAAAACTCCCATTCCTCCCCACTTTAATTCCTCCATCTGTTTTCTCTCTTTCCTTTCTGCCTTTTTTTCTTTTCAGCCATAACTTGTTTTGGCTCTCTGTCGCAATATTCTCCACAGTATTGCTATTTTTTTAATGCAGTTCTCTTCCTGTTCTCTCTCTCTCTCTCTCTCTCTCTCCTCCATACACCCTTGGTACCTCATCATCCAACACACACACACACACACACACACACACACACACACAGGCATCCACACACTTCATTTCTTTAAATATTCATTTCCGTCTGTCTGTGATGTGTTTAATGGAGTTTCCTGTTCCCAGCCCTCCCACTTCCCTGAGAACCGCCATGTAGGAAGTGGCAGTCCTGGCAATGGTTCCTCCTGCCCCCTCTGACTGGTCACATTCCCACCTTATAGAAACAGACATCGACGGGGAAGAGAGATGGACCTATGCCATAGAGGTTACTGTCCATTTAATATTAGTGCTTTCTGGATTCCATCACAAAAAATAATGTTTGCAATAGCATTTTCCCACACAATATACAATCTTTTCTGGACAACCTGCATAACTCTGGTCTCTAATAAACTTAGCATATTACTCTGTTTCACAGCTGGTGGTTTCCCAGAATTTCTCTAATTCTTTTGACAGAAACAATTCCCAGGTTGTCACTGAGGAAGTTATGGCATGTTTTTCCTGAACATAAACACATGAACTTGAATCTGTAAAGTTTGTTTCACACTGTAAAGTATGATCCTTCATCTGGCAAGGAAAAGAATAATTACCTGTGACAGATGAGTAACATTTCCAGAGTCCCTTCGGGTAGTCTGGAGTAATGTGCTACTGAGAGGTGAAAGGGAAAAATGATTAGTGTTATAAGGTTTGGTTACACTGAAAAGTCACAAGCTAAATTAATTTTTATCTTTGGGAAAAATCTGGGGAAATGCTCTGGGAAATGGGCACTAGTTAGGGACTGGTTTTGTCTGTCACAGTTGCTGTGAGCCAATGGCTGTGATGGGGTTGGATTAATTGGCAGGTGTATTTGATTGCAATGAGACTCAGGTCTATTTAAAGCCCACGCTACAAACAGGCCTGGGCTTACTATATGCCGCAGCACAAAGGCAGAGTTGGTTTGCTGAGATCGGGGTGACTGCCGGCCTTCTATTTACAGCGTGATGCTTCTTGGAGGACAATTGCTGTTCCCTGTTGAAGCTGTCAGCATGTAAAGTGTAACAGACTCACAGTATAGCTGGCTCTGGCCTTGGACTGTGTGTTTTATCCACTTTTACAAGTGGGACACTAGACTGTTTTAACCCTTCATTTTTATGGTCATTGCACTAATTACCTTTTAGAATTTTATTGGTTGTCATCTTTTGCCCATGGCTGAGACAGCTGCTCAGACCTAGAATCTGTGTGTTGCATTGCTTCCATACAGTATAAAAGACATGAATGTAAGAGTGGAGTGCTCATTTATCATTTAAAACTTGGAGTGGAACCCATGGACTTGTATAAGAGCTACATAGTCTTAAGTAATGGAGTCACAAAGTGGACACTTGAGGCTTCAAGTGACAGCTGTGGTCGCTGGCATAACATAGCTTCTTGTTCAGAACAACAAAGGGATGTGGAAGTCCCTTAAACTTGCATTTTATCTGAAGGCTTTCCTGATGAGTTTATGGGCTCAGTCGCTCATTTTGGGTCATACTAAATCTTGGTCATAATAGGTTTCACAATGGATGATTGTCTTCGTTCATGTATGTGACCCCATGCTCACTGTCCCTAGCCAATCAGCATGGGTTTTACAGTCAGATCTGGCCAACCTCATCAGATCTGGCGACAGAAGAAGTGCTCATGTCAGGTTTCAAAGCGGGGCTTCAGAAACCAGTGAAAGATGCATCCATTATTATTGTTATACTACCTGTGCTCTGGAGCTTGTCATTGGGCTGTTCTCTGTTGCTACCACAGCATTGTGCAGTGCCATGCAGTACCCACTGGTATACGTCTAGTTGGTCAGGGGTTCATCCTACAGCGAGATAATGACCCAAAACATAAGTCCAAGCTATGCTAGAACTACCTCAGGAAAAAAACACACGAGATGGTAAGCTTGAAAACATGGAGTAGCCAGCACAGGCTCCAGACTTAAAGCTCGTGTAGCTATTTTGGGATGACCTGGACAGAAGAGTGAAAGAAAAGCAACCTACAAGTGCCACCAATTTATGGGTTATATCTGTTATATCTGCTAAAGGTGGCTACTTTGATGAGTCAAAAGTTTAGTTTAGTCTATAAATTGATTCCATGATTTCTTTCTTTCACTCCAATGGCTTATTTGTAATATGCTTTCATTTCATAGTGCAATGAGACATCAAACTGCATAACTTTCAGTAAAAAATTGAAAATTGGTTTGTTCTAAAACTTTTGACTGGTATTGTATATGGGAGCTATCACCAAGGTTTAAAGAAACAAGAAAAATCTTGTATTTTTGATCTAAATAAGCAAATTCTGTAGATTCTGACATTTTATATGGTGTATGTCTGTGATATGGTTAACTCTGCTACACGATTATGCAAGAAGCTGTATTTTGGAATGTTTTTTATTTATTTTTTGTGTGTGTGTGTTTTTCTATCTTTGCTGTTCTTGGTCAGATTTGGTTCTGTCTTTTACCGCTTTACCACAATCTCATTCTTTCCTCCCATCTGAACCACGCAACGCCTCAGGGTCCCTCCCTGTCTGATACAAAAATAATCTGCTGTATGTTTCAAGTCTCTGTGATGACATCTCAAGGACGTTCTCACATTTGTGTTTATTTGTGTACATGTCTGTATATGTTTGTGTGTTTTTGAGGGAAGACGCAATGCTCTTGTACAGCTCCAGGCTTGGTTTTCTCATTCTGGCTCCAAACAGACCTGTTATTCAGGATATGGTGTAAGACTGGAAGAGGGTTAGGGAGACGGATCCCAATATCAAGACCCCAGGACAGAAGAAAGCGATTGCTTAATTGTGGCTTGTCATGAACTTGATGTTGATCTTTGGTTTACACTTGATCATTGCTGATCAATAAGCCAATATAAATCTAGTATTAGAGTATATTTATGTTTATTAATAAATGCACAATGCTTTCAGTTCAGCCAGATTTAAGAGTTTTCAAGCATGAATCATGCTAACGAGTGTGGTCTAGGGCACTCCAAAAGCTTTATTTTGTCTTATTTAGGCATTCAGAGATGGACTTGCTGTTTTGTTTTGGATCATTATCATGCTGCATAATTCAAGTATGCTTCAGCATCAGACCAAAAACTGATGGCCGGACAGTTTGGTAGAGAGCAGAATTCATTGTTCCATCAATTATGGCAAGTCATCCATCACACTACTACTGCCATATTTGATTGATTGTATGATGTTCTTTTTTATGAAATGCTGTTAGTTTTACACCAGATCTAGCGACACTCAGACCTTCCAAAAAGTTCAGCTTTTGTCTAGTCAGTCCACAGAATATTTTCCCCAAATTCTCACATCTAGGGGTACATCTAGTTGTTTTTTGCTAAATGTTAGATGAGTCTTTTTGCTTGTTTTGGTCAGCAGTAGTTTTCTCCTGGGAACTCTCTAATTTTTCCCCAGTCTCTTTCTTATTGTTGAATCATGAACTCTGACTTAACTTAGCCAAATGAGGCCCGCAGTTCTTTAGATGGGTTCCTCTGTGACCTGCTGGATGAGTCATCGACATGCACATTTTGGTAGGCTGGCCACTCCCGGGAAGCTTCACCACTGTTTTAAGTCTCCAGGGTCTCAGGTGTCTATCCCAGCTGTTTCAGGCAGGTGGGAGACAGTTCACACCTGGGACATATCACTAGTAGATGACACATATTTATGTTGGTGAAAGATAACTGCAGTGTATTAGTCATTTAAAACTAAATGCAAGCAAAGATATGCTCCAGTAAGAGCAAAGGATTTACGACTTACTCTGTAAGGCCCTCATTAATAAGGTACCAGTGGCACAGACATCCGAGGCATGTATATGCATGAGAACATCTACCAAGCAGCAAACAGAAAGGATTCAGGAATCACTGTGAATTAGATCTATACTGATTTAGAAAATGAAATAGCCACCAAGATGCTGCTGTTATGAAATATATAGTTATTTAAAATAATATGCCCAGGTTGGGCGGTAATGACTGAACGTATGGGTTTACTGACCTTGAAGTTATACTCATAGCAGTAAAACTCGGATTTCTCCTGAGGAATGAGGAGCATTAAATGATGATTTAAATTATTTATTGTACCCTACAGATTCTGGCTGTTTCAAACATTTTATTTGCTTTAAATTGTCTTATTTTCAAAATCTTAACATTGATCTTTTGCAGCTGCACAGCAGTTTTGTCAGGTTGTGAGTGATGCATGGTTTTCTTAACATTCTTGCTTTTTTGCCTATATGTTGATATAATGGATATACTCACACTTCCTCCAGCTTTTGTTACCATTGTGGGTGATGTTATAGAGTCAGCCCTCCCAGCCATCAGTTCCTGAACAGCTTCCTAAATAAATGAATTCAAATGGAGTGTGAAGGATGTTTATAAGATGTGTTTTTAGCGTTTCCATTCCATGACCACACCACAATCAGGATGTCTCTTTCTCTTCCTCCAAATGAAACCTAATACCATTTCATATTAGCTAAAAATTTTGAAGTGATTTTCACTCAGTTCTATTGTCGGTGATCTTCAGAATAATATGGACACCTGTTATAGTGCTCACTGGTATTACAACAGGCTTTGTTGATGTCCCGTAAGCACTCAGATGGAGCTGCTCCATGGCCTCTTGGCTGGCTTCTCCTTTCTTCCTTCCTACTAGCTTTTGTTGCAATCTGCCAAGCACACACATGCACACATACACACACCTGATCTTGACTCAGACCAGGTTTTTCGGAATCTGCAGGACCATGTGGCGGCTTGTTTTTATTTAAAGAGGGTACATGTTTCCAGTAATCTCAGCTGGACATCTGGTCAATGGTGAAAAGCTGGATTTTAAATTAAAATAAAGTTTGTGTTTTACTAGAGCCAGAAAAAGATAAAAACAGAGAAGGGGACATACAACTGCTAAATAAATAAGAGGAGCTTATAGCAGGCCATGAAGAATATTGTGTTTCAGTGAAAACATTATTTTTAGAGTATCCAGCCACAAACAGCTGGTCATACCTGGCAAATGTAGATATAATAAGTAGGGCAGGATTCCACATGTAAATATGCTCACTTTGACACATAAGCCTAGCTTTGGAGAGCCTGTTTACATCCCCCCAAAATTTAAATATATACAGAATTCTGTTAATGAACCTTGATTGGTCAGTCCAGGATTCACAACAGGACATCCTTCCTCGATGGCACCTGTACAGCACATGTTAACATCAAAACCCTACATGTGTCTATATGAAGCGTTTGGCTTTTATGATCAGTGCTGACTGTTTTTAGGTGGCTCCTGCTGCTGCATCCACTCATCCAGTTTCTTAACCACTTATCAGATTCAGCATCTGGACAGGGGGCCGGAGCTAACAAAGAGAAACACACATCCATTCATGATCACCTTTAAGTCTAACATGCATGTCTTTGTGGGAGGAAGCTGGAGTAGCTGGAGAGAACCCGAGCACGTACAGGAAGAAACCTGCAAACTCCACACGAAAAGGTTGCCTGGTTTTAAAAATGGGCATCCTTGTTGTTATCTACTGCAGCGGTCCCCAACCCCCGGGCCTTGGACCGGTACCGGTCCCTGAGTCGTTTGGTACCGGGCCGCGAGAGTTGAGGCTCAGGTGTGAAATGTATGGTTTTCAAGGTTTTTATCAGTTTTCAGCGTTATTTTGTTGTCGTTTTTATCGTTAACTCGGTTTTCCTGGGTCTTTTCACGTGTGTTATGAATAAATCTTCTTTTTTTCGGTACCGGTACTAGTTTTATTTTGTTGTATTTATCCACGACACCTTAAAGGCCGGTCCATGAAAATATTGTCGGGCATAAACCGGTCCGTGGCGCAAAAAAGGTTGGGGACCGCTGATCTACTGTACCACTGTAGCACTGTGCTTCCTGATTTGTGTTACATGTTACATTCAGGTCCGTCAGAAACATTAACAAATGTTTTAACAATGTAACTACAGCTATTGCCTTGACCACTTTTACAAAAAACATATCTTCTTGCTGTGAAAATGATCATGAAACCCATGGATGTTACTTTTTTGAAGCACACAGCCATCCTGCCATCCGTGTCAGTTTCTAACACAAACAACTGATTTGTGCTTTGTCAGTTACACAGATGTTCTTGTTTTCCACAGATGACAGGATAATAACAACTCATATGTCCTATGTCTTTAAAAAATACTCCAAATTGACTATGGGATCTGGTCAGATCTGTAATGGATATATTCTTTTCGTAGATACTTATGTTCAAAGGGCTGGGCATTGCTTGTTATTTAGTGGCAGATTAGACTTTTCAAAGTCGTTGGGTGTGTCAGTGAGCTTTTCTAGAGATATCATGCAGTTTATTTAAGAGTACATGAAATCCAAATATGTGGTTTTGGATTAGCATTCCTGTGGTCCCTCAAGAACCTCGGCTCATCTCTTCATTATCTGACAAAATAATTGAGTCTCCACCAGCCCACCAATGAAGATTAGAGGATATCAGTCTTTCCATCGCTTTGCCTTGATACTGTTCCCACCCTTCCTCCCTTTGGAGTTGCAGCTTATGCAGCTGGAAGCAAACTCTCAGCTACAGGGGAAAGGAATGGAGGAAACCCTTTTCCTCCATACCCGGCCAATGCTTTCTTCCCAAAGGGTACATAATGGCGATGTGAACAGTGGAGGCATGCTGTCCCTGGCCTTCACTTGCAGGGCTGGACGAGGGTGTTTAATGTAACACACATTATCAAGCCTTAAAAACTCAATCCTCTGGGTAGGTGGAAATGTTGACGCTAAATTGGTCATATAGCAAATTTCTATATTATGTATACTAAGTGTAACATAGTTAAATTGCAAAAACTGGAGCTTTAATGAAGCAGTCACATCACTTTGGATTTACTACCATAATTGGCTTTTGCACTTCCTACATTGTAACAAAGAGAAGAAAGAAAGAATACAGACACTCCAGTGCTATAGGTGGGGAAGCCAGCCGCCCACTGATGAAGCACTGGGAGTAGTCTGTGAAAAGTATTATGAAATGTTAATAACACTACTAAAATAAAACACCGCTGTAGAAAATGTGGAAACAGAAACTATGTGACCATCCAAAGTGAGTGAACTCCCTGCACCAAACCTGCAAGTGTAGGCTGACACCAGCCACTGAGACAGGATTAAACCCTAAGACCAAAACAACTCCAGTTTGATACCAAAGTAAAATCTGACTAAAATAAAGTGCAGTCAGTGCTCTTCCTCAGTGTAGCAAACTGTTGCAAGTCAGCTTCGAGGTAACATAATTTTTAGTATCTATAACACCTTAAAATGAACACATCACAAACAGTTATTGAGTTCTTTGTTTTCCATTTAAAGAAAAAGTTATGAGGAACCCACAAATGATTTTAGTAGCACCGTATTCAAATATGAAGACACAATAAATGATGAAGAATTTAGGTTTTGCTACATATTCATTCTTTACGAAGCATTATTTCATGTCTCATTCCACACTCAAAAGAGAAATTCTAAATACGTCAGTAGGGTGCCAGGACATGATCTGTTAGAGATGCAGCAAACCGCATGATTACTAAACTTGCCACTCTATAACGTCAATTCAAGGAGGATTTACTTGCTTTTCCTTTTCATCATATCGCAAAACAGAATGTCAAATTTCCATGATTCTGAAGACCTTTAAGATTTTCTCTTCAGGTTTGGGTTAAAAGCTTAGCTTTACAGGTTCATTCTTGACTTATTATATATTAATTGTTTATGCTCATAGATCATGGAAAACAACCTAAAGAATAAAAAAGCACCCAGTATTGATGGAGTGAAGAGAAAGGGGACCAGGTATAGGACCAAAAAGTGTGTTAATGCAAAGCCCACAATATGTGGGCACAGACAGTTTTTTGTAGGTTAAGCATGACCATGCCATGACAACAAAAGACATTTAAATCTTAATTTTAAAAAAAGTACCATGGAAGTCTTTGATTTTAACCTTACACCTCTGGTAACCACTGGTCATGAGGGAAAAATGTAAATAAAGTTTAACACATGGGCCCTTGGTTGTACTGTTTTAAATGGTATTACCTCATTTATAAGCCATAAATTAAACTGCTGTTATCGTTATAATGGATTAGTGACAGACAAAAAGATTGTGTGAAGAGTAATGAGAAGTGGAGAGCAAGGGTGGGAAGGTGGAGGGAAAGAAAATGTGAAATCTGGCTCCTATATGTGGGGGAGCGGTAGCTAGAGCCGGACGAGTTAACAGATGTTTTAAAGTGCTAATCTAATCTTTATGCCAGGCCTCCCCCCTCCTCTCTCTCTCTTTTTTTTCTCTTTCCCCTCTCGCGTCTCATTTTTTTCTTCTTTACTCCTTCTACTTATTCTAGAGGGATGCTGGAAAGACTCCAGTCTGTGTTAATGCATCTCAGGAGCATCATGTACTGCCGCTGTGCTGAGCCATGGTTATTCATGCATCTGTTATCAACCCTGATTTCAGACTAAGACACATGTGCAATAGCAATGAGGGAGTCCGCAGTAGAGAAAAAGTACGCTGAAAAATAAACTTGCTTTGTGAAGAGTGAAAGGAAGGATTAAAGCAAGGTAAAGATGAGGGTATGTCTTTACAATTCTCACTCTGGCACCTTTTTGTTTTGATTACTTTGCCGTTTATTTACGCGCCACCAAAAAGTGTGTTGCAATGGTATTATATGGCTCTGATGCAGGATGAAGGGGGAATACACTGACCTTTTATGTTAGTGGACCTAATAAATTTAAGGCTTAGTCTGAGTTTTAACTCATTTCCTCCTCTTGTCACTCTGTTCCTTGAATTTCTCTGTTGCTTTTCCTGCCTTCCTCCCCCTTGCTGCCTGATAGGAGGGAGGCTTTGTGTCAGACAGTACCTGCATTGAAATATACTGACAGCTCCCTCAGATTTAGCGGATGTACTTGCACAGGAGTTAATGTGACTCCACACAATTTAGCAGCTAACCCAAATCCACGCTAGACAAAAAACAAAGAGGCATTGCCAGCAAAATCCAAAGGTCACAAAACCTGGAAACCAAGCCAGAGATTAGAGGTACATGCTGAAGCCTGGGAAGAAATAAAGCCCTAATATTTATGGTGACATAAGCTGTTAATCACTTATAGGTCCACAGATCATTTCAACGGTTTGATTTTCACATTATTTATTTTGCCTTCATGGTTTTTTGTCATTATATATTTTCTTGCATCTCAGGTAAATTTAAGGGAATCAGTGAATGTGGTTTAATGCTGGTTGTTTCTTCTCCTATGACATGTCCTAATGCCGATTCCTGTTTTGCTACCCATGCAGCACGTTGAATGTGCAAGTCATAAAATACACTATGATGAGTTCACCCTGGCAACAAGTACCGGAGCTCCGGCAACTCACATCCTTCTGCTGTGCTCGCTCCCTTTTCCTCTGTGTACTACTAACCATCTGGAGAAGAGTGATATCGTCAAGGTAAACACACCAACAGCTGTCAGCCAGGCTTCGCTCTCTCCTGTTGCCATCTCTCGCTTCCTTCATTGCTTGATTCCACCTTATATGTCCTGTTTCAGTCATTCTGCCCCTTCCTTTCTGTTTGTTTCTTGTCTGTTGGCTCATCAGTGGGTAAGCACAGTTGATGGATACATTCGTGCTGCTTTTCCCTTCTGGTGTGGGCCCTGTGAAGTGAGTGATGGAGGACACCAAGGACACAGACTGAGCGATGGGTTCGGTTAATGGCAGATACGTCTGACTTCATTAAAACAACAAAAGATGCAACTTGAGTCTTAATTTTGCATTTTTGGCTTTGCTTTAAATATGTACTAACATTGCACTCTAAACCTTAGAGTGCAAGCTTGGAATATGGCAATGTTGTGTAAGTCTGAAGGGTGTGAAAACATAATGAGTAAGGTTTTAAACGAGGATTTATGAGGTATAACCTCACAGAGTGGTTGAGCACTGTTACATGCAGTAGCGCAGAGTGCAGGGTCATGTTTTGCATCCATTGATAGCTTGTTCTGATTAGTGAAACATGCCAAAACAAGTTCAAGGAAATCATTTTATGACACAATTTAACTGGTTCTACGTAACCAAGTACAATTACAAGGAATACCCAAGGCATACTACATGACAATTTTCACGGAGACTTTCTGGTTCTACTTTAAATGGAAGTCCTGTATGAACTGTATATCAGGTTTTTATGTTTATAAAGCTATTATGGCCAGATTTTCAGGCTCACCTTTAGTTTTCCTTCAACTGTGAAGTGGTTTTAATATTAAGTCTGGACAGTTGGCTTATTTGCAGCCTTTTTCAAGGGGGAATTAAGAATAAGAAATAAGAACATCTCCTTCCTTCTCTCTACTTCAGTGGTGCAGTACATTTCCCTGAACACATGCCTTGAGTGTTAAAAACAAATCAGTGGTGGTGAGAGAAAGAAGGAATAGCAAAAAGGATGGAAAGAATGAATGCAATTTCCATTTGAGCAAGGTCAGCATCTGCATTGCAAGACACCTGTAAAAACATAATTTTTCATCCTTCAGCTGTAAGGGAATTGGAAGAGGTAAGGTGGAGGTGGAGTGGAGAAGGCCTGGAGAGATGGACACAGGGTCAAAGAAGAGGGAAAAAATGTTTGATTAACACATCATGCCTACAGATATTTTCACTCAGGAAGGACTGACAAAGAGGAATTTTTGAACAACAGCTGGAGCTCATGTACCTCTGCGTCTCCACATCAAGCCCGCAAGGTTGGAGAATGGCTGGCGAATGCAGCGGCCCTTCCTGACTTCAGGGGTCAGTGTTCTGGCTCGTGGCTCGCCTGCTTCCGGCCAGCCCACCTGGTGTTTTGACTTGCTGCACCTGCCTTACTCTGTGATCCAGAGGTCTAGTTCTTCTCATTCATTTTCAGCATGAGTCTTGCCTTTGAAGCTCAGAGGTGAAACCTAAAACCTTCGCTATCTGTTTTATGTGTTCCAGACTGAAACCACCAACAGCACCACCAGCAGCAGCAGCAGCAGAAGCACACAACTGGTATATACATCCACATCTGCTATAGTAATTTCAGACACTATGATTTTATTGTATGACACACTATATGTATCTAAATGCAATTTAGTGTACTTAAGGGGTTAGCATGATTGAAAACTGTTTCTGATGTCCAAAAGGGATTTTTTGTGGCCATTAAGGGTCGTTGACCCCAGCTGTATAAAGCAATGCCCTGAATCTCCTCTTGCTGGTATATCACTGTCATCTTGCCTTTTATTTATTACAGCTGTTCGAAAAACCTGCAGGCCCAGAATATATGTTGCTGGGTCTTTTTGGTCTTCCATAGGCTTTAACAAATACAACTGATATTACTTTAGGAATATGTGAAATCAAAAGAGCACATTTATAGCCATCAGAGTTATTAAATTCCTAAGATTTATTGTCTCACTGTGGCTTATTATTTGTTTACACAGACTAATTTATTCAGGCATTATAATAAAGTTTAAAAATGTAAACTCTTACACCGTCATAGTCATTCAAACTATGCCTTAGACAGATATTCATACAGGTTTCATATGTACGGTGGGTGGGCTGTACAGTTGACTTAGCAGTGGTTTTTGTGGACCAGGTTAGGGAACAGGGGACACCAGGGATTAACCAGGTTTTCTCCATCTGTGTCTCCCCTTGGCTCTGTTGGTGTGAGTGGAAATAAGCCAGTCATCATGAACTCAGCCTGCACTGTAGTAAACCAGGAAGCAATCCCCACGCCTCAATGACATTGCTTATATTTGACGGCTGGTATATGATACAGAAGAACTCTGATGTGGTCCGAAGTTCAGCTGCAGCACTGATTACTGACACATTTCACATTTACATTTCTAATGACACTGACTAGGAGTAGATTTTTCAAAGGTGATGTTTTATATATAATGTATAATATTTTGTTTTTGTTCCCGTAAAAAATGGTAAATGGCCTGTATTTGTATAGCGCTTTACTAGTCCCTACATTGTAGCCACAGCAAAATAGAGGATCACATTAAACATTCTCTAAGTATGGATGGGAAGTAAAAAGTGAGTGGTTGATATGTATCCTGTGTTAGACTTGTAGCCTGTCTGCGCCAGGGTGCTCCTCGCCTCGATCTCATGGTCAGCTGGGATAGTCACCAGCCTCCTCCTGCAACCCTGAACTGGAAACAGAGATAAGAAAATGGATGGATGTTCCTGATAGGTCATAATTTAAAGTATCAAAAACTATCAGTGGCACTTTTATCTACATCTACAGCTACCTTTAACCTGATGTCTTTATACTTCTGTGCAAAATCTGAGTTGAATTGCATGGGGACTTGTGAACATGAAGGGTTGCCTGTCTCGCTGTATTGGTGACCTGGTGACCTGACTGGGGTGTACCCCACATCTCATGCTACAACAGCTAGGATAGCTTCGAGCACTCTCTGTGACTCTTGGATGAATGGATAAGGAAATGAATAGCTGGATTAGCTATATAACTAATAAGGATTTGAATATAAATAACAATTTTTTTGTGGTGATTTCAAAAACTGTAGTCAGTATCTTGATTCATACTCAATCACCCAGGTAAGTAAATTCCAAAAGGTTGATTCTTTTCATCAATAATCAATCATGATCAATTCTCTGATGGGCTTTGATTAGTGGCTGTTGATCAATGGTCATGACAATTTGCAAATTAATGATCAAAGAACTGACCTCACAGCCTATTGTTCATTCAGGGGGCAGGTTTCAGTCATTGTGCAAATGTACTGTTTATAAGGTTGGGGAAATTTGCAGTCAGCTGACACTGAACAAGTCACTTGGATGAGTGACGAATCATTTCTCCCACTGAAAACGCTACGTCCATATGAACAGAATCAACCTTTTGGGACGAGGAAAAAATGGGATCGAGTAGGAAAAAATACATCAATCTTTTGAGAAAGATATTTTGACTATATAAGCTATACTACTAAATTATTACAACGTATTTCTCTGGGGCAGACTTTTATATGTGACTCATCGATGGGCGTTGAGGATGTCATCAAAAGAAAATTGTCGTCTGGTTTTAATAATCTTGAGAGACCAGTGCCCCACATTATGAAATAACATGGGTCATTTCTACCCTCTTCTACTGACCTCTGATCTGTCTGGAATATATTTTAAAAAATCCAGACAACTGCTCACAAGTGTGGCAATGCTGCCCTCAGTGCCCTGTAACTGTAGTAATCCTCCACCGCACCTCTCGAGTCCTCAAGCATTGATTTATGGAGAAGATGATCCTCTGGTGTGACTGGGTCAAGGCTGCTGCTGCTACCTAGCTTTAAACTGCACACACCTGACAAGATAAGAGTCATCATATCCTGTCTTTATCCTCTACAATTTCACCCTTACGGATTTGTAATCAGAACAACTATGACAGAAAGGAAAAGAAAAGATGTTACCTGGCTTTTGGCCTCACTGCAAAATTATTAACACATAATGAGGACAGTTGAGTATGCTGCATTTAAAGCAATCACATTTTTTATGTTCTTAGTTATTATACAGCATTTTCCAGCTTGTTCTTATGAAGACTTATTTCAGTCCTTTAGTTGTGAGGAACAAATGTACGATTTAACAACGAGTTTGAGTCAAGTACTTGGAGAAGTTTAGGGGTCAGGCTGGCAAGCAAAAACTGTGGCAGCTTGGGCAGCTGACTGAAAAAAGTCAGGTGAGGAAAAAGTGAACTTGATTAATGTGTAATTTGCAAAGGGGATGCTGAAGGATCAGAGTGATAAATGAGGCAGTGGGAGGGGTTATAGGTGAAAGAGTGAGTAAGGGTCATGAAATAAAAGAGGCCAGAGGTTATTGTCCAACCACTGCATGAGCGATGACGTGTTACAGCACATGCTGAAATGCACTGGCAGTAACCCAGAGTGTTATTTGGTACAATGCACATGTGAACATGAGATCATAAAACACATGTGAGGTGCACATCTTCAGCTGCTTATTTTCATGGCCCTATTTATCTCATCTCTCTCTCTCTCTCTCTCTCTCTCTCTCACACACACACACACACACACACACACACACACAACACACACACACAAAAAGACACAAAAAAAGAAATAAAAACAAACACACACACCTACCTGTGCACTCCTGACAGGTGTTTGAAAGATGAAATATACAGGGGAAATGGGTTTATAGAGTTCCGGCTGTATGCTCTGGACAGTTACCACCAATGCACTGCTTCACACCCAGTACGCATGTGCAAAATTGGTAAGGTAGGGTTAGGTCCAGATATCTGTGACTTCTTTTTGACGCCTCAACACACTTATTTAATACACATATTGCCATGCCTGAACACATATCTACTTCTAAAGATGTAATGCATACATCGGTAGTGGTATTTGGTAATGGAATGTTTTAAATGCATAGGAAATCAGCACAATCTGAAATCTCATCCTGTTCTCTTCTGTGGAGGCAGGCCTGTGAAAATTAAAGATATTACATCTGAGAGCCTGGATTGCTGTAGGAGATATTGACAGGAGTAGGCACAGATTTTTATATTTCTGTTATCAAGAAATGGATCAAAGAGGAAATACTTATATCAAGGCAATGAAAACATGAAAAGAGATCTAAAAACAAAAGATAAAGATTCAACTAGCTTAAGGGGGATGCGTTGTTTTAAGGCAGGGTCCTCCAGTTAAAAACGCAACAATGCTGTTCAGTTAGTCTGACCCCCTCCATTCAATCCTTCTCGCGACCTCCATTGATACATGTGATCAAAAGCATGTGTGTGGTGTTCTTGTTTTCCTGAAACAGTCAGAAGAAATTTCCTCTTTTGTTTAAATTTGAAACCAGTCACAGTGTCATATCGTGCTCTCTGTGGGTTTCCTCTTTCTGCTCCAAGTGACTGAAGAAGAATATATATATTAAAGATATTTCATGCATTTGGGCTCCCGAAAAGGAAAAAATAAAAGTCTCCCAACAGTTGTGCTGTTTGCTCTGTTTATTAGAGGTATATTGTCAAACATTTTACAAGCTCTTGCTTAAATGTTTCCATTTAGAGAGAAGAATGCAACACTGAAACATTTACCAAGCTCAGCAGAGAACACACTTATAGCCCCTGTTTGAAAGGCACTAAAGTCCCTGTTTTAATATCAGTCATCCTTTTTTTCAAAAAACATCTTGACACATGCAGACACAACTAGCTAAGACACCTGTTGTTACACACGTCAGTAGCTACAATACACAGAGCTTACAATTGGCTTGTTAGTTGAGCTTTTGTAGGCCACACCACTTACGTCTGCTATTGTGTGTTGTACACTTAAAAGTGTTCAATGATAACATGAGAAGTAACACAGACTGTTAATTCAATACACTGAACATTTGCATGGATGTAAAGCTACCTTAAGTCACTTCATTTGGATTGCAGACTTTTAATATGCTGTATGCTCTATTGAGTGCAGGTATCTTAAATATGTTAAAGATTAAATACACCATATTGCAGCTATTTAAATAGATAACGTGTCTTTTAAGTTAGAATCAGGATTCAGTGGATTTATATATAATCACAAGACAACTATCACTGGATTTCCTCAGTCTGCAAAATAAATTTACAAAAAAACGTCTCTTTTATTTAAATAATAATGTTAATAGTACATTCAAATAATAGCATAATAGTTCCTCAGCATTATTGTTGTGGTTTTTAAATAGCTTGACGAAGGAGTCTTTGTGAAGGGGTGTATTATTTTATTACCTTTCATAAAAACATATGAACCCTTCTTCCCAGTTCAAATACTGCAGAAACAACGCCATCTCAAAGTCTGGATGCCACACTGGTGCCATCGTCATATTGCTAATGCTGCCGATCATCAGTAAGTCCATCAGAACAGTAAAGAACTGTGTAAACCCTGCTCTAAAAAAAGCTAAGCACATATGCATGTGCCTGTCAGACAGTTTTTGTCAAAGCTAGATGTGTAGCAAACATGAATATACACTTCTGCTGTAATAGCAACCAATTGGTCGATGATGTGCACTGTTGCATTGTAGCTAAATGGGAGAAATTAAATGACAGAGCACTTGTTCCTCTCCTGTTTTGTAATTACTTTTTAGTCGTGTGTGTGTGTGTGTGTGTGTGTGTGTGTGTGTGTGTGTGTGTGTGTGTGTGTGTGTGTGTGTGGGTATGTACTCATGTTGTGGGGACCTAAATTATATATATATATAAATATGATATAGTATATATATATAATATTTATATTGTTGGCTTCTCTCTCATCCCTTTCCCAATCTCTCACTCATCCTTGGTATGTTGCTACATTTGTCTCTGTCACTCAGTCTGAAATTAGTTGACTTATAGAGTCTCTTCTTGCCTTCTCTCATCTCTTTTCATGCTTCTGTTGCTTCTGTATTCCCACCGACCATGTGAGTTTGTCACTTGGAGCTCACTACCGACAGCCGCAGCCCTCCACAACCATGTCCTGATAATTTTTCAGCACAACTCGGTCTTGAGAGTCCAGGTAGAGCAGGGCGATGGGACTGAGAGAGGTTGGGACGCAGCAGGCCCGGGGCACTGCTCCATTCACAGAGTTTACCAGAGTTTGCACCATGGCGTGGCTTGAGGAGTTCATGTGGTCAGCCAAAGGAAAGCGACACTCACCCAGGCAGAAGAAGGCGTCGTAGCCACTGGGTGCAATGATCCACTTTTCCCAGCCCACGTCATTGAAATCTACATATAGTGGATGGCGGCGGCACCTGTTGCGGGAAAGGCGCTTCAGTTTTGCAGAACGACCACCGTTTCTTTTCACCCTTCCACGTTCGCTCCAGTTGATTCCTCCTTTGTCATCCGCCCAGCTCGGCACAGTATACCCCATTTTTTTGTCCCTTCCCCAGATTTGGTTTCTATTGAGATCCTTGTTTTTATTCTTGACCCTCGCCTTTGCTCCTTTTCTCCTCTGGCCATTACCAGGGTTTCTTCTGCCATGTTTGACTAAAGCCTGTCCACGGCCATCATGACTGTAAGTAACCAAGAGGGGTCTCTCTTGGGCCCAGCTGTGATCGTCTTGTCCCACAGATCTGCATACCCTCAGGTGTGCCTCTTTTGATTTCTCTGTCCCCTCACTTGCAGCAGAAGAGAGGGTCTGCTCAGGAAGTGAGGTGGTGTTGTTTTCAGGTCTGACCTCCAGGAGGAATCCTAGGCTGCCAGTCCCAGCATGGGCCTTATGTAGGAGTTCTGCACTAAGACTAAAAGCCTCCCAGAAACCACTTGTTTTATAACTACGGAGGCCATTGGTGAGTAACCTTGTTTCCAGCAGAGTGGGCTCAGGGTCCTCATGGTGCTCAGTGAGGTATAGGTTTAGTCTGTGGGGTCCAGGACCCAGAGCTGCTTCGTCACTGCGACGGAGGCGGAGCTCAGCAGAGAGCACACTCTCATCTTGAGGGATGGAAGAAATATTGAAGGAAATGTGCACTCTGGTATGATCCTCTGCACCAAGACTGTTTCCAAGGGGCTCTAAGTGGAAGAGTGACAAAGCAATATAACACTTTAGTAAGACTTTATTTGAGCAATAGCAGGAAAATTGTCAGACTGTATAGCGTAGTCAGCAAATAATTTAACATTGTTGTTTTTTTAAAGAAACTTAATTTTAAAAAAATGAAATCTATATCAGATAGATTTTCTTTAAAGAAATTTACATTATACATTAACCTATAACACTAAAAGCATTATAGTTACAGCACATGGGTTAGTTCCTTTATGGATTTTCCTCACAAAAATGCAACATTAACTAATGTCATCCTCTGTATTATCAAATAATTGTACTGGCAAAAGTTGGGAATTCCTTCAGTGGTGCTACAGGATTACCTGAGCCTTCAGATTAGATTAAATGACTGTGTGTGCTCCTCCTTTGTCATTTTCTTAGTTTGGAGCAAACATGTCTGACAGGAATATGCAGTGTTAACTCACTGATGGTTCACTGATAATGAACCATTATCGCAGGTCTGCATTTATTCTAGCTTGTTTGTGCTGAAATAAGGGCAACTGGGAGGCAAATATGGTGGCCAGGATAGGCCCAAATGCAAATGTTTCCCTGGTGAACAGGTTAATCCAACTATGATGAGAAGAGTCCCGAGTCTATATTTTATCTTAGTCTAAATCTGATCTCATACATGTTTTGAAAAAAACTTACTACACTTATCTCGTTTGATAGTGTAGTATCTTATTTTGACTGTTCAAAACTGACATACAAAGACTTGCAAAGGTGTGCTACTGCCATAAAGGTTGAAAGCTAGAATCAGCTCAAACAGATATAATTCATATATCATGAATCTAGTTTGACATCAAGAGGAATCACCTGACTACGTGCCATCTAATTGTGTAAGTAAGCTTACCATTGTGGTGGAAGCTGCGTATAGTGTTGGCCTCCTGGATGTGCTGACTGGGGAAAGTAAATGAAGGGTCCTCTACTAGATGGTACTGCTGCTGGTGGAAGTGGTAAAGATCCACGAGGTACCGTGGCACTGGCACTCCAGGCCTTGGGTCAGGCTGAGACTGCAGCCCCAGTCGGCTCAAAAGGAGACTCTGGATGGTCTGAGCCAGACCGGGATCCCGGAGTGACGGTGACAAAGCGGAAGGTGTGGGGTGCACCCTGCCATGATCGATCTCGCTGGTGTCTCCACCCTGGCGACCAGACGAGGCATGAGGTAGCAGCAGGACCATGAGGAGCAGGAGGTTAGGAGGGAACATGGTGGACCTGGAGGGAGATGCGCAGGTGAGGAGAGGTAATAAGGTAGAGAACAGAACAGGAAGAGGAAGTGGAAGAAGAAAGGAACGCATACAAAGTAACCTAAACATCAAAGAAAAAAATTGCGACTTCAGGTCATGCACCACTCTGTCCTTCCTTCTGTGTGTTTTAAATAAGAATTTAAATCATATGACATAATGACACAATATAAAGTATTGCTTGAAATCTGCAAAAGAGATAGCCCCAGAGAGATGCTTCTGGACTCTGTATATTATGCTTATGTCTTCTCCTTCCTGGACACACTAGTTTCTCATCAGTCTTCAGCCTTCATGTGGCATATGTTCAAGAAATTTACCATTCACATGTCCATAAGAAGTTGTTTGCTTGCTACTCCTAGTTGTAGAAACAGTGCTACTTTGTTTTTACTTTGTTAATTTATTGCAGGCTTCTTCCCCTAGAGATCCATTTATCTCACAGGACACCTAAGCAGCAGTAATTAAACAGTCTCGATCTGTAATTTAATCATGCTGCATGTTTGTGTGTGCTCTACTCTAGTAGTGCTGTTTGTGTGTGTGTGGATGCCTGTGATGTGTTTGGTATTTACAGAGACCTGATAGAGTGACATGTAGCCATTTTTCTTCCTTTTTTTTTCAAATGACTTGAGAAAATACTTATTCAAGAATTAAGTAGCTTTTTAAAAATATTTTTTATTTGAGGTCTAATTTAATTAACCCCTTAATTATAGGAAGATTAAAGATGTAGCTCAGGCATCAAATAGCAGACCTAAATGCTCAGTTTAGTCTGATGTCAGGGTAAATTCTGGTATTTTAATTACAAAAAAAAAAAAAAATAGTGCCGCAATAAGTGCTCACTGACTGTAAGCCAGCTGAATAATTGGACTTCATGTCTTCTACAGTGATGTGATCAAAACAAATGAAAGCTTTTAATGTCACAGTTTTGAAAAATATGAGCTTTGGGGCTGCATTACTAGTAATGCCACTGCAAATCAATCAAAACAAATCTGCATTAGTTAAATCATGAATTCAAGGCTGCCGTCATGCACAGAGGTATCCACCACACAATTACAATTGTGTTGTTTTATTTTGCAAATAAAACAAAAAGAAAAGAAAGACAAGAAATGGGACATCCGTAATCTCACTAGAGTTTAGATGTGCATGCACTGGCATGCTCTGCTCAGCACACACGTTGTATTCCCTCCGTTGGGTCATCCACAGTTAGATTCATTTGCACCTGCACAGCCCAGCTGCATGTAACCTCCCTATTTCTTTCATATTCCTGCCTGCTTCACTCACTTACTGCACATACAAATGGGTGAAAAGATTATATTCGCAGTCACTAATTTGACTTGAAACCCACAGATGCTGCAAGAGCACTCTTTTAGCTACACTTGATTGTGTTGGCAGGGCATTCAGTGCTGGAACGCGATCACAGACAGGGGTCACACAAATACTACTGCGACCCGGCCAACACCCTACATCTCTGTAGTATGAGTGTTAATAAGTGAGTGAATAATTGCAAAGCAGCAAGGTAATGGCTAGCTTGACCTGAAAAGGAGCTGAGATGTTAAAGGGTCAGTGCAAAGGTGCAAAACTTGTTTACCAGGCAGAAAAAAAAAATCTGCACTGCAAATCAGATGAACTGCTGCACAGTAAACAAGAACAGAACAATAAACCCCATCTGCATCTAAATTTATGTCTTTTGCAGGACTTTAAGTTTGGCTTTATCTTTTTTCTCGTCCAAGTGCTCACCTATCTCTCGCTCATTCTCGCTTCTATCTCTTTATCTCTCGCCTGTAAGGGACAGAGAATCGATTAGGGCCTCTACAGCGAGATAACAGAGGAGTTTATGACTGAGTAAACACATAATGACGCTGTAATGACAGCTAATCTTACCACGCTGTCAGAAAAAAGGTTAAAAGGAGGTCACAGGTGTGAAGGTGTGTATTTTTTATGTATATGTGACTGTGGGTATGTGTACTGTGTGTGGTACGTGGCTCAAAGGGCAAGCCTGGGAAAATAAGCCACCTCTAGCGTGGGATTGTTGCTAGCTGGCCATTAAACACCACACCCAGTGCTGTTTCACCTGAAGCAACGCAGCAGAGGACAATTACAGATTAGGAACTGCCGGACAACCTCTCCCATATATTGTGGAGGCTTGTAAAGCAGATTAAGGACAACAACACCACATCTCTCCTGTACTTTCCTCACCTACAAAACCACCCTGAGGTACAAAGGTTAGGTTGTCACACAGAAGGGTGTGTCACAGCTGCAGCGAGGAAGAGGAACAGGGGCAAAAACAGAGAAAGAAGTTTGGAAACAGTGTCCTACACTGCTTTTCAGGCTCTTTGTTTCCTCCCTGGGTGTCTGCCTTATGAATGGTTCAATCCACTTTCAAGGGAGGGCAAAGAGGATCCAGACTTAATTTAGATGTTTTATGTGTTATGTGTATCTGAGTGGGTGGCACCCAGATGTCAGCTCATTCAAGTTGGCTAGAAAAACTGACATTTTTATGATTACATTCCCCAGTTCCTTATTTTATCTCTGACTTGTTTATACCTTTCCTCTGGCTTAAACAATGAAATGTTCTGGAAGGATAAATGAGGAGAGCCGTATAATGAAGGGGGTCAGGGATAAGGCGAAATGAAAGGTATGGAGTTCAACAGCCGTGTTTGTGTGTCTTTCCCCTCTGTGCTCAGCCTATGAGACTTATTATATGTGACCTGACCTCATGAGCAGACAGCTGAGTGACCCTGGCATGCGGCGGACGAGTGTGGCTGCTGGTCTGCCCCGCGTCTTTCTGAACTCACTGATTAAAACCTCTGACCTCTGACATCCGTTTCTCTTTCTGCCCCTCTTTTTATCTGTTTATTTCAAACTCTGCTCCCTTTCCCCTTCCTCCTTCCTCCTTGCATTCCTTGAACTTTGTCCTTTTGTTGTCATACACCACCGTATATAACCCTGTTTTACTTTTCTTTAAGCACAGTCCCTCATGTCCCCTTCAAACCATCTTTTTTTCCTTTATTCTCTTACATCTTTTGTTCTTCCCTGTTAAAATGTCACTTTTCATGCTTTTCTGCATCACCTTCCCATTTTCCTATGGACTTTCTCCCACTCCATCTCCCCCATTAGTTCCGCTCTTTTTTTCCTAGGTCTTAAAATGAATGGTGTTTTTGCGGAAGAGTGCGGCAGACTGTTGCCGGGCCAGGGGGCCGGAGTGTCACCACAGCCGGCTGATTTATCCACTGCCGCTGTCTTCATGTTACGCCTGGTCCCTCAACTTTCCCTTCCTGTTGTTCTTCCCGTGTTTCTTTTCCTAAATTCCTCCTCTCACTCTCCCTGATTTCTCTCCCCCCCTTCCAAGCTCTCATTTTTCTATGCTGCCGTCCCATTCTTTCAGAACACGATACGTGCAGCGTACATGCCACAGGGTTCATTTTCAGGCTCTGAGCTAACTCATTTTCTTGAAACTGTGCCATGTCGGATAGCCTCATGAGTCCAGATATGATGTGCAGTGTGCATATACACACCTGGGATCACTTCTGAGGATACATCTGTACTGGCTAACACTTTTTCCCCCCATTAAAATGTATAAAGTGAACATACAGTCACTGTAATTAAATGTGAGGTTAAGCCTGTACCATACTCCCCATACTTAACTCATCATTAATGGTTGACTCTGGGCTGTGGAGTTAATACATAATGGGGGTGGGGTGAAAAATGTCCAAAACAGTTGCAGTTGTGGCTCTACTTTCTGAGGCGTAACAGATGAAATCATTAGAACAATATTGCAGGTAGGCTGCTGTAGAGTTTTATTGGAGTCTATTAGAACAGCACTCTAATTCATCCCAGCTGGACTGATTAGTTGGTTAATGACCCAGGCGTCCATTTCTGCTCTACACATACAGAACATACACGCACTTGGATACAAATGTGTCCGAGCACAGAGCACCACAGAGCTTAAACACAGGCTAACAGCCAGGCAGAGTGAACCTAACACGGAAAAAAACTTGCCAATATATGTAACAGTGAAGGGTTGTAAAAATGTGAGACAACTTTGATATAGATTTAGAGTTAGCTCGAAAACACACTGTTTCCACAGCTTAACTGTAAATTGCTTTTTCTGGCTGGTCACATCTACATGCACATGCCTACGTGCACTGTTTTTTTGGCTTAAGTCTCAATTGTGAGGTAGAACAGAGCATCAGTAGTTCAGCATGTGTTCACAGCTTGTCTCTTTCATCCTCTGTTCCTCAGCCCGGGATGCTGCACAGAGATCTCACAAGTGCATTGTGGTTAACAGGAGGCCCTACTGAGGCACAACACTGTAACAGCATCAGTGGAAATACTGACATATCTAACCCATGACTGCTGAAAGCTCAGAGACTGCCCTCGTTGTGCGTCTGACAGCTAAACCGATGTGAAATACAGAACAAAAACACACCTCTGCTTTTCACATTAAAGCTGCTGAGCAATAACACTGAGGGCCAATTCATACTTCACATGTTGCACAGCGTTGGCGAGTTACGTCATGCTCTTTGAACCCATAATGGGCACATTATTCTCAGACAAGTTGCTTACCTGACAAGAGGTAGATTGAGCAATACAGTGGGCCAGCAGTGTATTCATATACACGAGTGTGTTTTTCCCAGCGGAGACTAATGGTTTCAGCAGTGCAGTTCCTGTGGCCTGTGGTTTGACAGACAGATCTATGCATGTGTGTGTGAGAGACAGAGACAGAGGGACAGGGATGTAGTACTCACGTCCAGGTGTAGTGGGATGTATGCAGAGTCCATGGTTTATCCTTGAGCTCCAGTGTTACGATCCCTCGGCTCTCACTCCCGCTCCTTTGGACAGAATGGAGAAAGTGGACTGTTTACCTCTGTCTCTTTACCTCTCTCAGAGAAGCCAGTGCATGTCTTTCCTATGTCTCTTATGCAAATGTACTGTAGATAAAGTTGCTTGCTCCATGCTTCTCTCCCTGTCTACTCCCTCGCTCAGCTCCTCATCCTGTTGTCAGTGTCAGATAAGCAAACTCTTAAAAAACATCCACTAGCTTCCCCTCTGCCTGCCTGACCTCTGCTAGTAGGCAACTCCCTTTTCTCTGTCGCCTACACTTCCACCCTTAGTTGTTTAAGACAGACTGGTACCGCTGCTAGAAGTTGCAAGAGGAAAATGTCTGTCTGTCTGTCTGTCTGTACTGTATCACAGGCAACAACCCTTTCTTGTTCCTAAACCTTACTATGTCTCTCTGCTTTCCTCTCCACTCTGTTCCTCCCTTTTGTATCTCCTCCCCCTTCCCTCTCTCTCTTTTCTTGCTCACATACATACACCTACACACACTCTCTCTCTCTCTGTCTCTCTCACACACACGCACACACACTTTTTCCTTCTAGTGTCCAGCTGGTAAACCCAATTTAACTCTAAATGACTTTCCTGACCACTCAGATTCTCTCAAATAGTGATGTCACTAAGATCGGCCCTAGTACATTTACAGGCTGTTATCTCTCTCTCTCATACACACACAGAAACACGTACACACATACACACCCATACACACACAAACACATGAGCATGAAAACTTAGAGATATGATAATGTGCACGCCATCACAGTAAATAACATCAAAAGAAACATACACATTTAAATGCACAAAACACACACAAACAAATAAATGAAACATGTTCAAGAGGGACTTTAAAGTCAGCACACACATGCAGACTAACTGTTTTCCTCCTTTACCAAACTCACCTGCGGCGTTTCGTTGGCAACATTTGAATTTTTCCGCCAACATGCTCGCAGACAGTCTCTCCATCATTATAAATACGAGGCCTCATTACTCTGAATGAGAGCGAACGGATTCGGGTACAAGACAAAAAGCTATGAATGGATGACTCATAGGAGCTTTCATGAAGTCACCAGAGCTGAGTGCCGTGATTGGATGAAAGTAAACATCGAGGGGGAAAAAAAAGAAAAAGAAAGAGGCTGCACTTCTACACTACGCAAGGTGCATTCGTCCTTCCAGCACAGAGCGGGTGGCGGGTTGAATTTGTATTCATGGGGTGGACCCATGAGAAAACGTCTCTTTAGGATGCACCGTCTCACATATTAGATCTCATCTGGAGAATCACTTGCCCACGTTCCTGTGCTCCTCCTCTCTGTACCCTCCACTTGCTCTTCTAGTCCATTCTCGTATAACCCCCCCAAAGAAAAAAAAAAAGACTCATTCACAGACCTCATTCATCCCAAGGCTGTGTGACTGTCTCTGTTGCGCTGTTGCTTTTCTCTTGCAATACACACTGCTGTGATCGGAGCATTCAGTCAAAGTTTTTTGAGGTTCGGGATGGTTTGCAGTGAAAGAATCTTTGACCTGTGAAAGAAGAGATTACATAATGTGAGAGATATATTTATGTCCTGTTTGGTGCTTCTCACTACCACTATGCTCCTATTAGAAGCTGGAATGAAAACATTTGTACAAGCAGATCTTCCGTGGTTAGGTTCTTCTAACTCAACACGACCTCTGACCTCCATGAGGAGTGGTTTAATTGGTTTGATTGTGGATACAAAGGAACTTTTTGGCCTTTGCCACCTCTAAACAAATGTCAACTTCACTATCAGTCAGTGTGTAATTTCTTAGACTGACACAATTTCCTTCAATTCACTTGGTTCTTGGGTCTGTTGTAGCAAAAAGATATTTGAGGGCACATTGGCTCAGATCCATGTTCTCCGAAAACGTTAGAGCACTTATGCAAATATGTGATGTCTTGATAAATCGAGCAGATATTTGAAGTTTACACAGCACCATTCTCGCATGAAAATATCTTCAAAGTTTATTTTGTGACCAGAAAGAGTAATATTTCAAACTCTGCCACTCTGTGTTCCTCCGCCACTGCCTCGTTTGAGTTTTGGACGAAATGGATTCTGGGATATTGCATTTCGTCATTTCGAGCTGATTGGAGACCAAAACAGCCAATCAGATTTTTTTGCATCCAAGTCTGTGATTGGCTGGTTTTGTGGCACAAATATAACGGTGTACAGAAAGAGTTGAGCGCACAGGCAGAAATGTTGAGAGCGCAAGCAACACATTGCGAGCAAGCGCAAATGCAAAAACTGAGCGAGAGGGGCTGCTATTGTGTGTGTGTGTGTGTGTGTGTGTGTGTGTGTGTGTGTTGGTGTGTGTGTGTGTGTGTGTGTGTGTGTGTGTGTGTGTGTGGATAATAGCAAACACTGAAATACATTTTTTGCACGCAGCAATGAATTTTGTTCACTCAAATTTAGCTTTTCTTCGCTCAAAACAAATTTCTCCTCAAAATGCAACACTTGCACCTGCAATTTTTCTTTACGTGCGCTCAGAATACTGGCACAAAAAATAACGCCATAGCCACTCTGCTGTTGCAACAACTTATCTTATCTTATCTTATCTTGTCTTATCCCCTGGTCGCTGGCATCAGGTGAAATGTGTTTATTGGCAGATCATTTATATTTTGTTGGTCCGAGAAACCACAAAGTCCTCTTGATCAATCTGTTATCCTCTTGTATGCTATTCTATTTCACCCCACCTAAATCCTTATCTGCTATTCCAGTTACTTTACCTGTTGGTACTGATTGGTAAGCCAGTCTAATATTAAAACTGATGACCTACCTTACAAACAGCTGTTGTTTTTACTTAATTCAAGGTAAAATATGACAGTTATATCCTAATACTTATAACTCCTAAGTGCTATGTCTTGAAAAGTCTTCTTTTTTGGTGTACTTAGGAAGACTCTTAATCTGGTACTTGAGATTAATAAAACATGTTGTAGTTGTGGCTTATTGTCCTGGAGATCAAACTCAGAAGAAAAACAGAAAGAAAACATAAAGCACAGATTCACAGACCCTTAAATGCACCACTAGGGAGAGTCTCTTAAACCTTGCTGACCCACAGATGGGCCTCTCATTGCAGACTCTATAATTCAGGACAGCTTAAATTTAGGAGGAATGTGTATAAATGATGGAAAGGATATCAAGAATATCACCCATTAAAGAAAATACCACAGCAGTGAGTGTTCCCTTCATCTGTGGTAGGTGTCATTTAGCTCAAGCTAATCAAGAATGTAAACAGGATCTTCTATATATAGGACACTTTAAGACAGAAAGGTGGCTTTAAAGACAATTTTTCAACATTAAAGTAATAGTTAGCCGCAGCTCTGGCTTCACTGAGCGCCTTCCTGAAATGAGCAGTAATCCCAGCCTCCAGCTTTCCCATCCTCTGGAAAAGCTGTCGGCTGCTGTCCCGCTGACTTCCGACGGGGGTGGAGAGAAACTTTTAAGTAATACCTCACCGCCCTCTTAACAAGCCATCCATCCGTCCCTCATCCCAGTGTTCCCACCTCCATACTGCTCCATCCCTCCATGGACACAGAGTTTGAGGCCTCATCAGGAGAGGAGGGGGGAAGCGGGTATCTGGATTAATTCCCTGTTCAGCCACCCCTTCTCTTCTTCTCTTTTCTTTCACCAAATTGTCCAACATAATAACTTGTTGACTGGCATGATCATCGGTCCTTGGGTGGAAAGGAGAGCCTGGATGGAAAAGTTAACTTGGTGTCATAGTAATAGTAGTAAAAGCTGTAGACACACACATTTGTTTGTTTGTTTGTGTGTATTTTTTTCCATCCATCCATACAGTCTCTTTCGCTTATCCTTATCAAGGATGCTGGAACCTAATGCAGCTACTATAGGGCGAGAGGTGGAGTACACCCTGAGAGAGACAGACAGTCATTCACACCTATGGGCAATTTAGAATCACCAATTAACCTAAGCTCACTGCACGTCTTTGGACTGTGGGAGGAAGCTGGAGCACTTGGAGAAACCAAACAGACACAGGGAGAACATGCAAACTCCACACAGAAAGGCCTCGGCCAGATGGTGGAGTCAAACTCACGACCTTATTGCTGTGAGGAAACTGCTCACCACCATGCCACTGTGCTGTGTGTGGGTTTTTTTTGCATAGTAAATACTTCCCAGTTGATAACATGGGAATTTATGAGTCCTGTTATCCCATCAATAAAAGTCACGACAATCCACATTATCTGCTCAGCTAAACATCTGCTTGTTGAAGTTTTAAGGAAACTGACTGTTGATTTTCAAATTTTTTCACAACTGAATTATTTTTCACTTTTAATTGTTAATTTAATTGCCTAATTGTTGAGTTTACGATATAAAATTGTTAATTTTACATATTAAAATGAACAATTATTAATGTCCACAGCTTTTATGATGTTATTGCTGCTGTAACTTCATGTAGTCAGGATGATATTATTACATTAAACACCCTCAACGTCTTGTCGTTGTCATAAAACGTGAAATCTGAGCTCAGATGTTTTTGTTGAAATGAGAAAATCAGTTTTATATGAAACAATTTAAACATGATCAACGTTTCAGTTAAATATGTTGTGAACTTGAATCGTCAACAGCAATCCCAGTCTAATGAGGTGTGTATTCAAATGCATGACTCACTGGCTGAAGGAAGAATAAAAGCATATGTCGTTTATTGGATTATTGAACCAAATAATGATTGGGTGACAAAAGTCCAAATAGAAATGAGCAGGTGGGAAGCATTAAGCCAAGCAGAAACTTAAATTAAATTAAATTTCCCATATAAATAATTATTTTATCCTCTGCTGAATTTGTTTGCTCACCTACAAGGAAACAGTCTTTAATTTTTATGGTACTTTCATTTTAATGGAGAGAGACAGGACATTATTCATTACATAAAAGTTATAATTGATTTTCATGTCATTGATTGAAACAAAAAACAACAGACAAAAACAAACTATTTGGTCCCCTACAACCCACCCAGAATTCTGGCTCCCAGTCAGTCAATTATAGATCCTCCAGATCTCAAGTCGTTATGTGTATGAAGCACACCCACCCACAGAATCAGTGTCTTCCATTTAAACCTCTCCAGCACCATGTGCAAGACCAAAGAGCCATCAGAGGATGTCAGTTGTAGACTTGCACAAGTCTGGAATCGACTGCACGACCATCAGCAAAGAGCTTGGTGAGAGGGTGACAGCTGTTGGTGTGGTTATTTGGACATGGATGAAATATAAAATCACTATCAGTTGCCCTCAGTTGCCCCAAAAGTCTCCAGTTCCTGGGAAAAGCTCCTTTGCTGAAATGCAGCTAATGCCATCTACTAGCTATCTACTCTACTTATAGTCATTATTTTTTCATCAATACTGGGCCAAATCTCCTTGTATAATGTAAAAACAATTGCTTTGGTTAAAATGATCAAGAGACCCACGCTGGTCTTTCTCTTCAGCATCAAGCGGACAAATGAAGTAACCCAAATGTTGTTTGTTGCCTGGAAAAGCAAATTTATCAAGAAATCTACTAGAGAATTTGGTTTACTTGTGAGGGATTGTGAGTTTTGGGAAATAGTTTTGAAGAAAGGATTAGAAAAGTAATACAGATTTACAGCTGTGGGAACAAGACTTTTATTCTGGGCTTTGTTTAAAGCTTTGGACCTTGCACATGTTGATAAAACATATTAATCTACTTTAGCTGAAATTAATAAAACCATGTTTATCTGGGACAGCAGAACACATTTTCTGCAGCTGGGAAATGTTGGAAAGTCACACATTCCTCTGAGTAATCAATCCAGGCTATTAAATCCCCCAAATATAAACCTGTGTGAAAAGGAAAATCACTTTATTTTGAACCATGGAAACAGTTTAAAGGAACGAGTCTGACAGTTTACAGTATTGTACGTAAATGTTTTGTCGTGGTGCAGATGATGTGGAAAGCAGTTATAAAACTAAGCTGTTGTAAAAGTGAAAGCGGTGAAGTGACACTGACAGAACATCAAATTAATGTGAATTGTTGTTTATAGAAATTATGCAACAAACTCAGCTTTATCACTTAGTCATCTGGAGACTTTTTCCAAAATCCTTTGAAGAGCGTTGCTTTGAACAGAGTGAGGTATTAGGAAAAAAAAAATCTTTTGGGAGATCTAACAGCCTCAATTTAAGATGCACCTTTGGTTTAAATGACATGATTTATTATAAATAACCTTTCTGACTTTTAAAACTATGCCGTTGAGTTTACATGGCTTTCTCTACTTCAATTTCAGACACAAACACACATTACAATACTGAAATAGCTTTCAGTATTATAATGTGTATAGGAGTTTTCCTACTTTTCTTAAACCTTCCTTACTTCCAAAACACCAAAAATATGGAAGCTAAAAGTCGATGGACATTGGTGAGTATCTCAACTTGAAACTGCTTTGCATGATGAAATAAAGCTGTCTGACCAAACATAAATTTAGTCGCAATGCTTACTGTGATTTACCAGTGATAATAATGATAATGATCATCATAAAGGACAACAGATAGATTCCTCTGAAGATTAGACAATCAGCTTGGATATCATCTCAGATGTTGATGATATTAAGCAGTGTCTTCCCCGGTATATATGGGAATAAACACACACGCACACACACACAAACTTCTTAAGAAGTTTTCTGCCATGTTGTGTTTGTCATGAACAGAAACCAGTTTTCAGACACTGAATGCTTCCAAACACTACTGCTTCTGTGTTGGACAGATCCAATGGACATATGAAACACAGGCCTTTGGGCCCAAGATGTGAGATGAGCTGGTCCTATCCTAGAAATAGGATATCTGCGTCTGTCATAACAGAGCCTTCCCACTCAAACCAGTGCTTGAGATTCCACCGGATGCACTCGGAAATATCTTAGAAGTGGATATCCACTATTTTAAGCTAAACGAATATGTCTAGTCTATTTCTGATGAAAGCCATGCCCCCAACACAGAGCAGGAGATGAGCAGGATGGGGAGACGGGCACAGAAACAGAGAACATCCAGGGAATTTTCAAAATAAAAGACCCAATGTCTTTAGAGTAGAGTAAACGTTACTGCTTCTGTATCCAGTTTCCAGAGTTACATCTGCCACAAGAGATACAAAACAGACAAAATAGCACATAGAAGAGCTGTATGATTAAACACAGTGAGACACAGGATGGCTTTGAATAGAAAAGAAAAGACGAAAATGTGGTATAAGCTAAAACAAAGATATGCAAAAATTGCCAACAAGTTGAATGCTGAATATCAACCCCAAGTGAGTAGGTGACGAGTGTTTCACCGTTACACACTACAGTTTGTCATAATGAGACAGGCGTATAAAAGGTATAAGGTATGGCATGTAAACCTGTTCAAACTTCAGCAATAAGTGTACAAACTCGACAACACGATTAGAAGTGCTTAGATTGATAGTTTGATGTATCCAGTAAATCCTTAAGCACACTTCAGTGTTTTTAGATGCTGAGTGTGTTTTAGAGGGGAATGACCAAGAAAACCAAGATGATTTGTGAGTACTGCATGCTGGAAAGGACAAATGGATGTCAGAAAAAGAAGTGACGAGAAAGAGCATGGGGGACAAAGATGAGATTTCATTACCAGCTCATACGAAGGAATCCACTCAGCTGAAATGAGCACACATCCTGCCCGAATGTACACAGTCGCACACTGACAGACTATACACAGACACTGTCGCAAAAACAGAGTCTGACTCTTTTCATTCACCAGTAAAGAATTCCAGTGTGCGATAAGATTTCATTCTTTTGTTCTGAGCTCAGTGTTTTTAGTTAGACAGTGGGCCAGACGTGTGTGTGTGTGTGTGTGTGTGTGTCTGGGCACCTTGTGTCACGTCTCCTGCCCACACTGAGTCAGTCAGACATACTTAGACTTCACCAGTAAAGACAACAGTGTTGCTAAAGGGGAAATCTGGACTTCACTAATTGTAAATCCAAGATTAAAAGTTGACTCAAAGATTCTGTGAAGTTGGTTTAGGAGATTAGGGTGGCAGAGAGCAGCAGTGGAGGAAGGTCTTAAATACTCATAATATACATGTACAACATATCGTACCTTTTCGGGAACAATACCTGCAACTGAGAACCTGGTCAGTTTTGCTTTTTATGCATTTTCACTGCTACTGTGCTAAATCCTTAGTACAATATATATTTTTATTTAGGCAGTATATTTTCATACTATAAATGTGTTTCTAACTAAAGGTCTCATCTGCTACAGATTTACAGAGTGAATTTTGCTCTATTAACTTTGTACATCCCTTAAATCAAATATATTATAACAGCATTCATCCATCTGCAACAGACTGGTGACCCATTTAGGGTCCCACCTTTCAACATATGGCAGCTGTGATATGCTACAGCTCATTTGTGACAATGAAATAAAAAATCAGAGCAAAATCCATCCATCCTTCAATCCATGTATCATGATGAAGAGCTTCGAGAGGCTCGTCATGAGGCACATTAAGACCCGGCTGCCACCTACACTGGACCCACTGCAGTTTGCCTATTAACTGGTCAACACATGACGCCATTACCAGCACCCCCTACATCTTTTTCTCACCCACCTGGACAATAAAGACAGATATGTACGAATGCTGCTCATAGACTTCAGTTCAGCATTCAACACAATCATTCCTCAGCACCTGATTGTAAAACTGAGCCTGCTGGGCCTGAACACCTCCCTCTGCAACTGGATCCTGGACTTTATGACGGAGAGACAGTCCGGATTGGTAACAGCATCTCCAACACCACCACACTGAGCACTGGAGCCCCTCAGGGCTGTGTTCTCGGCCCACTGCTGTTCACGCTGCTGACTCACAACTGTGCAGCAATGCACAGTTCGAACCATATCATCAAGTTCGCTGATGACACGACTGTGGTGGGTCTCATCAGCAAGAACAACGAGTCAGCATACAGAGAGGAAGTTCAACAGCTAATAGACTGGTGTAGAGTCAACAACCTGTCTCTAAATGTTGACAAAACAAAAGAGATAATTGTTGACTTCAGGAGAGGAGGAGCGATCACTGTTCACTTAACATCAATGGTTCTGTCTTGTGTTGAACTGTCGCTGTTTTGGTTTTTTTGCAATTTTTGCACACTTACACTTTATGTAGTCCTGTGTTGATTGTCTGTTTAATGCTATATGTAGCACAATGGTCTTGGAGGAGCATTGTCTTGCTTCACTGTGTACTGTACTATTGCACATGGTTGAAATTTCAATAAAGCCACTTGATTTGACTTGCGATACCCAGACCTCTGACTCCCTAGCCACTTCACCCCCTGCTCTTCTGGTGTTGGTCCTGGTGCCGTAGCACAACAACCAACTAAAGAAATAATATTCTTACTGTGAACATGTGATTGTGTCATTGTGAGTAGGACTGTGTATCTTGATTATCTTTTGATAAAGAAGTATTTTAGCTCATTAGTTGGCTTCTTGGACATTTTATAATTCCAACTTTTATAAATAAAGTTATTAAAGTTAATTTTGACTTGTTGGGCTAGTCTCCTTGTAACTTTCTTTACCTTCCATTAACCTTAGCCAATAAAAATCTTAATACCAAACTTTAAATGATTCTTTCCTTCCATTGACCCACCTTACTGGACTATAAAACGTAGTCTATGATAGAAAAAAAGTAGCTACAACCCATACTGTTATTACAGTAAACTCTCCCTATTTTGGGAATTATATGGAAAAGTGTATATTTGCAATTAGGATATCCTAAAGATAATTTATGTCAGGTCTGCTGAATATGCAAAAATGTCAAATTTGTCTACAGGGATATCCACATCTAACCATAGGTTAAGTTTCCAGTAATAAAGCAAATGTGAAATAAATTATAATTAATGGTTAATTACATTGTCTTTCCAAGAAAAATATTGGTAGGAAATTATTTGCAATTTGTGGGCTCTTAAAAATAAAACTTTACCAGGTTGTGGATTGAAACAGATACATCATAGCAAGGGCATATCAGTAAATCAGAGACATAAAATGAGAACAAGCTTGAGTGATCCATTTGATTCCTCTGAAATGGAAACAGGAAGTCTGGTGGCCACACTCCTCCTCCACAGAACATTCAAACCAAGGTTAATGTAGAGGCAAAGATGGATTTAGTCTGTGTCTCTCTCTCTGTGTGTGTGTGTGTGTGTGTGTGTGTGTGTGTGTGTGTGTGTGTGTGTAAGAGAGAGCGATAGAGAGAAAGAGAAGGAGAGAGAGACAGGCAAGCAATCCTATGAGCTAGTATGCATTCATTATCTTGCTCAAGGGCAAACAGCAACCTACTCACTCCACAAACGACCACTATTGCTGTACAAATTCATTCACAAAGAAACACACACACACACACACACACACACACACTGAGAGAAAGCGAGAGAAAGACAGACTAGATCCCTTATAAACTAACTTTCTTGCTGACTGATAAAGAGCTCCTTGTTTATCTAAGGTCAATCACATCACATTTAGTTTCATATTTCATTCTGTGGTTAGTTTTTACAGTTCCAAGAGGAAGATTTACCATAAAAAGTTTTAACTATATTATGGAGCGGACTTTATTACAGCTGCTGTTTGCATGCCTTTATATGACAGTTGGATTTTTTTCTAGATGGCTAATCAGACTCTGGTATCAGAGATAAGATGGTGGCATAATTGTCTTTAACATAAAGTGCAAATCTAATGATCTCTGTGTCTGTTTCAAATAGAATTGCTGTTTGAATAATAACAAATTTTTTTTTTGTTTGTCAAACAAGAGTAAAGTACTTTCAGTACTCATCAAAATGAATTGGGGTGCCAAAAATCTTAAACTACATTATTTAAGGTCAGTCATTGATCTGAGTTGCAGCAAGACACTATTAAAAATTGTTAATTTAAAAGATAAGCAGTTATGAGCACAGCATGTTTGCAGATGTTTCAGTTTCTACAGCTGTATATATGGCCTTGCTCATTGTAGAAAGCAGATAAGCACACGCACAGCACATGTCTGTTTGGTTGTTGCATGCTGCTGCTTAATTACAGATACAGTATATTACAGGTTTGTATATACATACATGTGTGTGTGGTCAGTAATAACAGGAAGCTGGTCCTCAATGTTGACACAAAGCTGCCCGGGTGACTGGCCGTTTAAAATAAATAAACAAACACACACACGAGTGACCCACTCAAACCACAAGCTGCAGAGTTCTCCATGAGACTAAAAATACAAATTGACGAGCGCTCCACGCCATCAAACCCAAACAGGAACACCTGCAGCTCACCCCTCAGCCCGGCCTTGTTGCCGGGACGACCAGCTACACTGCGTAAAAACAGTTTCTAGTAGGATAAGGAGGGGTGGGAGAGATTTTACAGATGCCAGAGGATTCAGGTGACGATTACTGGAACACAGTTTGTAGACTTACAGCAAAGTTTGAATAAAGTCAAGGAGAGTGAAGAATGAGGAGACAGTCATAGTGTTGGGAGAGAGGTGATAAAATAGAAATATTAAAGAAAAAAAGATTCAAACTGAGAGAGTCTGGATGTGGTTTGAGTGGGAGCTGGTGCTGTTTTTAGAGCCAGCAGGTGGCTGTGGAGCACCAAGGCCACAAGACTCACAGAGGAATGTATGAATATGACTGCGGTAAATCATGCCATAGCCTTCCCAGTGCAGTGGAGAAGTAAAAAAAAAAAAAATCAGTGTGAACAAACAAAAACCAACTTTTGACCAGAAGTCTGGACTCTGACTCACATCTGGAACCATTTTTAAGTTTCACTTTCAGTCACTGTTTACTTTGGTTTTCACACACTGTTTGGTTTAGGTTTAAGCACCAAAACTGCTTGGTCAAAAAAAAAAGGCTGATGGTTTGGGCGTCAACATGTCAAAAAAACAAAAAACAAAAGACAATGTGTCTCACAGTAAGCAGATGTATCTACGTAAAATTTACCAAGCTGAGATGTTTTCCCGTAATCCTTGTTGCTATAGACGCTCATGTTGTTTGCGCTTATATTTTGGGCTCGATTTGTGTTCAACACGTATGGGCTGATTCCATTCAAATCACAGACCCCCTATTTCACCCCCACTTCCAAAGTATTTGGGATGCTGTGTAAAATGGAAATAAAAACAGAATGCACTGATTGGCAAAGCATTAAAACTGAGACATTTTACGTTCTCTCCGGTTACTCCTGCTTCCTCCCTCAGTCCAAAAACATGCAGTTAGTGTGGTAAGGTAATTCTAAATTGTCCATAGGTGTGAATGGTTGTCTGTCATTCTGTGTTAGACTGGTGATCTGTCCAGGGTGTACCCTGCTTTTCACCCTATAACAGGTGGGAAAGGCTCCAGCCAACCTGCAACCCTGATAATTGAAAAAAATAAAAAAATAGTAGCTCAGTATAGTGATTGGCAGTTGGCAATCAATTTGCAGCATGTGATGTTAACCTCTTAAGCCCCAACGCCCTCTGATACGGGGGCAAAAGGCAGGAGATCAGTTAGGCTTGGGGCTTAAGAGGTTAATTGCCAACTGGTCTGTAACACTGGGTTAGATTGGACATACAATATGTAAAGACATACATACTTAGAGAGCCAGAGTTCCTAAGAAATAACGATGGCTACGGATTCAAAAAATCAGCAAAATACTGCATTTACAAATTGTGGAAAACCTTTCAGAATAGGATTCCTCCATGTGAAGCTGCAAAACTTTCATCTACAGTCCATAATTTGATCAAAGTTTTCTTAAAATCTGGAGAAATCTCTGTGGGCAAGGGACAAAGCTGAAAATCTTTGGGCCTCAAGAGACAACTGCACTACACTGATTCTGTCATGGAACTAACTGCTCAGTAACTCTGTCATACAAAAACAACACCACATGTGATCATGATCCAGAAACACTGTTGTCTTCTCTGAGACAAAGCTCACTTAAAATGGACTGAGAGAAGGTAGAAAACTTTTCTGTGGTTAGAAAAATGCAAGCTTGAAATCATGGATGCCACATCCTCTGGACTAAAGAGGAGAGTGACCATCCGGCTTGTTATCAGCACTGGGTACAAAAGTCTGCACCTCTGGGTCATGTTTCGGCTGTGTGCTGGCAGGAGAAGGACCCAAATGCAAAACTTACCATACAGGAATTAAACTCAAAAAGCTGCTTTATTGCAGAATGGCACAAAAAATATAACAAAACTAAACTGGGACATGGATAACTAACACACAGGCGGGGAGGGGAACACAGCCATGACGGTAGATCACAACATGGACACAGAGAAACACAGGGCTTAAATACACAGAGGGAGCAATCAGGGAATAGGTAACAGGAGGGAAACAAAGCTGGGGCAAATCAGACCTAACAAGACAAAGGAAGCAAAACCAGACGTATTTACATGAGACACGGACTTTCAAAGTAAAACAGGAAACATAACACAGAGATGTGAACTTGACAAGGGGATACGGTTGACAGGGGAGACAGAGCAACTAGAGAACACAGAGACATGGTAAATGGTAAATGGTAAATGGCCTGTATTTATATAGCGCTTTACTAGTCCCTAAGGACCCCAAAGCGCTTTACATATCCAGTCAATTCACACACTGGTGATGGCAAGCTACAAACCATAAGACAGAACTCTAAGAAACCAAAGACTAGAAATGATAAATAATATAATAAACTCAAAACCCTGGGTCAACGACCCAGGCATCCTAACACTCTGATGGTATGAGGGTGCATTAGAGTCTATGAAACTGGCAGCTTGCACATCTGGAAAGGCACCATTAACTGAGAGGCATAAAAGGTTTTGTGCTCCCATCCAGACAACATTTTCTTAGGAAAGTAAATAATAAACTACATACTCCATCTAATACAGGAACATGGTTTCATAGTAGAAGTGTCTGGGTGCTAAACTGGCCTGCTGCAGTCCAGACCTTTCAGCAAATGAAAACATTTGATGCATGATAAAAAAAAAAATCAAATGCCACAAAGAAGACCCAGGGGTTTTTAGGAACTAGAATCCTATATAAGAAAAAAACTGGGCCAACATTCCTATGCCGGAAGTCCAGAAAGTGGCCTCATCAGTTCCCACACATTTACAGACAAATGCTAACAGTGGTAAACGTGGCCCTATGCCAACTTGTTTGACACATGTTTCTGCAATCAAATTCAAAATTAGCTTTTTTGTTTTTTTAATGGTACTTGTTCTCTGTTTAAACATATACTTACTGTTACTGTTTTCTATTGTGATTAAAATAAGAGAAATGCTAGTCGTTGCATTCAGTTTTTAATTATGTTTTACCTTTTGGGGGGATTGGGGTTGTACCTCACATCTTCAGAGCTTTTTATTTTCTACACTGTGGTTTAGTTATGAAGAAATTTTTGAGAATTGCTATATTTCAGAGGAAGATGTCACACAAAAATAAGCAACATTTCCCAAACATGACCTGCTTTAAAACAAAGCCAACAGAGTGTGAAATTTGAAATGCTTAAACTATCCCATAGAGTGGAAAGCTGTCCTCTCAGGTGGCCATTGATTTCCATGTGCATGCATTTTTGTATCTATGGTTTGAACTTGAGGGAAGCTCAGAGCTTTAATTCAGGATGTGTTGTCTGGCACAGTTAGTGGCCTCTTCTGGGAGGTTAAAATGCCCTCCAACAGCTGCAGCACCTGCTCAGATTTCTCTCCGAGACAGTGTGATAAAACCCAAGTTTCCCTTCATACATAAAATAAAAATGCAGACTCACAATTCATCTGGAGTCATGACTTGACATACATTATTGTTTTCTGCATGTGTCTGTACATACGCATATGTACTTCATGCACATGTGGGGACATATGTTTGTTCTTTGGTGAAGAAGTGCATGCCTGTCTGAATTTGTGTATTTCCCACGAATAACATACTGTACATACATGAGAGTGTTATTTATGCATCCTCTCTGTGTCTGTAAGTGCGTAAGCTCCAGATGTGTCCCGGGGTCAGAGCAGGGCTGCCCTCTCCAATCCAGATGTGTCCAGGTGTGGCCTTAAGTGTCACGCCAAACAGAATCTTCTTAATGGCAGAAACAGGTCACAGGTTCACAGATATTTTGTCCTGACTTGTGTCTCAAGAAGAAGAAAAAAAAAAATCACAAAAAAAAAAAAATCAATCATGTGACAAGCAGGTGCACAGACACTTGACTTGCTGTAGTTTCTACTAAAATGAATGAATGTCTCTGGTCTAAAGTAATCTAGTGATTAATTTCTCTGTTATTATCTTTGGCAGGATATGACTGTCTATTCAGTCCTTACAGCTGTGTCCGTTGATATCTTGAGCAAGGAGGACAGGACCACGCTTAAGGACGGAGATCTGGCAACTTTACAACAGGAAAAGGGCACTCAAGTCTTACATTCTCTGGCACAGCAAATGGAGAGAGCGAGAGAGGAGGAAAGAAAGAGACAAAGAGAAGGAGGCACTAAAGTTTAACAGAATTTTTAAAATGCAAAATTTACTGAGGGGAAATGTGAGTAAAGTTCAGGAAGAGCTTGGTGTTTGTTAAGTGTAAGGATTTGGGTTTCGGGGGCATCAGGTCTGTGGTCGGGAACATAAGGAGAAAGGGAAAAAGGAAGATGTGCTCTACTTGTTATCTAGCCTCACTGTTTACTCAGATTCCAGCTCACAGATAGCATCAGCAAATAAGCTGCGGCCAAGTCAACGTGCTGTTAGACCATGCCAAAACTGACCTTTTGCTTCTGTGAACACACACACACACACACACACATACACACACACACACACACACACAACATATACACATGCTGTCAAGCCATTCTCCAAATTCTCCTCAGTTATAAACAGCAAGTATCAGTGGGGCCAAAGCAAAACAAGAACCTGATCCTCAGTACGTTTATCTGAATCAAATAACACAAACATGAACATTTACATTTAAAAGGCTCTGTGATCATTACATGTACAAATAACAAAACTCAATCCTTATATGTAGCAGCTAAACTACTAAAATATGAAATAAGAGTAGAATTCAGCAGTAATTTACCAAAATGATAAAAAGATCATGCAGAAAATGTTCTCAGAATCCACTTTTGAACACCTCACAGGATCTTGTGTGGGTTATACAGTCATCCATCCATTTTGGCCTATATGGTGAGGCTCAGATTATATATATGTACAATGTATATAATCTACAAACAGTTAAAAAAGTGATTTAACACCCCAGCAATTCAAGAAAGTGAATTCTTGACTGAGGATTTTTCTGGGTTTATTAGGGTGATTAGACCTTTTTTGTTCTGTTTGCTCTGTGTCCCAGGACAAATTGATAAAAAAAATTACATACTAACTCAGCTTCATTAGAAACAGAGGTCTAATCCACTGTAACTCGTCAGATTTTGATAACTGTAAACTATCCTCTCTGTTATATGGAGAGGAAAGTAAGATTTTTCAAAACTGTTTTAACATAATTCAGCATTTTGGAGATCATCTTAAAATAAATGATCCTGATGATGGTGACAATGGTGATAACATTGATTACTTGGTATACAACCTGTTCTTATTTTTCTTGTTTTAAAAATAATTTTATTTTTTCAAATGTGACATGTCTCAGATATACAAAAGCTGTCCTTTGGGAACACTGGGTGACAAACAGGGTCTTGGGATAAATGAGGCGGAGCTGTTGCTACCAAGCTGGTGTTCCTGGTGTGAGGGGCTGTATTTTAATCCAAACCCAATTCACTGTTTCCTAACCATTCCTGAATCATTTAATTGTAATAATGTAATAATATCCTGGCTTAGAAACGTGTTATCTATGCCAGCCCTCCAACCTCTTTATTTGGACTTTCTTGGACACCATCACCAACTGGCACCAACACCAGACGGCCTCTTGTAGCATATGACAATGGACACAGTTGTGATAGCACAAGTAAATCTATTCCTAGATATAATATTTTCTTCATTATTATTAAACCTGTTTTGCTCTCCCTGCAGCTGCCATATGTCTATCCTCCCTTGGCCTTACAATTTAAGGTGAGTTTTTATTCCTTACTGTCACCAAAGCCTTACTCACAGCAGCATGTGTCTCTATGGTGTTGTAGGTTATATAAATAAGATGACAGGAGGCCAGCAGGAGTAGAAGGAACATGACCACTTGCCACGTAGCTTTGGTGAAAGTTATAACCGGCCCATGGGCTGTTGAAGCTAGCTCTGTCGTCTTTCTGGTGAGCCAATTTCACAGATACTTGATCTGACTGAGAATTATGCTATGACCAACACTTTGAAAAATTGTGTTTCTCAAACTAGTCTGAAACAGTCTTTGCATTGTTGCAAGATGCAAGCTAAAAGAAGGCACTGCCATTGCCATGAAGAGGTGTAGCAGGCATACTGCATAAAAAGTGTGGCCACAAGAGTTCCTTAACCCAAGCTTTCCCAGTAAATCATTGGCCAGAACATCATTATTCTTCCAGCAGCTTGTTTTCTTCCCACAGTGCATTCCTTGTGGACTTACTCACCTGTTACATGGCATGAAATAAAATGAGCTTTAATTTATATCACTGCTAATGTGGGAACCTCTCATCATGCCAGGGGTGCTCTAACCAGGTCATCTGGCCAATGATAATGGTTTGATGAGGGTTGCTAAGTTCTGTTCACCTGCTTGTACAGTGGCTAATTTTCTGACCAATATGTCCTAGACTATGACTTTCACTGCTGGCTGGACTCTTGGTAATTTATTGCCTACATTTAAGAAATGTACTATTTTGAAATGGATGAATCAACCCTTTTAACTTCTGCTCTTTGGTGCTGGACCTCGTAGATGATTTTATGAACTAGAAAAAAACTGTAGCAAAGTAATGATGGAATAAAGTCTCCCATGTTTTTGTAGACTAATAAAATGACTAAAGTGTATTATAATTTTGCGACAGCATTTTGATGAAGCAATAGGAGTTGGTGAGCTTTGATTTTATTACGTAAGCATTACTGGATCTTTCATAATCCCCATCTTCTTGCAATGTCCCTCATTCATATTCAGTGTCTCCCTCTTTTGCTGTATTCCTCTCTTTGTGCGACGGAGTGGTGTGACAGTAGAGAGCAGACAATGTCGGGTTACCCTGGTAATTTAGGGAGGAGGACGGAAGTATCCTGGACAGGCAGTCCCTCCTCCCGAGAGTCCCACTGATGATTCACCAGCCTGCATGATGAAGGTTGGTGACCCCAATTTGAGTAAGGCAGAAGGAGGTGGAGCAGGAGAAGAAGGCGGATGAGGAAGGGGGATAATAAGCAGGAGGGGATGGCGATGCCTACGTCAGTGGCACTCGCTAATAGGCAGATGTCCTTGTCCATGACAGAAGTAAATCATGTCTCTTGGGGGAAAGAATACAAGAACGAGAGGAGAGGAAGGGAAGAAACAAGTAAGACAGAGACCAAGATTGCTGTCTGGAGTAGTGAAGTGCAGGGCTGGACGTGAGTGCGTGTCTAAGTGAAATTATAGGCAATTAGTTCAGCCTCTGAGCCCACTGTAGAAATGTTGTTTTGATGAAGAGGAAAACAAGAAGGAGGGAAGCCAGAGAAGGTGAAATGACTCAGTTTAAGTGTTTGAAGCTGTTTAGGTTGAGTGGGCTGGGTTGCATTAAACCAGAGAAGGTCACAGGTGATCTGCAGAGACAGAGGAATACAGAAAAAAAGAGCAAAAAAAAAAACTAGCAACATAAATAAAAATCACTCACATCCCTGTTCCCCAGATTACGTAATATATTCTCTGTATTAAATTAGTATTTACTGTTTATAATTTTCTTAAAAGGCTTGTATGGCTTCAGACAATTCATGTGGAGCAATGTGTCATGTTTTGTAAGCATCTCCTTGTTTTTGCATGAAAATATTTATCTATTTTTTTTATGTAACTCTTTGAAGCACCACAAAATTGATCTTAGATGTAGTACTTAAGTGTCCCAAAGACTCGGCTAATGACTAAAAGAACATCAACTTTTATGAGTATGTGATCTACCTCCTGATGAAATAGCTGTATACCCACCCCCACTGCCAAGGAAGTTTCCATGCCACAGAAAACATAATCAAAACAATAATAATAATAATAACAATAATAATGGATTGCATTTATATAGCGCTTTTCAGGACCCCTCAAAGCGCTTTACAATACCACTATTCATTCACTCTCACATTCATACACTGATGAAGGCAAGCTACAGTTGTAGCCACAGCTGCCCTGGGGCAGACTGACAGAAGCGAGGCTGCCATATCGCGCCATCGGCCCCTCTAGCCAACACCAGTAGGCGGTAGGTGAAGTGTCTTGCCCAAGGACACAACGACTGAGACTGTCTGAGCAGGGGCTCGATCTGGCAACCTTCTGATTACAAGATGAACTCCCAACTCTTGAGCCACGACAGCCCTACAAAACACCAGAAACACTTATTTCTTAAAAGTAATGTGGACATTCAAGGTCATAGAAACATTTCAAGCAATCATATTATGAGACACTAATAATAATAATACGATCCCATCAAAAAAAACTAAGGACAGGATTGGGCCTGCACCCAGGGCTGGACTGGGACAAAAAATCGGCCCAGGCATTTTGACTAGAGACCGGCCCACCAGGTATTGTAGGAAAAGCCATAAAGCCTTTGAATGAAAGCAGACGCTGTTGTGACAGTGACGTACACTGTCTTTTTGGTATATTTATGATTTCTATACATCTTACGTCAGATAAAAACTTTGGTTGTAAGATTCAGATAATTATTTATTAAAAGCGAGACATTTTAAATGAGAATAAGAAAGAAACACATTTCTTTGTGCCCCCCTTTCCCTGTTAATGCCCTACCTGGCCCCCAGGCAAAACTTTGCTAGACCCGCCCCTGCACAGTTACCAGCTGTCAGCTACTTAGAAAAGGATCCTGGTGTTATTTGTCTCTCAGAAACAGTTCATAACTTCCCTTCAACTCATTCAAGTAAACTAAAAGGTAAACCTGTTTCTCCATCACCTGTTCAGCTCTGATGATTCAGTAAGGACATCTCCTGGTTTCATCTTCATGTTTCCCTCTCACCACATATCCAAACCGACATCATGACCAGCAGCTTTTACGGCTGTGGCTCCAGCAAACATCAGCTGATACTAGAAATTAATATTAAATAACTTCTTACCTGAAGTTCAGTTCACCACACTCAGACTGGTGGCCGCCTCGGGTCTCTCCTCCTCCTGCCTCCCCTTTCTCTCATCCACCCGCTGGCCTCTGTGGAAGCTCCGCCATAGCCACCACCAAACAACTGAGTTATTTTTACACATCTGCCAGCATCTGGCCAATCCACCACCTTTCATTATTTGTACCGTTACAAAGGGGAAAAAAAAAAAAACGGCAAATACCGGCAAATGCCCGGTATGGCCAATGGCCAGTCCAGCTATGCCTGCACCTGAAGCAGGATTTAAACGTAAAATCATTCTCATCAACAATGTGTTCCTATTTTTGTCTTATTAGCAAACGTAGCTGAAAGGTTTCTGAATAACATACGGTTCAAATCATGTTTCAAAAGTAAGGCTTGAGTGAACCATCAAATCTGATAAACAACTTAATGTATATTACTGTTCAAAGAGTTTATTTTTCATGTGCCACAGCTTGGCATTGCTTTATTGACTGCATAGAGATATTTGCTCAGTAATAATAAAAGAATGACATCCCACTGTCTGCCTACACACTCAACATGTTCTTTTTCATCCTCATCTCTGAGTTGTGTTCATGGTGCAGATGTAAATAAAGTTGAGGTCATGGAAGAAGTATATTAATTTTTTCTTGTTTAAAGATTGTGTGAAAATATAAGGTATTTTGACATACTGCAGGATAAACGGGCTATTTTGCAGTACCGGGGTGAAGTTTACAGTAATGCACGATGTTGGAGTGGTGGAGGGCTGGCTGTGCTGTTCATGGTCTATGTTGGGCTACATCAAGGCTAACAGGTATCAATTTAAGGTCAATATTGAAGGTGATGATGCTGATTAGTCGCTCACCAAATTTTTACTTACTTTATCTTGTCTAGGGGGTTGGAAAGCAGCCATATAGCTCATTACACATCTGCTTATACCTTGTTGAATTCAGATCGCAATATCTACAAAGAGCAGTGAATGTCAGAGTATCAGTACAGGTCAACTGATAACAGCCTGTCCACTGAGAAAATTCTTCTGGTGCTCCCAAAACAAACTATGTGGCTTATTTCCAAGTGATTCCTTTCCCTATGCTGTACTGCTACACCCAATCTTCAGGTTACTCCAACTGCCAAATCCCACTGCTGCCTGGGATAAACTGGCAACCTCGACAGGTGGTAACGCACTTCTCATCCCACGAATGCTGTGGTACACTGCAACCTATACCAGCTGTCATAGGCCAAAAATGCAAATGTAAAATCTAAAAATAGCTATTTTAAGGCCTTGTAAAAATAAAGTTGGGAATCTTTGACGTTACCTTAGATCCTAAGCTCAGCATACTAACATGACCATAGTTCAGCTGATGTAAGATCTGTAATATGTCTTGAACCTCTAAATCACAGGTGTCGAACTCCAGGCCCTGATGGCCGGTGTCCTGCAGGTTTTAGATGTATCCTTGATCCAACACAGCTGATTTAAATGGCTATATTACCTCCTCAACATTTCTTGAAGTTCTCCAGAGGCCTGGTAATGAATTAATCATTTAATGCAAGTGTGTTGACCCAGGGTGAGATCTAAAACGTGCCCTCGAGGCCTGGAGTTCGACATCCCTGCAAGATAAGCACGTTAACGTTTGCTAGTTGGGACCAAAAAGGTACAGTTGAAGTTGATAAAAAAATTTCATAATTTTGCACATATAGATGTCATACACCAGAGGATTAAATAGATGACCAGTGTGACTTGATCCTGGCATTAGCTGAAATATCATGATGGCAGTCAGTAAACTGACTTTGAAATCGATACAACATATTTAATAGGAATATTGATGACTGCACAAATGTGACTTTTACGTGTAGAAAAAAAAAGATCTCAGAGATAAACATCAGTCAAACCTTCACTCAAATATTCACAAGCTTCTCAATAATAGCATTTCTAGCTGGTCCTGATTGGTCACAGCTGATGAACCTGTCCAATCAGCGCTGACATCAGTTGGTCCTCAGCATCACAGACAGTAATTAGCAGCATCTTCCTGTGTTTACTCCTGTGGGGAAGGGAGTGGGCCGTGATAGAGTCTACAGACTTATAGATAAATGGAGATAACTTTAATCTCACTCTAATTGGCGCTTCCCTTCTCCTCCCACCTCCTCATATGTCTTCCTGTCTAGACTTGAGTTGGACATAAGCCTCCACTTTCCCATATCATGCTGTGGCAACTTCTTGATCATGGGCATGGATAGATATAGTCCAATATGGATTTGGTTCCTTTGCAGGGCTACAGGCCAATAAAAAGGAAAATTATAGTTTAGTATCTTCACTTTTTTATTTAAACAACTGGCAGCTTCATTTATGGGAAACAGTCTCAAAATGCTGTTGTGTTCATACATGTATATTCACCCTAAACACAAATAAAATTGAGTCTTTCAATGCCTAAGGGGTTTTTACAGTTTGGATCCCAGGCTTTTTCCAGCTGGCATGCTCCACTGCTGACCTCTTTATCTCCCTGGCCACTTGAGCTGGGGAAATGAGGCTGCCACAGAGCGCCTGGCCCTCACAATTGCTGGAGATCCTCCAACATTCCCCGCGGTGGCAAGTCAAACAAACCTGGGGACTGATTGTGACTCAGCCATTCCTTTTGTGTCTGTTTGCCTGGCTGCTTTGACAACACCTTCAGTGAGAACTTTACAGTAAATATCAGCACTTCTACTTTAGAAAACGTACTGTGACTGTATTGTATGCGCTAACATAAATGGGGTTTTATTCATTTATTTACCCAGTTCTTCTTAATAATATCTATAATCATAAAGGAGGGAAGCACCAGAAACACTCTCTCATTCATTCACTTCCTTACATAGTTTACAGTATTCTATAATGAATATTTAATTTGTGTTTTAGAAATAAACATAAATCTTTTCTGTCATCACTGGTGGCTGTAATATTATAGGATTAATTTAATCATAATTACTACAATCACTGCATTGAGGGATTTTCAGCACTTCCATTGTGAGAATGTTTGAACTCATTAACTTGTGTATAAAGTTCATAATTAGAAAGCAGACACTTAAGTACAAAGTAATTCTGCTGCCTTGCATAGTAAACAGAGAATGACACAGTTGTCTAGAACTGTGCACATGTCTGCTGACACAATGTTTTTATGTATGCAAGCTGCTGAAAGCAAATGAGCAGTCAGGAGGCAAAGTATCGGACAATCTTCTTGGCATACTGTACCTTGCACTAAAGAAGGTCTGTATCAAATTTAGTGCCTTTTGTCTCACAAAGATATTTTTTAGTGATTTGTCTGTTGGTTGCACCACAGAGAGGTTCAATTCAGAGTTATATTTATAAAGCAACAAAATTACAACAACAGTTCCCTCAAGGCACTTTATATTGAAAGGTAAAACCCTGCAATAATTCAGAGAACAAAAACCACACACCCATGAGCAACCACTTTGGTGACAGTGAGAAGGAAAAACTTGCTTTTAACAGGAAGAAACCTCCAGCAGAACTAGGCTCAGTGAGGGACGGCCATCTGCTCTGACTGGTTTTGGGTGAAGGAGGGACACAGGGCAAAAGACACACTGTGGAGGAAAGGTTTTCAGCACGATTGTAAAAGTAGAGAGGGTGTCTGTCTCCCAAATCCAAACCGAGGGTTGCTTCCACAGTAGAGGGGCCTGAACGCTCTGCCTCCCATTCTACTATTACATATCATAGGAACCACAAAAAAACAGCAGTCTGACAGCAAAGTGCTCTATTGGGGTACAAGGAGGTCTTTAAGATAAGATAAGACCTGAAACTGAGTTTAGATTTAATTCTGGATTTAACTCGGAAGGTAATCTGGGAAAATTGTGGTCTCTCTTTGTGGTCTTTGTCAGTACCCAATTAAAAGCTAAACTAAAAGTTTCTCAGTTAGATTTTAGAAAAGCGTGGTAAAATGAATGACAAAGTTGGCTTTTTTCATTACTGTTTTTCTTTTAATTTTGGGGGGATTGAAGCAACCCATTTTTACTTCCAACTCATTTTATATTGATGCTTAATCAGGACCCCTTAGCCCTTCTTTTAGCATTCACTTTTAGCATAATTGTTCATTGTACAAAAAAACAAACAAAAAAAAAACTGTGTACACAGAGGCAGAGTGACACTGGAGGCACATGTAATGAGAAAAGGGTACGCAAGCATCACTATGTAAAGCTGGTACTGTGAATGCTTGCCTTCCCCACTAAACAAGAAGAATGAGCAGTAAGACAACAACCGCAATGTTTCCAAGTCAGTTACAAATAAGCAAAAATATTAAATTAAATGTGAAGTTGAAGGGAGAAAGTGATCACACTGACTCATTGAGGAAGCAGAGGAATGAAAAGCAGTTTCACTGACTCATCAGCCAGCTGAGTGAATTCCCCATCTCATACTCCAGTATATTCATTCATTGTGCTCCCAGTGTCACAGCTCAGACGAAACTTAGTCCTCGTTACCATATATGTTAACGGGTTTAACTCTAGCATTGATGCAATGACAACCAAAGTTAATACTTGCTTATACTTGGGTTAATACTTGTTCCAATGAATGTTATCACATGAATCATCATTTCTTCCCCCTTTTGATAATGAAATGTGCTAAAAATACCAATTCATGAGGTCACTGCCCAATTATTTTTGTCTGCTGGCTGGTGTTTTTGGCAAAAAGGGTGATTAAGTGGTTTTGAGAGCTATCAGACACTTGCCAGGAAGTGACAGAGGACCACAAACAGGAAAGAGCGGAATGTGCTTCCTGTCGGCCGATGGTAGTGTACAGGGGCAGATTCCTTGTACCATCGTGACTGATACACCAGCATACACACACATGCATACACTAAAAGGCAGGGATGTTTTTCCACTGAAATCAGGGAGAAGCAGACTGTCAGGAAAGGCAAACAGCAAGAAAAGATAACACTGAGACAGCGTGTTCAAGTGCAGTGCGGCACATCGGGAAGCATAAGCCAACACCAGGCCTTCAGAACTGCCTTGTAAAGCTCATTCTCACTTAACCTTTAGAAAATACTCATGTAATATTTGTTTTGTTGAATAAAGTGAAGTCATGAAGAGATCACTCTTTCGGCCAACTTAATAATGCATCTGTTTGACAAAGATCTTCCCCTCAAATTGGACTGATCTTTTTCATACTAAAGCTTAATTTTCTAGGTCACATTTGCATGAACAATGACAGCCTGGCATGCTGACATAACAGACTCTTTAACAAAAAGCTTTTTACCAGTCAGATAGAACCAAATCTGTGAAGGTGTTCACCAAAAACACCAAGCTGAAAAAGGTTTCTGCTTGTTTCCATTTTCTTTTAATTGCATTTTTTTAAAGATGTTGTCCAGAAGTATTTGGATTTTACTCAATGGTTATTTACATTACCATTGAGCAATATTCAAGTTTTTGCCTTTTGCAGCTTACTTTAGGCCGTTATCTCTTTGCACTGTGAAGCAGTCTGTTCAGTTCAGCTGAACCTGAGTAGAAAGTATAGCCCTGTATACTTTGTAATTCATCCTACTACTTTTACCAGCTGTCACATCAATAAACAACAAAAACCCAGTTCCACTGGCAGCCATACATGTCCATGCCAAACACTGCCTCCACCATGTTTGGCAGATGACCATTGTGATCTACCCATTGTTCTGATACAAGTTCATTACGGTTTCATCTGTCCAAAGACAGTCCACTGAACTGTGCAAAGTATTTTAAATGTCTTCTGGCAAAGTCTAATCTGACCTTTCTGTTCTTGAGTGTCACCAGTGGTTTGCACCTGGTAAGCCCTCTGTATTTATGTTCATAAATCATCTCTTCATTGTAGACTTTGACAATGACATGCCTACCTCCAATACGTGATCAGATATCAGATCGGAAGTGTTATTAGAAAATGAACCAGGAACCAACTAAAGCATGAAGTTGTATAAAATTGAAATGAATGTGTTTATGTATTGTATACATTACTGCAGATAGTCACAGAGGTGAGAGTGAGAGCTGGGGGAGTTGAGAGCTGCTGGTCATAGAACAGTATATGAAATTAACATTGGTTGTCCTTGAGGGCTTCCTGATTCAATCACACAGGCTTGATGACGTCATGCAGAGGTTTAAGCCATATTTCGGATTAGGGAGGGTGAGAGAGAGTGAGAGGGATAGCAATGTGGGGTGGCGGGGAGGCGGACGGGGGGGGGATGAGTCACTACCTCACTGATGACTGTCTCCACTGAGTGGTCAGATAATTCAGGTACAAAAAGAGACACAGGCACAGCACGACCGCCTAATGGCACTCAAATAAAATGACTTATTGGGAACTCGCAAAATACACCTTTTAGGAAGATTAAATAGTATTGATGCCACCCCTCCTCCTCCCCATGAGGCTGGTACAAAACAATGACCAATACTGTTCTTCTGTATTTAATTAATGATCAGGGACTTACACGACGGATGTCTTTGCTGCCATCATATGTTGAGTCAGTATGGGCTCTATTACTGAAACATTCAAGAAAAACAATCTGGTGTAATCCTGATTCATCAAAGAGTACAGTTGATTTAGCTTATACAGTCCCAATCAAAAGTTTAAGAACACTTGAAAAATGGCAAAAAATCTTATTTTTCAGGGTTCGATCTTATAAGGTTCCAAGTAGAGCTTCAAACTGCAACAACAAGAAATGGGAGTGAGACAAAACATTTTTTGAGCATGCAATTTATTAAAAACAAGCTTAAACTGAAAGAGGCTGCTTTATAGCTGATATAATGTTTAGGACCCCAAAAACAAAAACAAAAAACCATAAACCCCCCAAAAACAGAAATCAAAGTCCCAAACACGAACTCAGTAATAAGTAGGTCCACCATTATTGTTGATCACTTCAAAAATCGTTTCACGGCGTGCTTGATGCAAGCGTGCTACCTGACAGAAAATGACAATGAATCCATATTTTTGCACATAATTGGCCTTTAAAAGGCATGTGGTTCTAAACCTTTGATCAACTGTAAAGCAGACTGTTTCAGTTAAAGTGTTGTTTTCAATAAATTGCACGCTCCAAAAATTGTTTTGTCTTACTCCAATTTCTTCTTGTTACATGTTGAAGCTCTACTTGGAACCTTGTTAAGATCCAACCATGCATTTTTTTTAAAAATCGTTTTCAAGTGGCCTTAAACTTTTGATCGGGACTGTATGTTCCATGCTGTAAAAATGACTGAAAAAATATAATCGTATCACTATAATCTGCATCCATATGCAAGGTCAGAAACAAGGACAGATGATGAACCTAGAATTGTCATCATTACAAATTTCTTGATCATCAGAATCATCATTTTCAGTCAGTCAGTTGAGATCCTGCTGAACAGTCCAACAAGCGAGTTTCACGAGTAAAAAAAAAAAAAACATTTGTGAAAAACTTGCTAAGAAAGAGGATAGCAAGATAATACTTTAAAAACTGTTGCAGTCCAAACATCATTACTTTTATGATGATATTGGAGAAATATCTTTTGTTTCTTTATACTCTGTACCTGATGAAACCTTTAAAAGGAACAAATTACAATTTTCAGTTGATCAGTTAATCAATTGAGTATGAAGACTTAAAGTGTTCATAACATACTATAACAGTTCTACATGTGAACATGAGGTTTTGAACTGTGTCCAAGTTAGCTCATTGTACAGCAACACTTTTATTACGTTTAATGTCATTATTATGAATATGAAACTGAAGATCAAGGAAATCGGCTGTCCCACTTTTATAGATTAAATGTTTTTTTTATTTTTTTTTTTATTTCTCCAAATAAAAACAAACAAAATAAATATCCAGTATGATATATGTAAGTCAAGGGCACTGGCACATATATTTTTCTTAAAAAAACAAAACAAAAATAGTAATACATTTTCAAGCAGAAACCAATAAATATAAAAACTGCGTGCAACTAACTGTTGCTACTGTAGTCGACAAACTGTTCTACCAGTTTGATGAAACAGATATTACACTGGTCATCATGATGATAGAGAGCCAACTGGAGAAAACTCAGTTTGTAGCTTTGTTGTCAGGCATTTTTAAATAATTATAAAAAAGGGTTAAAATATAGCTATGCAGTGGTAAGCCTTACAGGACAGACTTTGATTCCAACTGGCTGGAGGTGCTTCTGTGTGGAGTTGGGATGATCTCCCTGAGAATGCACACAGCTCCTCCAACAGTCCAAACACATGCATGTTAAGTTAGACCAGACCTTCCCAAAGTGTGGGGCATTGCAGGGGGGGCGCGGTATGAAAAGGGAAAAAAATAAATAAATAAATAAAAACCAACGCTTGGACACTGCTAGCATGGGGCTCGGGCCAACATTTTTCTTGTAAAACAAAAGGGGGCCTAGCAAAAAAAGTTTGGGAACCACTGAGTTCGACGATGGTTCTAAATTGGTTATAGATATGGTTGAGTACGAATGGTGTTACTCTTTATGTTCTTAGCCCTGTGATGGACTGGTGTCATATTTAGTATGAACCTAACCCTTAGTCACATTATACAGTACTACACAAAAGTGGGAGATA
>NW_024582489.1:1536949-1549462 GCF_018398535.1 Haplochromis burtoni | reverse complement strand
TATAGCTTCCAGATAGCCGACCATTTCAGAGGAATGCTTTGTTATTGTTTTGAGAAGAATGTTTAAGTCACTTAACACTGACCTATGAATCACCCAAACATAAAAAGCACCTAACTCAAGTAATGCACCAGTGTTGTGTCTACAGATAATGACAACTTGGCAAAGAATCCATTTTAAATTGAACAGTTCAGACAGTTAATAGCAGCCTGTTGTTGAAAAAACAAAACAAAAAAACAAAAACCCGTCCCTAAAAATATCCCCCACAATTTGCTCCTTTTCTTTAGATTAATCTAAAGAATTATTAATTACTAGTAATCTGTTATTATTATTACCATTATCATTATTATATTATTAAGCTAAATACCAAAGATAATAAAATCTGACAGGCATAAAAGAGAATTTTTGCACGAGCAATGTAATTCCACCACAAGAGGTATCAGCTGAACCTGGCATATCTTGACACGCTGTGCAGTGCAATCTTAAAAAAAATTGAGGAAACTGACCAAGTGGAGGACAAGTGTCAGACCTAAATTACAAACTACAGTCAACACAGCCAAGGACATAACATCCGCAAGTTGTGTCCTTAAGAATAAGGGGGAAAACAAACAAACAAACAAACAAAAAACCTGTTCACTGAAGTCTCATTAGAAATGGTCTCAGTGGGAGAGTGGCCATCAAAAAGCCATTCTTAAGGGAAACAGGCTGAGCAATGCCAAAATAGACAAGGACTGGACTGAAAAACAGTGGCAACAGGTCCTATGGAGTGATCCACATTTGATTTTTTTTTTTTAGTTAGACGAGGTCAGGGAAGAGGTTTCCAGCCATCTGTAAAACACAGTGGAGGGTCTAGTGTGGTTTGGAGCAGTGTTAAAAAGCTTTTCAAAATTGGTGGAATAATGAACACTGAAAGGTACTATCAGAACCGTGGAATACCACCAAGATTCCACGGTTCTGATTGGAAAATGCTTTACTTTTTAGCATCCCAAACATGCTGCCAATGCAGTAGAGGCATAGCTGGATAGAAAAAGACAATGAAAGACATCATAGATTATCCTCCAACATTACTGAAGCAGTGCATTATCTTAAAAGAGAACGAAACACAAGGAAGCCAACATCCAAAGCTTCTTGAATGTCCTTCAAGAAGCCCAGAGAATTATTCCTGAAGACTACTTCAAGAAATTACAAAAAAGCTGTCTAAGAGCTCAGGATGTGCTGAAGAATATAGATTGTCTTACAAAATATTGACCTTGAAGCTTGTACTGTAAATGTACAAAAAGTTTGCTTTATTTAAACTGCATGTTTTTACACGTTTCAATAAATCACACATACTTCCCATTTCTGTAGAAAAATAATAAAGAAATGGAGGTACCTCAAGACCTTTGCACAATGCCAAAAGGAAGAGTTTAATGAGCCCACTTTAGGAAAAGAGCTCGATTCAAGAGTGGCTTTTGAAATTGAGCTTTTCATTAAACATGAATATTTACCAGTTATTTCTTTAAACATTTTATTTTGCAAAAAAATAACATTTTGCCACACAGTCCTGATCACTTTCACAGAGAATACAAAAGTGTTTCTTTTAAGTGCAATAATTTATATACCACATTCAGTTAAATTGAATGAGGCAATTTCACAACTCCAGCACCAGTACAGCAGTAACATGTTTGTACATATCCAACTCTGATGTTTAACTGAGACAGGAAACCTGTTCATAAACATGATACTGAGGCTAAATGTCAGGTGACATCTGGCAGGATTCACTGACCTCAAAAAGCTGCATTATCTTTGAAGTTTTGCACTTCTTTAACTTTGCAGACTGTTACAGCCTCTACCTCAAGCATTTGTTGAGACTTATTATGAAACCACTAGTGGCACTTCTGATATTTGAGAGTATCATTGAGCTCTGGAGCAACCACTAAACTCTGCCATCAGGTTGGGATGGCTACCTCTTGACACAAAGGCACGCGACTCCCTCTTGTGTTGAAACAGTGGGACTGCTTGTTGAATGCAGTCAAATCACTAGCATATAATCCAGTCCACCGCACACACAAAAGCAACATGTTTATACATCAAAGGTGAATGATATCACATCCTGACATCTGATTAGAGCCTCTTTCTGCACACCAATGGGAGTGTGCAGGTCAGACACCTGAAAGTTCAGCACGTCAATATCTGATGCCCCAAATGTGGCCTCCACCTTCACATTCTCATACATCTGGAACTGAACCTTCTTGTTGGTCATGGAGAGCAAGCACCGGAGGAAGCCCTCTCTCAGCACAGATCGAGCATCCTGCTCTTTCTGCAGCTGCTCGCTGTCGGTATCTGAAGCTGCTGAGGAGGAAATGGAGGTTCGGCAGAGAGCGATGAAGCGGGGCGAGTTGGGGTCAAATCCACGGCTGTTGGGGTCAGGTCCTTTGGGCAGGCGGAGTACGGGCACTGGAGTCGCCATGCTGACTGCTTCTGCCAAAGCCTGCAAAAGGAAAATAAAAGTCAGGAGCAGGAAAATAAATGTGCTCAAGAAAAACTTTTCCAAGCACAACCACACAAAAAAAGATTAAACTGCAAACTAAAAATAAACAGATCTACTTGCAGTTCAAGATTAGCTACAATATTATGAAAAAGTCATTCACTGTCACTTGTAAATTGTCAGTTAACTTTTCTTATTATATGTAAGACTCAGCAAACTAAGTATTTAAGATGAAGTGAGGGGGATCATCATGGAAAAGTTATTTATTTATTTATTAGTTACATTAAGTAACAGGTATAAAAGCAGTTATGTAATTATAGCGCTATAGTTACAGATCCTGCTACAAAATGTATATAAACCATATGTTTGTTTTAAGTTCATTTCTATGGGATCAAAATGACATCTTAACAATTCTAAGTATAAGTGGTTATTCTTTTTTTCCCTCTTTATCCTGTCAATTACGCATATCCGTGTTCAGTTTTTTGAGAACTGGTCTTCAGTCAAAGATGTTTGACATGGGCAGAATTAAAAGCAGCATGTCACGGATAAGAGAGATATAACGGAGACATAAGAAAAACAAGCAAAAAACAAACAAACAAAAAACCCAACAACAACACTCGCCTTAGTGTCGTGCATTCTTAGCTTTACTGAAATCAACAAACCTTTCATAGCTCGCTAAGAGTTGCTGATTAACAAATGATTTGATCCCATTCTCAGCTGCATATCACTGCAAAGTATATTTTGATTTTGTGTTTTTCCTTTTGTGCGTGCCTTTATAAGATTAAAGCTAGTATTCGATGCGCCATTCAGGGTTTTGATAACAAGTTATCCACATTTTCATTAAGTTTTTTTTTTTATCGTTTTCTCTCCCGCCCCCCTCTTTCTTTCTTTCTTTCTTAAATACATTCGGAACTTTTCATTGTAAAAATGCACTTCAAATTTAAGTTATTAATAAACACGAAAAAAAAAACCCGATTTATATCATCGTTTCATCCAGAGCAGATGTTACAGTGAGCTAAAAGTTTCATGTACGCTGACCTACATTAGGCAAATTTACCAGAAAAGTAAAATTGGCCAGTTTATGATCACCTGAACTTCATTAACAGTCAGACACTTGGTTTACAATCCCGTTTAATTTAGACACAACATAACCGCACAAAACGACCAGAAAGCATAGTGAAACAATCGAATCGAAAATGCACAAATGCTCTTTCCTTTACTTACTGTGTGCTTTCTCGTGTTAGCACCGTTAGCAACAGCTATCTAGTCCCAGGCCTTGTTGTTCGGTTTCTTCCTCGACGGATTCATTTGCGCATATAAATCAGCTTAAATGTGCATTACCGCCCCCTAGTGGACGTGAGAGCAAAGAGCCAAATTTGCAAATAATATTCGCAATTTTTTTTGTATTTGAAAAGTGAATTTTGAAATATTTTATTCTATACATCAATAATAATAATAATAATAATAATAATAATAATAATAATAATAATAATAATAAAGGTGGACATGTAGAGATACCAAGAAGCAACTGTTAATACCATTAAAAATAATGTTTTTGAATACAATTACTTTTTAAAGACACAGTAAAGTAACTTGTTAAAAGTGTGTCAAAGGTAAGTCAAATAACCATTCATTAAACCCGACATAAGCAGGAGAGCATTTCTGAAATCAAAGTCATGCTACAAGCTATAGTTTGCTGAAAATTACCTCCTCTGTTGTCATTTAAGCTCATTGTAGCATTTTTCTTCAGGACCTGTAGTCGCAAACATTTGAAAAATCCATCCACAGAGCATAAGTAAATTTTGTAGCCACTGATGTAAACAATATATATAACTTTTCACTAGTCCGTTGTTATGTTGCAACATAAATTTTGAAAGCACATACTTTTGAAAGATGAAATAAGATGAATTACCAGTTGAACTTTTCACAACACCTGGGGCTTGTTTTGCCCCACAGCCACTGTGTAGTAAACAGTGTAGCAAAACAGAGCTCAAGTGAACCAGATAGATAGACATAAGGTGTCACGGTCCTGGGTTGGTTTTCATATTATTATAGACCTTTGTTTTTATCTGGGGTTTGACTGCTAGTGTGATGGTTTCTGTTTTGTATTTCTTGTTCAGAGGTTTTGGTCCTTGTACTCTGTGTCCCCTGTGTAGTTTCAAGTTTGTGCCCTTAAGACGGTTGTATTTCCTGTTTTACTTTGAAGGTCTGTGTCTCAGGTCATGTATTCTGTTTTGCTTCCCCATTGTCTTGTCTAATTAGGCTCAGCTGTGTCTCCCTCCTGTGTGCCATTTCCTTGTTACCTTTGCTGGGTCTCAATTCAAGGGCGGCATCCTTCAGAGACCCGACCTTCGCAGTCTACTCAGGCCAGGTTGAGAAGGCTGGAAGTGCGAGGCTGTGAAATAGGACGGTCTAGCCTTCAGATTTGCGTCACCAGCTGTGTCTAATAAACTCCTTGCTGTCTTAAATATAACAGGACATTGGAGTAAATTCTCTACCATCTCACACTTCTGTTTAATCAGTTTTCTATTTGTTTATTCAGCTGTGTAAAAACTATAACTTTAATCTCAGCCAAACCGATTTTCTCAGGAACAAATAAAACACAGAAAAAAGCCAAACAATAACATTGTTAAGTTACCTGAGTGGCAAAAGACCGCACGGGGTCTGAAAACAATGTGCAGGGAGTCTGGTGTTCTCGTCAGCTTTAGTGAGTCCTTACCACCCTTTCAGCTATTGAGTCTCCAAAAACATTGGAGCACTTTTGCAAATATGTGAGCAGATATTTGAAGTTGACACAGCTACATTCTTGCCTGAAAATATGCTAAAAGTTTTCTTTGTGACCCAGAAAGAGTAATAAGATTAATATTAAAACTAAGCAGCTGCCACTATTGTTGGAAACTGGAATTGGCTGGGCTGTGTTATGAATCCTGGGATAGGTTGGGCCACGAAGGATACACCTGACCCATCCTTCAAATTCGGGGGAATGAAGGATGCATTTGGAGCAGCCTTCGAATTGGGACAGCCCTCGTCGCGTCACTGTGACGTAGTCGGCCTTCAAATGCGGCCTCGGAAGGGTCCAGCCCCTGAATTGAGACACAGCCCTTGTGTGTATATTTAGTGTGTGGTTACCTCTGTTCTTCATTGGAGCGTCTGCGTATCATGCATGTTGGTCATCCTGCTCATCTTCCCCAGTGTCTCTCCAGCTATGTTTCCATGTTTCAGGTTGTTTAGTTTTATAGCTTCATGTTTAGCTGTCCCCAGTTTAGGTTTTTGTTGGTGGTTTTGTGGTAATTCTTACAGCTGCAACAAAGGCTCAGTTTGAAACACTCTGTCCTGCATCTTTGTCTGCGCCTGGGTCCACACCTCTTATGACCACCATGACATAAAGGAAGATATTTTGTGATATTTATTTCATTTTCATTCATTCTTTTTTTTTTATATATCTTTGACATTATTTAGCTCCCTAAATTTCAAGAGAAATCGCAACAAAGTTGGATTTTTTCTTATTTCTAAGAGTAATGCATTTTTCACACTATGGAACTGGAAAATAAAACAGGATTTTGCTTTTAATAAATAACGTTTGAGTTTTTTTGGATTTTGTGAAAACATGTTTTACTGAGTGTTGGTTTGAAGATACAGGTGTTTTGTTAGGGCTTTTGTGGTTCAATTTAAAAGGTGATTGGTTAACTCAGTTTTATTTATACAGCGCCAAATCAAAACAACTGTTGCCTGAAGGCACTTTATATTGTAAGGTAGATCCTACAATAACACATAAAGAGAAAAAAACAACTTGTATGACCTCCTTTGAGCAAGCGCTTTGGCAACAATGGGAAGGAAAATCTCCCTTTAAATAGGAAGAAACCTCCAGCAGGCTCAGGAAGGGGCGACTATGTGCAGCAACCGGTTGGAGTGAGGGGAGGAAGACAGGACAAAAGACATGATGTGGAAGAGAGCCAGAGATTAATAAAAAGAAAAAACAGTTAGTTACAAATACCAACTGTTGCTTCACTCTGTGCAGGTTAGTGATGTAGAAAGACAATTTTTAAGTGATATAACTTAAGCAGCCACATCAATAATAAAATATTAAATTGTAGTAAAAGGTCTGAAAACGTATCTAACTTCAGCTGAGAAAATGAAGAAGCTTTTTGGCAGGGAGGCAGGCAGCCTGGTCATGAACTAATCATTTGATTCATGTGTGTTGACACAGGGTGATATCTAAAACCTGCAAGAAACTGGCCTTTGAGGCCTGAAGTTGCCCACCCCTGCTCTAAGGTCATTATAAGGTCTTTGATTTTGTTTGCTCACAAGATGGAGCCAACGTGCTTCGTATTTGCAAAGTCATCATTCAGTGAAAAGAGATAGTGGAAAGTTGTGGGTTGGCAACCAGAGGAGTGAATCCAAAGGTGTAAATAATTTCCCACACCCAAGCATTTGTAGCCTAAGCTCATTTGCAAATCCTGACGCTTTGTCCTTTAAAGGTTTGCTTTGTTCACAGTTAACATATTTGCACACAGATCCTGTCACTGTCTGTCTCCATTTAACCTGTGTGAAGAAGACCCCCCAATTGGGGTCAGCAGGGGACTGAGGATGAGATGAGCATCACAGCATACATAGTTTGGGAAGCACAGACACCTTGTTCATGTTGCTATTAATTTGAGTGACAGGTGGAGGCCCAGTGTTTGTCAGTGCAGCCCATTCAGTTTCTGCCTCTCTCTCAGTGGTGCATCCAGCCATGCTGGAACCCTCCTCTGAGGTCACAGCAGCAGCAACAGTGCCAGGCTGAAGAAAGTGAACGTACACAAGGCAGCAAGCCCAGAAAAGTCCAGGACACATACTCAGGGAGTTTGCTGACCAGCTGGCACATGTCCTGATGGACAACTTTACCACCTTTCTGAAGCAGACTGTAGTTTCATCATGTTTCAAGTCTGCCATCCTATCATTACAGTGCCCAAAAATCCACCATCACATGTTTTAATGACTGTTGCACTAGCTCCCCTAATGATGAATTGCTTTTGAGAGGCTGCTAAGAACTACATCATCTCTAGAGCTCCCATGTACGACTGCTACGGAGGCACAATGGAGTATGTTGACCAGCTGTATCTCCACCTGGTATGGCAATTGCACGGTCTAAGACAAAAAAAACAACTGTAGAGAGTGGTAAGGACTGCAGTGAACATCATCAGGACTTCTCCATCTATCCAGGATGTTGTGCACAAATGACGTCTCAGCAAAGCATCGTTTCCATCATCTGTGACTCCACCCACTGACACCAAGCACTGTTCTCCCCCTAGAAAAAGATTTTGTGGCATGAATTCTGTTTTAACTTTTCCTGTCTTGGTTCCAAAAGTTTATTTCAGTGCAATAAAACTGCATTTGCTGAACAACTCCATCTCTGCACAAAGGTAAGACACCAGTCAAACAGAATTCAGCCACTCAGCCAAGTGCTTCCCACTCGACCTCTCTCTATTTCCAAAGATCCTGTACATATGTCTGTGAAAGTTCTCAGTCATCCAGGTCATTGTAGTCTAAGGAGCTTGGATAGGAAAGCGTCTGGACTTCTTTAAATCGCTTGAAGATGTTTCACCTCTTGTCTGAGAAGCTTCTTCAGTTCTAGGGTCAAATGGTGGAGAGTCCCAGATTTAAGCCCTGTGGGAGTTTCCCCCGAAGAGGGACAATAGACCCCCTAATGATCCTCTGCCTAATCACATGAGCCAAGGCGTGAAAATGGGTGTAGGTCACAATCAGCCAAGGTTTTGGGTGAGCTCATTGTGAAACCTAACCCCACCCTATCATGGAATTTCCTGAGGTCAGATGGCCCAGGATGTGAGTGGGCGTTAAGGCGTCTGGGAAGGGATCTCAAAACTGGATTATAGATGGCAGAGGGTTGGTATCGTAAACCACCGCCTCTGTTCAAAGATGGTCGCTCACAGTGGACGTAAATGGCTTCTTTCACTCCTCTTTCAAACCATCTGTCCTCTCTGTCCAAAATGTGAACATTGGCATCCTTGGAAGAGTGACCTTTGTCCTTTAGATGCAGACGAACAGCCGAGTCTTGTCCCTGGAGGTTGCTCCTCTATGTTGTGCCATGCGTTTATGAAGTGGCTGTTTGGTTTCTGGGCATTTCTCGCTACACTACAGCATACACTACCTTGTTAAGTTTGTGTTTAGGAGATTTACCTTTGGGGTGAACCAGTTTTTGTCTGAGTGTGTTGCTGGGTCTGAAGTATACTGGGATATCGTGCTTGGAGGAGATTCTGTCATGGTCCGGGTGAGTACGGGGTTTTTCCACTCCGCTGGGCTCTACCTTCAGGCAGAGACTCCAATCAGCTTCCACACCTGGTTCCAATCAAGTCACCAGCATATGAGACCAGCATTCACAACAGACCTCTGCCAGATCTTCTGCTAACTCATGTCAGTGCTAGGCCGCCAAGCCCTTGTGAGAACCCTTAACTACTGCTTTTCTCCTCACCGTGTTTTCTTTGTCATAGGACCCACCTGACAGTTGCGCTTCCCAACCTAGACTACTCACATCTCCGCCTGGACGCTGGTTCTGTCATCTGGTTGCTTCCTTTCCATCATTGGACTACACCTGCCTGCCTCCCTGCCAAGCCCCTCACTCCAAGCATATTCTGGATCCTCTCTGGACACTCCTCACCCGGAACCCCCTGGACACCCCCTCCTCGCATGACACTTTAAACCTGCTACGCTGACTGCGTACCTCCATCCAAGCCGCTGCCCCTTTTTTCCATTCCCCGGATCCATCCGTGAAATCTAGCACCTAGTCATAGCACTCAGAGTTTCATGTTCACAGTTTGGCCTCACAGTTCTCAGTTCATAGCTTCCACAGTTCATAGCATTCATAGTTTCCTGCTTTGTAAGTTCACTAGGCACTTGTAAATAAAGCACTGTGTTCACGCCCGTTTTGCCTCCCTCTGTGTCTGCATTTGAGTCCACACCCACAGCCTGGCCCTCTCGGCCGTAACAGATTCTCCTGAGTTTTTCTGATACACCGGCTACATAGGGGATGACAATGTTGTTGTGTTTGTCCTTCTTATCCTCCCTCGCTGGTGTCTGATCTTCTTTTCTGTGCCTCTTTGCTGACTTGATGTTTTAAGAGCTTTCTTCACATGTGTGTGTGTTTCTTCTTTTTCCCTTCAGGCTTAAAGGGAATATTTTCTGCCCGGTGTTGTAGGGTCCTGATTACTCCAAGTTTGTGTTCCAGAGGGTGGTGGGAGTCAAAGAGGAGGTTCTGGTCCGTGTGTGTGGGCTTCCGATAAATTTTAATTTGAGGTCTCCATTCCCTTCAATGTACACGGCACAGTCCAGGAATGGCAAACAGTTATCCTATGTGTCTTCCCTGGTGAACTTATCCACAGAGTTAATGTGAGCAGTGAAGGATTACACCTCTTGTGTTCCTGTACAGTTTTTCCTTACTTATTGTTAAGTTTTATATATACATTTATCCACATTTCTTAGATTTTTCTCACATGCATATAACCTAGATTCTTTAAAAAAAAAATTAATATCTTTAGTTTTATTCATTTCATACAGTCCAAAAACTCCAGTCCTCGAGGGCTGGTGTCCTGAAACTTTTCAACGTGTCCCTGCTGCAACACACCTGAATAAAATTTAGTGGCAACCCCTGATCCAACTCAAGTAAATTTAAGTAAAAGTTCATTGTAAAAAAGTATTTCTAAAACTACTTTTATTGCACCATGTTCATTCACCCTGAGCTGCTGTAACATGAATCAAATTGCTGAATTGCCACCTCAGCATTCAGCCAAGTTCTATTACTAATGACCTACTAAATTTTGGTGTAGCAGGCAGCCTCCCCCATATCTCAGCCTGTGCGGGAGGCTGACATGATGACTGAGCAATCTTCAAAAGAGATTGAGATATTTTGGCTGCTGACCTGAGAACTGAGATCATTATTTCTCTAACAATATCCATAACAGATCTAAACCATAAGTTAGAAAAAAATCATTTGATCACAGTCTTACTTTTTTTTGCCTCTTTCTTACCATAATCATCCCTCATAGTTTAAATGGCCACAGAGTGTTTGTTCTCATTACTGTGATGTGAACTGATGAGCAGTTTAAACACAAAAAGCTAAATAAACATGGATATTGTAAAAGAGGTTCCATGCTCCACAAATGATAAATGGCCTGTATTTGTATAGCGCTTTACTAGTCCCTAAGGACCCCAAAGCCACAGCCACCCTGGGGCGCAATGACAGAGGCGAGGCTGCCAGACACTGGCGCCACCGGGCCCTCTGACCACCACCAGTAGGCAACAGGTGAAGTGTCTTGCCCAAGGACACAACGACCGAGACTGTCCAAGCCGGGGCTCGAACCGGCAACCTTCCGATTACAAGGCGAACTTGTAATCGGAAGGCTCAACTCTTGAGCCTTCCGATTACAAGGCAAACTCCCAACTCTTGAGCCACAATCGCCCACATATCAAGTGCATCTGTCAGGACTGACTCAAGGGAAAAAGTGCAATGAAGGATTATTTGCAAACACTAAGTGAGCAAGATACAAATGTGAGGGAGTCGGGGGTTCCAGGAATCCACGGGATGTAGGGAGACCGACACCACGCTCCACTTTTGATACGCCATGTCACTCTGCCAAACACCCACACTCAGGAATCCAGGGGTGGGAAACAAGAATGAGTCCAGGAAATCTATATACAATAAAAAAAAAAAAGAGATCAAAACCAGGAAATCACAAGGAAACAAGAGAGACAGTTGGGGCGAGGGCTACACTAATGTGAGTTGTACAACGATCCAGCGACAAAAAGTCTTGAGCCACTGCCTTAAATAGTGGCCAGGAGTTGCAGGATAATGAGCCACAGATGAGTAACTGCTTGCAGGTGCGTGGGCCAAAAGCTGGAACCCATAGTGAGATCCGCATGAGGTGTAGTCCACCTAAAACAGGGGTGGGCAACTCCAGGTCTTGAGGGCCGGTGTCCTGCAGGTTTTAAATATCACCCTGGGTCTACACACCTGAATCAAATGATTAGTTCATTACCAGGTCTCTGGAGAACCTCAAGACATGTTGAGAAGGTCATTTAGCCATTTAAATCAGGTTGGATCAAAGGCACATCTAAAACCTGCAGGACACCGGCCCTCGAGGCCTGGAGTTGCCCACCCCTGACCTAAAACTACCAACCAACCACCCAACCAACCATGGAGCACAGAGTTAAAAAAAAACACTAACACACATCAAACAATTTATGGTTGGGGGGAGTGAGTTCCTTAGTGTAAACATGTGAAAATCCCCCTTCTTGGTCTAATTTTGCCTCTTTCTCTAAAATATTTGAATTGACTTGTGTCACCTTTAAACAATCAGTATGCTTGATAGGGAATTTAAGGATATTGGCTTGTACAATTGATCCATCCATCCATCCATCCTCTTCCACTTATCCTTGTCAGGGTCATGCAGGGGCTGGAGCCTATCCCAGCTGTCTTAGGGCGAGAGGCAAGGCTGGACTGGGACAAAAAATCGGCCCGGGCATTTTGACTAGAGACCGGCCCACCAGGATAAAGATTGAAAATGTGACGTCATTCAGGGGTAAAACCGCAAAGGATTCTGGGAACTTGTGGCAAGAGGTACATGTGGCATAAAAACAAAAAATCGCTAGCGGCCCACCGGGCAAATGCCCGGTATGCCCGATGGCCAGCCCAGCTATGGCGAGAGGCATGGTACACCCTAAACATTTCCCCAGTCTAACCAGGCTAACACATAGAGACAGACAACCATTCACATTCACACCTATGGGCACACACACTATGATCTCTTTAAAGAAAAAAAGTATGTGCTAATTGTTTTGTGTCTTCTTGTACACATATGCTACACGACTGGTGTATTAGCGAGTAGTCTTTCAGTCATTAAGTGTGCAGATGGGTTTGTTGGTCATTCCAAAACTTTTGTATTTTATAATTTAGATCGCTTTCTACCCAGATGAACATAATGGACAATTTTAAAACTTGTCTTCATCATATATTTTTTTAAATCAGAGGTAAGTTAGTTACCCTGTTTTGATTTTTT
>NW_024582489.1:1530482-1535866 GCF_018398535.1 Haplochromis burtoni | reverse complement strand
TATGTATGTATGTATGTATGTATGTATGTATATATATATATACACATACAGAGAGAGAGAGAGAGAGAGAGAGAGAGAGAGAGAGAGAGAAAATAGTGTTTATATGTGTGTGTGTCCATTTTAGGCTTTTTCACGTCAATAATTTTAAGATGGGCTTTATGTGAAAAGACAACAGCAGAAGAACTAGGTTTCTGTTTCCATCTGTTCCCTTTCCCCCCCCCTCTCTCTCTGTCTGTGCACTCTTCTGTGGTTTTGTCGTGACTAATGTACAGTGGAAAAAGGCAGTCGATTGTTGCTTTTGAACAGATACTTTTGTAATATTTATCAAATTGTATCACGCTAGAAAATGACATGGCATAAGCTTTGAATTAGGAAATATTGAATCTATTTATTCAGAAAAACAGATTTAACAGGTTTTAGTTTGTTAATACAAATTATTCACAGCTTTGAATGTTTGCTTGTCCACAGAGCCTGCAGGCTCCAATGATAATTGTCATCGGTGAGTCACCTCTGCCTTACTGTGAAAATGTGTGATGCTTATTTTTACCATTTGATCATCATTGCAAGTTAAGTGCTGTTCAGTGAGTGTCACTGAGGTTCCCTACAAGAAAAGAATTAACAAATGAGGCTGTCATGCCTGTTCAAACAAAAGGCGCGAGTTGGATTTGTTGAAATTGGTGTTGCATGCTTGTCCACCTTTGTTTTTTAATGGCTGAATAATGACTAAACATTTGTCCATTCTCTGGTCTCTTGCTGCTTAAGTGTGCATTAACGATTTGACCACATCTGTCAGTTCAGGGTTAACCTCTGCTTTAACCAGTTGATTGGCCGTAGTACCTTCACCATCCACTTCATTAAAGTAATTTATCTTTCCACTTCTGATCATCATATTCACTTCACTCATTAGAGCCCACACTTCTGACACCACTTGTCAGTTTGACCGGCAGTATCTTTTAGGTTCAAACAAAAGGCATCTTCCACAAACTAATAAAATACAATAAAGGTAATGAAACCACTTGTTTTCCCTGCAGAGGAAGATATACTTTTATATCTGACTGCCAGCAATAATGTCCAGGCTTTGGTCATCTATGCTTTTCAGAAAAGACTGTAATGGAACATGGTATGACATCAAAGAGGCTACATGCTGTGAAAACAGACTTCACCCTGGTGCAAGCCTGTCTTGTTGTGGAAATGAGCCTTACAGTCCTGGAACAGCCACTTGTTGTAAACAGCAACACAGACACACTGTCACAGGTAATGAATTTATAAGATAGAAAACTGGAATGTAAAAAAAAAAAAAATGAATAGAATAGTAATATTAAAAAGTCATCAGCTGGTATTAAAATAGGTTATATGTTTCCATATATTCAGATCTATTCTTGAAGGTTTTTTTCTCACTTCTGAGAACATTTGTGTATCACTCAACCTTGCATTATGGGTATTAAGCAGATAAAGGTTTTTCTTTTTTAGCAAACAAAAAATGCTAGACACCTACAGTGCTGATGTGATGGTTGAGAGGGAAAGCTTACACTATTTTGTTGCAACCATCATAAAGTACGGGGAGATGTTAGGAAACAGAAGTACAGTGCATTAGGAAAGTATTCATAGCGCTTCACTTGTTCCACATTTTGTCATATTGCAATCTTTACCAATAGATTAAATTCATTTTCACCCCAACATTCTACAGCTAACACCCCAAAGTGACAAAGTAGAAAAATAGTTTGCCTGAAATTCTTGCAAATTCATTAAAAATAAAAAAAATAAATGATAACATATACATGTACAAGTATTCACATCCTTCACTCAATACGTTTGAAGCTCCGTATTGAGTCTTATTGAGTATGATTTTTAGACAGTTTGTCATATTATTCTTCCCAGAAACTCTTAAGCTCCATTGGGTTGGACAGGGACCATATGTACACAGTCATTTTCAGATATGTACAATTAGATTTAAATCTGGTTTCTGACTTTCCTAATTAAAGACATTCACATACTGGTCCCAAAGCCACTCCTTTGCTGTCTTGGCTGTGTGCTTAAGATTGTTGTCCTGTTGGAAAATTAACCATTGCCCCTTCTCCAGTCTCTGCTGCCGAAAAACATCCACACAACGTGATACTGCCACCTCCATGCTTTTCTGTAGTGATGGTGTTAACCAAGTAATTAGTGGTGCCTAGTTTCCTCCAGATATGATGTTTGGCATTCAGGCCAAAGAGGCAAATCTTTGTTTCATCAGACCAGGGAATGGTTTCTCGTGGTCTGAGAGTCCTTCAGGGGACAGCCACTCCAGGCAGGCTGTCATGTGCCTTTTACTGAGGAGTGGCTTCTGTCTGGCCATTCTACCAGACAGGCCCGATCAGTGGAGTGCTGCGGAAATGTTTGTCCTTCTAGAAGGTTCTCCTCTCTCCACACTGCAACACTGGAGCTCTGTGAAAGTGATTATCAGGTTCTTCGTCACCTCCCTAACTAAGGCCTTTCTGCCCTGACCACTCAGATTGGTGGGGCGGCCAACTCTAAGAAGAGCCCTGGTGATTCCAAACTTCTTCCATTAATGTGCTCATTGGGACCTTCAATGCTGAAGAAATTTTTCTGTACTCTTCCCCATATCTGTGTCTTGATACAATCTTGTTTCATAGGTGTGAATATTTTCCAGATGCACTGTGGCTGTCTCGATGCTACTCAAGTAAAAGAAGCAAAAGAAAACAAAACAGTTTTTAGATTGAACTGAGTTTCTTTGAAGTTGTGAACTTTCTAATCGTGATTTGATGCACTTGTAATAACACTCTTTCAGCAGTTACATTAAGGTACTGGTGTCTGCATCCTGTTTTTACAGCCAGAGTTACACAGGGTCTTAGTGAAAAGGTATCCAGCTGCTGTGAACTGAAGGCTTACAATCCAGTGAATGAAATATGTTGCCAGTCAGCCATCATAGCAAAACCTTCACCAATGGCTGAGTGTTGTGGTAAAGGTGAGTAGATGCACTGATGGAAAGCATTAAATCAATTCTAAAGTATACAATGTAAATATGGAATTATGTTTTCTCCATCACTAAGTTTTGAGTGTCTGCAAATTTGTAGTTGTTTGAGTATTAAATCGTGAGATTCAGTTAAGGTGCAAACTGAAAGACATAGGAAACTGCAAGGTGGTGTCAAGAGAGAATATAACTAGCCACCATCAGATGGCAGACTTTGGAAATCAAGAGAAATGACTGAAGGCAGAGAAAATGATTAAGTGGTGGCTTGATGCATGCTCAATCATTCAGGTAAGGGAATGCCAACATTTTCATTGGGAGAAACTTTTTGTCACTCATCCAAGTGATTTCTTCAGTCTCAGCTGACTGCTGGTTTCCCCAACCTTATAAATAATACATCTGCATAATGACAGGCACTATCACCACTGACTAACAATGGGTCATGAGGGCGGTTTCATGATCATTATTATGCAAATTGTCATGACCATTAAGTCAAAGGAGCTTGCAAAGAAAAGCGTCTGGACAAGAACCCTAGCAAGTATAAAGCTAATATAACGGTGGAAGTATTACTAAGGGACATAACTAGATTGAATTGAAATCAGTGATTGTCTCTTGAAACAGTCATAATGAGATGCATCAGGGCACTCGTTTGGGAACTTTCTAAATGAACTTTAATTTAAAAGGTCAACAAGACATAAAAACTGAATGTACAGAATATACAGTAAAACATGATTAGAAAACACACGCACACACTTAAAGGTTTACCAACATTGCAGCAGCTTGACAGCTTAGCTATGGTTAAGGTAAATTAAGAAAGCAAAAAACAAAACATATTTTCTTTTCACAGATGTTTTTGATAGGGTCAAGCAGTTGTGTTGTGGTTCACCTGATATTAAGATGATTCTGATGAGAAATTCCAGTCACCATCAGTGCTGTGGTCACAGCCAGTATGACACCGAGACTCAGTGCTGTTGTTCAAATGAGGAGAAGAGGCTGGAAGTACACCCAAAGATTTCATCCTGCTGTCTCAGGGACTCCACTTCAGGTCAACACAGCATATCACACTGTGCAGAATAGATTTAATAAAATCTAAATCTGAAATCTGAAAGTTTTGCAGTTTGCATCATACTTTACATGTTAGACCAAGACAAGAAAGTCATTTGATGGACTAGAAATTTTAAAAAAAAGTCTTATCCCTCAAGACTATCTGCACTAGATATGCCATGTCTTTAATGTTGCATATACTTAAAAAAATCTTTGTGGAAGTATGAAAGTATGATAGCTGTCACAGAGTATTTAAAGGAAGCCAATGTTAATTACTGTGAGTAATGAAAGCGTGTTGACTGTCTTTTCAACTACAGCTCATTTATGTGGAAATGAGACCTATGACAAAAACACACAACTATGCTGTCAGTCAACTGTTATTGACAAACATTCACCGAATCACAGATGCTGTGACAAAAGTAAGTGAAGCTGAAAAAACAGAAAAGTATTTCACTGAATATACAGTAGATGATTAGGAAGATTATTCACCAAATGAAGAACATACAGACATCTTTAAAAAGCTTTAGCTATGATTAAAGTTCAAGTGTTTCAGTTTTTGATATCTGTATCTTTTCCACAGGGGCGTATGATGGGGAAAAGGAGCTGTGTTGTGGTCCAATTAGTGATAAGAAGATCCTGACAAGGAACTCCCCAGATCACATGTGCTGTCATCAAGGCCAGTTCAACAGCAAGACTGAGTGTTGCTGCTGGAAGGATGATGGTGCTGAGATACAACCGAGGAATTCATCTTGCTGTAAGTCATGTATATCTGAATGGCATAACTTGCCAAAGGCAGCTTAACGCACATCTTAAAATTCGATTTAAAAGTATGCTCTTCATTTTATATTTTATATTTAAATCATGAAAACTGAATACAGTTTTATTTTAGTGTTGGGAACAGTTCCATCATATTTGTAATGAAATCAACTCATAGACCACAGCGCTTATCGCATTACATACTTATAATCAGATTAAATGCAATAAAAAATTGTTAATATATTATCATTTTAATCAAAATCCTTTGTGCTTCATGTTCACAGGTATGCAACAAGAGGTAAGTGTTATGTTTTCCAAGGAAGGAAGTTGTTAATAATTAAACTGAAAATAACAGACAAGCGCCACTCAAGGGCAAAAAAAACAAAGAAACACAACAAAACCAAAAAGATGTTCACAAAAAAATGTCTGTTAACCGAAAACATGCTTTTATCCACAGTATGTGGCTATAGAAGGGCTCCCAAAAGTTCTCTTTTGCCTTTGCCTATAGAGTCAGCTTGGCAGTACCCAAGTCCAAAGTCCATACTATGTTATTTATTGTATGTGTGTGTGTGTGTGTGTGTGTGTGTGTGTGTGTGTGTGTGTGTGTGTGTGTGTG
>NW_024582489.1:1516611-1530462 GCF_018398535.1 Haplochromis burtoni | reverse complement strand
CCTATAGAGTCAGCTTGGCAGTACCCAAGTCCAAATTTCACCCTATGTTATTTATTGTATGACAAAGTGTGTGTGTGTGTGTGTGTGTGTGTGTGTGTGTGTGTGTGTGTGTGTGTGTGTGTGTGTGTGTCCAGGCACCTGTGCTCCAACCCAACTGGTAAGTTAACTGTGGCTTTGACCTATTATTGTCCACTTATCTATACATACACACATACAAACATCATATACATACATTATATATACAAACATTTTCTTAACCAACCATCCACTGCTTTGTTGACAGCACTACAAATCTTTGGACTTCTCTCAATGAGCTTCATGATGTAGTCACCTGAAATGGTTCTCACTTCACAGTTGTGCCTTGTCAGGGTTCATTTGTGAAATTTCTTGCCTTCTTAATGGGGTTAGGACCATTAGTTATGCTGTGCAGAAGTCAGGTTGGTACACAGCTGACAGCCCTAATTTAAAAACTGTTAGAATTCATATTATGGCAAGAACCAATCAGCTAAGTAAAGAGAAACAACAGTCCATCATTACTTTAAGAACGGAAGGTCAGTCAGTCTGGAAAACTGCTAAAACTTTGACTGTGTCCCCAAGTGCAGTCAAAAACCCAGCAAATTAGATTACATGAAGACCGCCCCAGGAAAGGAAGACCAAGGGTCACCTCTGCTGCTGAGGAAAAATTCATCCAAGTCGCCAACTTAAGAAATTACAAGTTAACAGCACCTCAGATCAGAGCCCAGATAAATGCCACACAGAGCTCGAGACCCATCTTTACATCACCTGTTCAGAGGACACTGTGCAAATCAGGTCTTTATGGTCAAATAGCTGCTAAAAAACACTACTAAGGAAAGGCAATAAGCAGAAGAGATTTGTGTGGGAAAAGAAAAACAATCAATGGGCATTAGACCAGTGGAAATCTGTGCTTTGGTCTGATGAGTCCAAATTTGAGAGCTTTGGTTCCACTCACCATGTCTTTGTACAATGTGGAAAAAGTCAAAGGCTCCCACCTTGAAGCATGGAGGAGGTATGACGGTGTGGGGGTGCTTTGCTGGTGACACTGTTGGGGATTTATTCAAAGTTGAAGGAACATTGAACCAGCACGGCTACCACAGCATCCTGCAGCGACATGCCATCCCATCCGGTTTGCGTTTAGTTGGGCCATCATTTATTTATCAACAGGACATTGACTCCAAACACACCGGCATGCTGTGTAAGGGCTATTTGACCAAGAAGGAGAGTGATGTAGTGCTGCAACAGATGGTGTGCCCTCCACAATCACCTGACCTAAACCCAATCGAGATGGTTTAGGCCGAGGTGAACCTCAGAGTCAAGGGAAAAGGGCCAACAAGTGCTCAGCATCTGTGGGAACTCTGTCAAGAATGTTGGAAAACCATTTCAGATGACTACCTCATGAAGCTCGTCGAAAGAATGCAATGAGTGTGCAAAGCAGTAATCAAAGTAAAGGGTGGCTATTTTGAAGAATCTAAAATATAAAACATGTTTTGAGTTATTTCACAGTTTTTTGTTTACGACATAATTCCATATGTGTTGATAGCAGTGTTGGGCAAGTTACTTTGAAAAAGTAATTGATTATAGTTACTAGTTACTTCTTCAAAAAAGTAACTGAGTTAGTAACTGAGTTACAAGATTCTAAAAGTAATTAATTACTTGAAAAGTAACTATTGCGTTACTTTTAAAAATATGTTTAACCCTCTGGGGTCCAGGGTATAACTGGCCATTTTTAACTACTTTTGATGTTTTCTCAACATTTCACCTTTAAAAACTATTTACTTTGCCTTGTTTGGTATCATTGTTTTCAGCACAACCTCACGTGTCTGAATTTACAGTTCTATTTTCATTTGACATACTGTACTAACACAATTGATCTAAAATCAGACAAAAAACATAAAATTCGAGTAGAAAAAAGTTATCATTTTTACTGTAACAACCACAAACATGTTTAATGAATCATATTTCATAACTTTAAATGCAAATATAAATTGTCAATTTTAAAATCATATGCACAAGTTTTGCAAACAACAAACTTATTTGCAGCCATTTACCTTTTACCCCTTTTTTAAGGTTCAAGGTTCTTTATTTGTCACATGCATAGTTATACAAGTATAACACACAGTGAAATGTAGCCTGACACGCTCCTCGACATGTGCAAAAATAGGGGGGGGCTGTAGAGGAAGAACATTATATATATATATATGTATATAGTGAATGTGCAGTAGTAGCAGCAAGCAGGTGAATTCTGTACATTAATAAGAATAGACATCTGACTATTTTACAGGATAGACAATATAAACATATTTAAAATTAAAGGAATTTGAAATGTACCATTAAATAACCATTTCAAACTATTTACATAACAATCAGGTGTTCTGCATTCAGTAAGATGCCACAAATTATTTGTGCCACTTCAAAAATTTCTGCCCACTATAAAGAAGAACATCACAGCCTGATACCTGTAGGTCTGACAGCAGCAGGTGCATCACTCCTGTTCTCTACCTGGAGACAGCAATCGCCTTACAGTTCTGACACACAACACAAAGCAATCCACAACACCACACACTAACTACACACTCCAACCACGCTAAACGTCGCAAATCTCTCACATCTCAAAACTCACTCTCTCTTTTTCTGCTGCCTCTCTCTCTCTCTCTCTCGGTCTAAAACTTCCCCCTCTTCCTAAACAACCAAATGTCATGTTGCCATATCATTTTTGATTGGTCGTTTTTTGGGGTCATAAGCAGAGAGTGCTTGCTAGCGCTGACCTTAGACAGTAAACATGACAACACAATTTAAAAACTGCTATATATCACCTTTTTGCTTTGTCATCTTGAAGTGATCATGTGATTGGCTTACCACGACTACTTTATTCTTCCTCAGTCAAACAGCAGCACTCATGCGATTGTCTTGCCCCCTAGCTACAGGTGTTGTGCCAGAAAGTGACTGTGGCCCGCCGGAGCCCGCAGAGCTGCTTAAAGCTGTAGAGCCCAGCTTATTTACAGCTACTTCCTTACAACTGATATAAGATGCGATAAGCTGAACACAGCTTCAGCCGTCTGTTTGTTGAAAAACAGTAACGCGACCGCACCGTATTTTCTTGTTAGTAACGGTAACGGCATTGTAACGATAGAAATAGTAATTAGTTAGATTACTCGTTACTGAAAAAAGCAACACCGTTAGTAACGCCGTTACTTGTAACGCAGTTATTCCTATCACTGGTTGATACATAGTTTTGATGCCTTCAGTGAGAATCTACAACTTAACTCATGTAAATTAAAAAAAAAAAAACATTAAATGAGAAGGTGTGTCCAAACTTTTGACTGCTAGTGTATCTGGGGCTGCGGGGTCGATGGAGTGCATCTCAGACATCAACTGACAGGTCACCAGCATATCACAGCTTTATTTTTGTCAACAATGATATTTATGACATTTATGACTTAATGCTTTAATATTAAAAATGGCTTTAATCTGTTTATGAGGCACTTTTCATAGGTTAGGAATTTAAGTCCTTTTAGGCACTGAAACTATTTGATTAGGTTTGGGGTTAAAATACATCTTTGCAATTTCCTGCAAGTTTTAAAGAGATGAGAGGATGGGGAGCAGGTGAGAACACAGCTGGGATGTGACGAGGCGGGGAGGAGACCAAAACTGAAGATAGTGACACAAGACACAGACTGTCATTAGTAAAAAAGTAAATACAAGAGAGACACGGAGACGCAGATTCGACACTTAGACATGGAAACATGAGACGAGGCGAGGTGAGACACAGGAACAGAACAGAAATCCGGAGGGCTAAATATAATACAACAGAAAACAATAATTCAATGAATAAAACTTAAAAACACTGGGTCACAGACCCACGACAGTGACAATAGCATAGATGCCACATGACACCTTGTGTATATCTGTGAGAGGCTTTGAAAACTTAGCATAGTATTTATGCGATGTTGACTGTTTTTGTGTTTTTGTTTATTTTTACCTGTTTTTGCATATCCGCAGCACTGAACCAAACACACATCTCTGTCGGTCATCATGCTACAATCCAAAAGAGCACCACTGCTGTGAAAGAAACCAAAAGCCTCACTGGTTCTGTACCTCAGGTATCACTGTCTGTTTGTTTTGGTTTTGCAGCTGTCGTGTCAGTTACTATCACATAAAAATTACATAACCCTGTGGTTCTAACTTTGCAGCTTTTGGAAGAGAAAGTGGAACTGGATCACAGCCCAAACTCCAACAAAGCAGTTAGAACTTAGTGAGCAGTTTATTTTGCTCTACTGGTATAAAAACAAACAGTTGTTTTCAGCATAAATTTCCCCTACAGAGCACATTGTGCCATTTGTTCTTGTGATGTTAGCTCACTGTGGAAAACTCTTCAAGTAATAAAGTGTGAAGACATAAAACATGCCCCTAGTAATATCATTTTATATACTGTAATACTAAACTAACTCTTTCTAAAACTGAGAATAATGCCTTGGGAGTTTATCAAATGATGAAACAAAGAAATACTATCTTGTCTTCTATTTGTATTTGTAAAATCCTATATGCTCATTTTTAGTTAAATGTGTGCATTAAAGAGGGTTTTGTGTCATGAACCAGAGGTTCATGCAAGATATGGACCCTATGTAGACTCAAACCCAACTTAACTTTTCACAAGACTTTATTTACACAGCAGAAGAAGAGTGAGGTAAACATGAATATACACCAGCTGAGAGCAGACTATCATGGAATCAGAATCAGAATCAGAAAGGGTTTTATTGCCAAATGTTGAGCGGGTTTACAACATTAGGAAATTGCTGGAGAGCCACTGGCAGAGAATAATTCATCACAGAGAGTCACTAATGGTGAATGACCCCGGAAACCCAACAACACCGGCTGGAAAATCCCAGACACTGCCATGGAACATGACAGTTTTATATTTGGAAAAACATAATGTGAAGCTATAGTTGCAAGGGAACACCCTGACTAATATTTTCTCAAACATGTTCCATGCTCTGAGTAAATGTTATTTTCTTTCCTTTCTCAGATCCTTTTTTTCCCCTGTTATGTCTTTCCTGATGTAACTGAGTTCAGCATTTATGAGAAGTTTCTAACTCCTGTCCTCTCTCCACCCTTCCAACCCTCACACCTCTATGTTTAGGTGAAATCAAGGCAACACCCACTGTGTATAATCCACACATACAAGTCTGCTGTGATGGATGTATCTCTGCGTGGAAGCCTTGGATGGATCAGGTAATAATCAAATTGTTTTTCCTTGTCTTGTTTGTTTTGTTGTTCTGTCTCTGGGCCTCATTTTTAGTTATAATAGAAAGGTCAAAAGTTTTAATTTGTGTCTCTGGGGGGGAAAAAAATCCTTTTCCAATGACAGTGATAGACTTAAAGCAACGTTTTCTTTCAAATAAAAAAAAAAATTATATGTATGTATTAGGAGAATTTTGGAAGAATTTTTAATAAGATTGTTAATGGGTAAAATGATGGGCAACACATTTCATTATTAAATTAAATGTGTTGTGTCACATCCTAATTAGGATGTAGAGCTGACAGCAGTGGAAAAGAGAGATTCTAGGAAAAAATTCTGCTTTACTGACCCTTTGATGAGAGAGCTCAGAGCTCCACCCCGCTCCTTTTATACAATAACTGAGGGTGTTTTTCGATCTGTCTAAAACTCATCGAACGGCCTCAGTATTCACTACTACTAATGCAAAAGGGCCAAAAGGCATTTCTGAACAATTTACTGTATTATCTCTGATTCTTCAAGTGCTGTGGAGAGACGCCGTACGGCTCGGGACAATGTGGAGTTCTCTGTTGTAATAACACCTTGTACGAGGACAGAGTCGATGGACAGGAATGTTCAGAGATGGGTATTCCTTACAACCCGGCCAAAGGGACTATATGTTGTTCTCAGTTTCACGGCAGCCCAGGACAACACTGCTGTGGGACAGAAATTTACCGGCCTGATGTTGAGATTTGCTGCAATGGACACAGGTGATTTTGTGTGTGTGTGTGTGTGTGTGTTGCTGATAAAATCTAGTGAAAAGGGATGGGTTTTTTTCCCATTCCTTATTCATCAGCTTGGTATGTAACAGTGTTTGATTTTAGGTCAGTGGGCAGTTAATTTTAATGCATCTTGTGCTGGTTGAGGGGAAACCCAGAAGGGAGAGGCAAAGGAAATGTCTTGCATTCCAGTAGAAGGTCTTTTCTTTATAGAAATTCCAGCTGTTCATAACACTGTCCCACCTTTGTTTACTTTCAGGCACCGTTGTGCTCTGGTCTAAAAGAAAGAGGGAAAGAGAAACAGCTGAGAAGAGGGACGGGGGAGAAGGGAAGGGCAAAAAACATAAACCAACAGAACAGGCAGAGAAAAAGAAATGCATATATCAATCACCTGGATCACCTGCTGAGAAAGAAAAAAGAAAACAAGCAGAAGTGATAAAGCATTCTTCTGTATCAGTCCATGTGGTTTCTGACTCAGTTTGGTGCCATATGGGTTAAGGTTTGCAGTTAAACTGTCTGTGTTTGCATCATTCAATAGTCTGGATATTCTATGGCCTGAAAACATTTGTGGCAGCTACTTTTCTTTCGGTCTCAGTTTTAGTATTGGTGGAGCAGTTTGTATCCTGAATGCTCTCATTAAGCGTATTTTCAACTGCAAAGTCTGTCAGAGTGGGTGATGACAGCAACACTGGGTATGAATATATTATGTGTGAACAGTGAGAGCTGAAGCTGCAGTTCTGATTCTCTGCTTTCAGTGTACAGCCTGTGTAATAACTGTGTTGAAGAAGTGGATAAATATCTTCCAGGCTGACATCCAACAATATACATAAGGACATGTCTCACTCAGCCTCTTATAAACTTATCTTGCACTCCTTATTTCAATGAGGAATGATCATTCAGAAGACTTGAATATGATTTACTAAGCTACAGAAATTAATTGATCCTTTTGATTAGTCTCTGATGACACATGATGGCAGAATGGAATTATGGTGAAGATAGAGGCTTGGACGGAGCTTTAAGTGACTTGAGGGACACAGAGATGGGTTCCTGGAAAGGAAAATAATGGAAAAGCCCACAGATTTAAAGCACACAGGGTGGAGTCTGATTGGCTCAAAGAAGGCGGGTAAGAAGAACACTGGACTAGTGTAATGATGTCAGTATTGAATTTGACAACGTGGGAAATTGGAAGTCATGCAAAGAATTGACTAGCAGGCAAACACCCAGAAAACCAGAGAAATGTTGTAATTGCAGATCTTCATTATTTAACTTATGCATAAGCTTCATTTGATATTAATGTGTCCCTCTGTTTTCCAACCAGACATCCCAAATCAGAAAACATTCACTGCTGTGGGGTCAAAGCCTACAACATTAAAGACCCACAGATGAAGTGCTGTGCAGGAACACTGTACACGCTGACATCATTACATAAGCATGGAGGGGACCTGCAGTGCTGCGGATCCACTCTGCAAGAGCCACAGGTAGTTTATCAGTAATGATGTATATAATATAATTATCACGTTATCTGACCATTTTTCATGCATCCTATTCATGCCATGAGAACTTATTTGAGATAAACTATATGAATTTCAGGGGCAGGACGACACGTCACACACTCCACTTCAGGTTATATCTCTATAAATGGCTCACATGCTTGTTTGTTCTCATTTCCATGCCCCACCGTCCATCCATCAGTTTTCCACACCCTCTCATCATTATCAGGGGATCTGTGAGGTTCAGAAGCCACTGAGAATCTGTCACTGAGCCGTTCTCTGCACTGCAGTCTTTAATTTTGACACTTTGTTTTTTCTTCTCTTTTTTTTTTCTCCAAAAGCATTTTGAATTTCCTTTCTTACTTGTGACACCTCTCAATAACCAGTTAAGCATTAAATCTAGAATATATGCCTACTCTACAGTGAAGGAAAACAACACCTTGTAATGCATTGGCTCCCAAGGCTGCTTTCATGGACACAGCTTGTCCGGCTGTCACACAAATAGTTGATAAATGCATCCAGGAGAAGATTACTGTACTTTATAAAAGTCAGTCCGAAGAATCCTTTACAGATCATTTCAAAAAAGAGGATCTCCAGTCTGAACCTAAACACAACAATTTATAATTCAATATAACCAAACCATCATTATTAGGCTTTGCAAGCCAAACTATGCAGTTGCTGCCAAGGCCCCAGTAAGACCAATACTAAAACATTTTTTATATTTAGTGATATATTTAGTGTATATCTGACAGTCAGAATACCTTCAGCATAAGGAATATTACACCTGTCTTTAGAAACTTAACTAACATCTCTTTTCACTACCAGGACATTTGCTGCTCAAGTGAGGAGGAAGAGGTGATCTACTCTGCCAAGACAGGGTTTAGATGCTGTGGTCACCTTTACTATAACACCACCCTGTGGTCATGCTGTGCTGGGAGGCTGAGATTAATCCATGAACCAGGACAGGGTCAAAGAAAGATGATTAATGGTTTGTTTTGTCTGCTTAGATGTCCTTTCCATGCAGTAGAACTTCATTTGACGTCATTTTAATTTGATGGCAAAGCCCAGATCCTGCATTTTACCAATAACATGTATAATGTTGTTTTCAGAATCCAGAGTCCTATCTGTGAATAACCTGAACAAAACAGATCTTTGCCAAAAAAGTAAGTCTTTTTTTAACATAAAAAATGCTGATGTTTTGGTTTGTAATGCCATGGCTTTATGTATCTTTGTTTAGTGCACATTGGGACTGTGGAAAGTGTGTCTCAGCAGAGCGTTGTGTTTGGGAATGTGCTGACGGTTCATGGTATGGAGGCCGAAGCTCTGCCTTTTCCTTACGTCCTGGAAACAGATGATCGCTGCAGCTTCCCTAAACTGATTCTTGGGAAGACCTACTTCTTTAACAAAGTTAATGTTTTCACTGATTTCAATCATGACTCTGTTCTTCAGTCACTCCATTTCATTATTTCCAAATGTTCACCTTAGGTCACCATTGGCTGATTTATACATGGGCAGTCCTGATGAGTTACTCTATTCTCTGACAAAGTACTAATTTTGTATTTTTATTTTGTGCTTGCAATATTGGGTTTTTCACTCTCTTGAATGTATTACATATTACTGCATTGTTATACATTGGTCTGTTAGCAATAGTGATGCTATCCTAAAAAGACATACCTAATCTGTCCTTTGTTTTTTGTGTATTATTAGAGCCATTAGTAATGGTTGATTCTCACAATTAAATCAAAAAACTCCTTATGTACCGTCTGTAACCGTAATGTCTTTACCTGATTTAGAAACAGTAATGCATTACAGAAAAATGCCATTACAGAATGCATTATTTTTAAATTGTTACACTTAACACTGCTTACTTATGCATTTAAAATAATTACATACATAATATTACTAAAACTGCAGCATCCGTTACATGTGACTCTGCACATAACTAGTCAAACCCTGCCATTCCTCCACTCTCAGAAAATCTGTTCACTGAGATGACCAAGTAAAATTTTTGAAATCACTGAGAACATTGTAGCTTTTTACTGAAATATTTACTGAGTTTCACATTGTACTCACTCACATAACTTAAGAGCGTTATTACTACTGTGACACAGCCCAGTTGTATTTAAGTATACAGTGTATGCAATAATACGATGAAACTATTAACTTCAGAAGTCAAAAAAAAAAGAAAAAGCTTAAGTTTCTTCTTGATTCTTGTTAGCATGGAATCAACAGTTGCTGACTTCTTACAGCACTATAAAATGTAGCTTCATAAAATATTAGCATATGGCTCATTTTTTATTTTTAAGCTATTTTCTTGCACTGAAACAAATTATAATACATAATTTAAAAAATGTTTGACCTTGACCCACATAATCAAATGTATGTATATACTGCAAATGGCATAATTTATTTTGATAGCTAAAGCTAGTGAATGTTAACCACTGAGTTGCCAATGCCATGAATGCTACTATGCTATACCACCCAGAGGTCCCACTGAAAAGACCATGAAAGTATTTTCTTTTCATAAACAGCTGTTTTTATTCTTACTTTTTCTATTGGAATGTAAATTCTATAAGGCCTCAGTGCACAGACACAGTAGTGGTGATGGCAGATGTTTGGGTTTGTAGTACTGTCTCGATACTGCATGTTTGACTTTGCATGTTTGTGTTTATTTTGTGGCCTAATGTTCTTATGATTTAAGCTTTAAATAAATAACATATTTTGCTTTATCCTATTGAGTTGATGATCTTGAGGCTGGGCTTGCCATTGGCAGAGGGTTTGTTTTTTTTTTACTAAAAAAAGTGCTTTCATTACAGACTTTATGTTTAACATGCAATGTTTGCAAAAAAGTTGAAACATTTATTTTAACTAGTTTTGAACTTTTAAATAGTCCACAATAAATGTTAAAGAGGATTCTGCACCTTTCTCAGATCAGATTCATTAAAAACATGGGACTTTGGCTGCATCTATAAATGTATTACTGGTACATCTGGTACACGTTTTAGGTCAGAAAAGTGGTATTCAAGCATTAGTGTACACCAGGGGCGGAGCGTGGGGGTGGCTTACTGGGCTTAAGCCCGGGTTGATTTTTCAGAAAGCCCAGGGTCTTTTGGAGTGTAATTTTTTCATAGTTAGATGCCTGGCTGACACTGTATAAGACAAAAACTACACACAATATTCGAAGCACATAGTGCACGCTGTGGGAATTTACGACTCTGCGTAAATACCCCCTAATATTGGTATGATCGGGGCAGCTGCTGCCTGCCAGTGCGCTGTTAGAGAAACGCAGCCAGGCAGACAGAGGAGAGCTGAAGTTCGACCAGGTACCAAAGAAAATCATTCGTACTGTACAAATAATGTAAATATGACGGTGTATCACGAAAGATTGATATCCAACTGATCACTTGACCAATATTACGTTACTTGCTCTTCAAGTGAATCAACAAATGGCGAAATGAAAAGCCGAACAACAACAATGCTGTTTCTTTAGAGAGTCTTAGCTTACGTGTGTGTTTATTTCATATTTTCAGTTGTTACCCTCCACGGCTATAAATCGGTTTCAGTAATGTACTGATATACAAGAATGGACATAAGGGGCTTCTTTCAAAGAAAAATCTCTGGTAGTATTTTATATATTATGCTTTGGATGTTGTTCAGTATATTTCTATGCAAAACAAGAGGAATTTCAATACACAGCAGTATATTCACAGTTTAAACCAGATATTTACATACACTTTATGGAAAACACAAGAACATTTTTTTACTATACATCATCAATTTAGAGTAAACTTGTTTTGTTTTGGTTAAATAAATATTGAAATATCTTTTGAATTAGTTAAATGTCAGAATAAAGAGAGACAGAGCTGTCTATTTTTATCACTTTCATCAAATTTAGGAGTACATGTACACTAAGTTTATTGTTAATTAATAAGAAAACTCCAGACGATTCCATTCTGAGCTGAAGAAGCTTCTGATAGGTTAGTAGAGTCCATGTGAGTAAATTGGTGGCACACCTGTGGATGCATATAAGGCAAAACACAGAGCCTGTTTCTTTGAAATGGGAAAATCAAGAGATGTCAACCAAAACACCAGGAAAAGAAATGTGGAGCCGTGGAGGGTAACAACTAAAATAAAACACCATGAAAAGCTCTAAGTGTGGCTCAATTTTGAATACAATTTGGTGCCATTTGCAATTAAGAAATACAGATAGTTTCTCTCTTTACTCTTAAAGTTAACAAATATGTTTTTTATATTTATCAATCTAAAAAAATAAACATTTAGTCTGATTTGATGTTACAATTAAAAAAGTGTTTTTATCTGAAGAGTACATAAATATCTGGTTTCAACTGTATATTTGATGATTGTCAGCACAAAGAGGGAGAGAGAGGAACAGAGATGGAACAAGAGCAGGTGAGACACACATGTTAGTCAAATGGTCGTTTACCAAAAGTATCACCGTATCATAGGTACTCATGTATCTCGTACCTAGTGTTTCTTTTTAGGTTTGTTATTTTTCAAATTCTATATTTATTAAGTTATGCAGGCTTGTTTGCACAACAAGGCTAAATAATTATATAAACTTTTCTCAATCTAAATAGTGGACTTTGGTAGAATTAAAAAATAAGTGTAGTGCAGGTCTATGATGATTTTTAGTGCTACTATCATCTAGTTCTGATTCTGGTTCTGTCTTGGTTAAGTCCCAAGTAGTCCTGATTTTGAACTGTTGTAGTCCTGTTTTAATTCCGGATCAGTTCTGGGTCTGGTTGAATTGGGGTTTAGTCCTCGTGTCTTGATACAGCCCCGACTTTGTTCTGCCTTGCTGCTTAATTAAAAAACTAGTTTAAGGTGTCCTGCATATGTGATATATATTTTTCCCTATATGAAGTCATTCTTTTTTGAACAAAACTCAAAACAGAGCCTATTAATCTTTCAGTCATTTCTCCCCCACCCCCCCAAAAAAAAAAAAAAAAAAAATCCCACATGCATACTACCCTTTATGGCTAAGCCCCGGGTGTTTCAAATATCTGGCTCCGCCTCTGGTGTACACCCATTTAGACTGCTTAACCTCCTAGGACCTGGTGTCCACATATGTGGACATCACATTTTTGATTATTTAGCCCAAAATACTCAATTTTGCTCTACAAGGGCCTGATATCCACTTACGAGGACATTATGCTGCTACTGTTCTATCAAAATTTTAAATATCCTCATGTGTGGCTCTTATTTGTCTTAGAAACAAAAATAAGGTAAAAAAAAATAAATCTGGTAATTCTTTGTTTTTACATTCATCGGGTCCCAATCAGCCCAAATATCAAAGAGAAATTAAAAATGCATGCCGTGGAAGAGCTCAGGTCCTAGGAGGTTAATTGATAACTTGATATCCCAAGACTATTGTAAAAAAAAATTCTGACATTAAGTTCTAGATAGATTAAGACTATCTGGTAGCTTCATAAGGTACCAGATTACTCTAAAGTAATATTAGGCTGCTTTGTACCCTTTAAAAATCAGATAATTTAAAAAATATTCATATCTAATAGCTTTGTTTAAAAAATAAACTTAATTATACACCTGACACATCAAAATATGAAAAAGCAAAAACAATGCAACACAGGAGCACCTAACACATTTCATGAAAATCAATAAGGTTAGCCCTTTCTGTTATTATTCTTCGTACATTACAAGGTCATTAAATTACACCTTGTAAGAATGAGCAGAAAAGGCCCTCTTCTTCTCTTGTACTAGAGAGGTTTGGCTTGATGGAAAAAAAAACTGTGCAAAACAAAATCCAGAATGACTGACCTCCTCTAGGGTACAAAGGAAAGTGTATGAATGCAATTTTTCTTGAACTGACACTCAGTCTTTTATTTTGGTCCTGTTAATCCTTCTCATGGGAATATTACAGAGCAGAATATAAAAAGAAAGGGGACTTTTCAATAACACAGGAAGCTTTTAGAAATACCAAAATATTCAACTGACGTCATTTGGATGCAACCAAAACAAATGAAGTGATGTTATTACCAACTTACGCAAACTTAAAAAGAACCCAGAAATAAACTAATGAGGTGTGTTAATCCCTAAGATCAGTGGTGTAGGGTGTGCCTGAGTGTGAGGATGTGAGTGAATGCTGTAAATCCAAAAAGTAAAACCTAACTAAAGGCTTTTGAAGACTAATGACTTTGCAACACAACACTATGTAAACAATGGTATGAACCTAATCAGATTATTCAGTTAGGAGGCATATATTTGCACTGGTTCCCATCTGAATGTTACACAGTCAGTCTTTTTATTTGAACCTATACATATACCTTTAGGTTCAAATAAAACCTATACACCATATACATAAGATTATATA
>NW_024582489.1:1492654-1516586 GCF_018398535.1 Haplochromis burtoni | reverse complement strand
GGACTTCTTTAAGTTACTTGAAGACGTTTCACCTCTCATCCGAGAAGCTTCTTCAGTTCTAAGGTCAAATGGTGGAGAGTCCCAGATATAAACCTAGTGGGAGTTTCCCCCCACAGAGGGACAAAAGGACCCCTGATGATCCTCTATAATCACATGAGCCAAGGTGTGAAATGGGTGTGGGTCCCAATCAGCCAGGAGTTTCGGGTGAGCTCATTGTGAAACCTGGCCCCACCTTATCATGTCGATTTCCTGAGGTCAGATGGCCCAGGATGTGAGTGGGCGTTAAGGCGTCTGGGAAGGGATCTCAAAACTGGATTATAGATGGCAGAGAGTTGGTGTCGTAAACCACCGCCTCTGTTCAAAGATGGTCGCTCACAGTGGACATAGATGGCTTCTTTCACTCCTCTTTCAAACCATCTGTCCTCTCTGTCCAAAATGTGAACATTGGCATCCTCGAAAGAGTGTCCTTTATCCTTAAGATGCAGATGGACTGCTGAGTCTTGTCCTGTGGAGGTGGCTCTTCTGTGTTGTGCCATGCGCTTGTGAAGTGGCTGTTTGGTCTCTCCAATGTAGAGGTCTGGGCATTCCTCGCTGCACTGTACAGCATACACCACATTGTTAAGTCTGTGTTTTGGCGTTTTGTCTTTCGGGTGAACCAGTTTTGTCTGAGTCGTGTTGCTGGGTCTGAAATGCACCGGGATGTCTGCTTGGAGAAAACTCTCCTGAGTTTCTCTGATACACCGGCTACATAGGGGATGACAATGTTGTTGCGTCTGTCCTTCTTATCCTCCCTCGCTGGTGTCTGATCTTCTTTTCTGTGCCTCTTTGCTGACTTTAAGAACGCCCATTTAGGATAGCCGCACGTTTTGAGTGCTTCCTTTACATGTGTGTGTTCCTTCTTTTTTCCTTCAGGCTTAGAGGGAACATGTTCTGCCCGGTGGTGTAGGGTCCTAATTACTCCAAGTTTGTGTTCCAGAGGGTGATGGGAGTCGAACAGGAGGTACTGGTCCGTGTGTGTGGGCTTCCGGTAAACTTCGATGTTGAGGTTGCCATTCTCTTCAATGTGCACAGCGCAGTCCAGGAAAGGCAAACAGTTGTCCTTTGTGTCTTCCCTGGTGAACTTGATGTTTTTATCCACAGCGTTAATGTGCGCAGTGAAGGATTCCACTTCTTGTGTCTTGATTTTGACCCAGGTGTCGTCTACATATCTGTACCAGTGGCTGGGTACTCTTCCTTTGAAAGAGCCAAGAGCCTTCCTTTCCACTTCCTCCATGTAAAGGTTGGCTACAATAGGTGACACGGGGGAGCCCATGGCACAGCCATGTTTTTGTCTGTAAAAGCCTTCGTTGTATTTGAAATATGTAGTGGTGAGGCAGAGGTCTAACAGTGTGCAAATCTGATCGGGTGTGAAGTTGGTCCTGTCCTCCAAGGAGCTGTCTTCTTGTAGTCGTTTTCTGACAGTCTCCACGGCCTCCGTGGTGGGTATGCAAGTGAAGAGAGAGACTACATCAAAGGACACCATGGTTTCATCTGGATCCAGGGTAAGTTTCTGGACCTTGTCGGTGAAGTCGGTGGAGTTCTTGATGTGGTGTGGGGTGTTCCCCACGAGAGGAGCAAGGATGGTAGCAAGGTGTTTAGCAATGTTATAAGTGGCTGAGTTTATGCTACTGACTATGGGTCTGAGTGGGACAGCTTCCTTGTGGATTTTAGGAAGTCCGTAAATGCAGGGTATGGCATCCCCTGGGTAAAGGCGGTGATATGTAAGGCGGTCAATAATTATGTTCACATTTTGGACAGAGAGGACAGATGGTTTGAAAGAGGAGTGAAAGAAGCCATCTATGTCCACTGTGAGCGACCATCTTTGAACAGAGGCGGTGGTTTATGACACCAACTCTCTGCCATCTATAATCCAGTTTTGAGATCCCTTCCCAGACGCCTTAACGCCCACTCACATCCTGGGCCATCTGATCTCAGGAATTCGCATGATAAGGTGGGGCCAGGTTTCACAATGAACTCACCCGAAACTCTGGCTGATTGGGACCCACACCCAGTTTCACACCTTGGCTCAGGCGATTAGAGGATCATCAGGGGGTCCTTTTGTCCCTCTGTGGGGGGACACTCCCACTAGGTTTATATCTGGGACTCTCCACCATTTGACCTTAGAACTGAAGAAGCTTCTCGGATGAGAGGTGAAACGTCTTCAAGTAACTTAAAGAAGTCCAGACGCTTTTCTTTGCAAGCTCCTTTGACCCAATGTAAAGCAAGTAAACAGAACACATGCACACAATCACCTGTGTCCATTGCAGCAGATCTCAGTATGAGGCTGGTAAATTTCTGTCCCACAGCAGTGTTGTCCTGGGCTGCCATGAAACTGAGAACAACACATGGTCCCTTTAGCCGGGTTGTAAGGAATACCCATCTCTGAACATTCCTCTCCATCATCTCTGCCCTCGTACAAGCTCTTATTACAACACAGAACTCCACGTTGTGCCGAGCCATACGGCGTCTCTCCACAGCACTTGAAGAATCAGACATAATACAGTAAACTGTGCAAGCAGACACAACCAGACTGTCTAGTTTACACATTCAAAGCTAAACAGAGAAATGCATGATTTATGAAGAAAAAACAGATGAAAAATGCAAATTAAGAACATAAAACACTTGCGAAAATTCTGCATTACATACATGTAACATCCATGCATTATGTTTCTACAGTCTTTTAGCCTTACCAGACTTTTGATCCTTTTGCATTGGCAGTAATGAATACGGACTATCATGGTCCCCGTGTCTGCCCAGCCGGCCCCGCAAGGCTACATGTGTTTTTGTTTACTCTCTCTTTCTCTCGCCCTGCTGCATGGGCGGAGCTCTCTGCGGGCTCCACACACCTTGGTCCACACACCTATTGCCCATCAGGCTGCCATTATGTGTTTGCCATTTAAAGCCAGGACGCAGACAGTCTCATCACTGGATGATTGTGCAAGACACGTTAGTGAGACTCTAGCCTCAGTGAACTTTTGTGTGTAAATCTGTGATTTTGCTTACTAACCAATCTCTCTTATGAATAGTTTTCCCATAAACTACCCGCTGTGTGGACGTGTGTGAAGAAGAGAGCGTGTGTGAGAGAGCTTCCCCTTCCCGGATTTTCCCCCTGGACCCTAGGAACCCCGCATTTCCTCCACTGTAAATATTCTGCACCTGGTGATTGTGTAAAAACAAAAACTCTGTTTTTGGGACTGAACTCTGCTCTGCGCTTGAGTTCCCATCATTGCTTGTGACACGGACGGTGTTAAGGGAATTTTACACGTAGAAAACAGAGATAGAATCCAGCCTCTGGCACTGTGTGAAAGCAGTGGCCTGGACCTCTGAATTCTGTTGTCAAAAAGTAGCACTCTTGCCAACTTTCTACATTGTAAAGCTATATGATTGAATTTAATAATAAAAGGTATGTATGCTTTCAAACCTTTTTCTGCTTCAGTAAAACAGTGCTTTAGATTTTCAACTTTCAGTGAAAATGGTGGTTTGATCATTTTTCCCAGTAGGGGCTGGGGAGCAATTAGTACATTACCTGATCGATCCAAGGCTTCCACGGAGATACACGTCCATCGCAGCAGACCTGAGTATGTGGGTTATACACTGTAGCTGTGGCCTTCCTTTGACCTAAACAGGGTGGTTTAGAGAATAGAAAGAGGAGAAAGGAGATATAGCGAGCAAGTTTTAACTCATTCACTCTTTGAAGTCAGAGCTTATGTGTTTTCACATCATTTGAACAGTCCTGAATTTCAAGTGATGTAAAAACATTGTTACACTTTTTGATTTCCGCTAACAATGAACGAGTTCAGACAGACACCCAGACTTCTTCTGATTTCCCCCCTCTTATTTCTTGCATAGTCATGATCTCATTATCTCTTAATTTACCATTAGACCCGTGACCTGTCAAGAGCTGAGATAAGCTCAAGAATGTGTATAATAACTGATAATTATATGAGCAATTTCTTCTTCCTGTTGTTGCTACAATAACATATTAATGTTTCATGACTATCAATGCAAGTTCCTACAAGAATGATCATGACAAAATCACATTATTGTGATCTCATAGTTTGTTTGGTAGGAAGGTAAAATCCTTCTTTTTATGTTTTGCTGCTACTGCTTCTTTGGGTATCATGTCGGTTTGCATTCTCAATACTACATTCCACTAAATCCACTAAAGGTTCTTTAAAACAATCTTCTTTCTTTTGTTTTAACTGTTTACCTTTAGAGGTATTTTCCAAAAATTATAAGTACCACAGAAACAAATGACGCGTTCAAGTAATTCTTTGTTTTTTTACAATGATACACATAAGACAAACATGACAAAGAAACAATTGCTCACTCAGCTCTAACTGCCTTGTTGGGGTGAGGTTACTTGTTCAACTTACTCTACTACATAGCTACATACTACATACACCACAGAGTGATGTAATACAGTAGTAACAACCAAAACAACTACAAAACAAAGGCAAACAAACAAATAGATAGTGACACCTGAGTTGTCGAGTGAGTGAGGCTTGTGGTTACTCTCACAGCAGCGATTTTGCTTTGGATTGTAACACGACGACCCACAGAGATGTGTGTTTGGTTCAGTGCTGTGGATGTGTGTAAAACAGGCAACAATCAACACAAAACAGACCATTTCACATTAAATTTTAAAAAAAAGAAAAGAAAAGAAGTATGGAAACAATTTGTTTTATAATGTAGGCTGCACAACTTATACTCAAATTTTATGCACATTTCAGTGCATTAATGGGTTTAATGATTTTCTAGAAGTTTGGTTGGTTTCTAATCCTTGACCTCCAATCATGCTATAGTTATATTTTTTGGGAGTCAGTGGAAATGGAAAGGATCTCCTAAGTGTCCTAAGCATTATTTTTAATCTTTCAGGTTATTGTAAAGACATACATTCTGACCGAAATAAACAAACAAAAAATGTATTCCCAAACCTAACCAAATATTTTAGTGTCTAAACTTAACCATCATGTATAACTGAAAGTAATCAGGGAGCAAAACCAAAGCGAAACAATGTGGAAAACAGAAAACTTCTTAACTTTCTTAACTCCAAAAAACCTGAACTTAAATTTTTTGACCGTTTGAGAATATAAAGAAAATTAAATGAATAGTCAAAACAATCCTTTGCTACTTTGTAAAATAGTCATACTTTGTGTTATGTCTGTAAGTTACCTGCATGATTGTACATCTTTCAGTGGAGTGTTTCATTCACACTAAAGCTTGCTCAAAAGGGATTGCTGAGTTTCTATCTGTATAAGGTTCTTAACTATGTAAAGTGCACTGACGGTATATAAAGTGGAACTATATTGATTGATTGAATCTTTATTTTGAACATGTTGAAAAAGTACAACAACATAGAATTAAAAGAGACAAATAAACAAAACAAAAGAAAAGAAAAACGAGGAACCACAACCAAACGTTTTCATTAACTTACCATTTGGGTTGGAGCTTGAATATCTGAAAAATAAAATAAAAGATTTACACACACACACACACACACACACACACACACACACACACGCACACACACACACACACACACACACACAGAGTCTTGTCATATCTCGTCCACATTATCTAATCTCACACATAATGCTTTCTACCGCTTACCCTACTCATCAAAAATAAACGCCTAATCATAACCCTTAGTCTAAACTTAACTATAACCTAATTTCTGTTTAATAATTAATTTTTAAAAATAGGTTTTTATTCCTGGTTTGCCTCCTTGTCCCTTTTTTCAAACTTGGCATTTTTATTGTTACTTCCAGAGGTCCCCTGGACTTCCCAAGAAACACAACACCTACCTTCTGTTTCATACCTGTGGATATAAAGCACAAAGAGTTTTCATTAGCCAAAACAAACAAACAAAAACCCCTATTAAACCCCTATAAAAGTACTATACTTAATTTGAGAATCACAGTGTGGTATGATAAGTGTTTAGGTTTTTATTTTGTTAAAAATAAATGACAAGTTCTGATATTAAAATATAGTTGACTCACAGCAAGACAAATTCGTCAACTGTACTTCAGCACTATGATTCTTATAACAGCAGCACTCAGTTTTGACGTTGAACTGGCCATGATGACAGCACACATGATCTCTGGACTTCCTTGTCAGGATCTTTTTATCATTATTTGGACCGCAACACAACTTATTTTCCATATTGTAAATCTCTGTGGAATCTCTGTTTTTTAGATTAAATATTTTAATCTCAGTAAATGATCAGCTCTTTAAACTAAATGCTCGGTTTACAGGTTTTTCATAAATGATATCCATTAAAGACTGCTTTTTCATTCAGGATTATAAGGTCTTATCAGCTCTACTCACCTTGACCACAACTTCCATTCTTTGGTGATGGTTTGTTGAAGTTGGTATTTCCACTTGAAAGGCCTGTAGAGGGAAAGACAAAGTCAACATACAGGCTTCACTCACAGTAATTAGCATAAGCTTCCTTTAACCATCCAAAGGAAAATGGAAAAAGGGAAATTTGCTGCAAGCAAACTAATCGAAAGCTCCTTTTTTTTTCTTTTTTAGCAAATGTAACCATACATACAGTTTGACATACCTAAAGACTGATATGTAAAGTTGGATTCAAACTACAAAATGTGTCATGAAATCCATTCAGCAAAGAATGACATGCTATTATGTACTGAGCTGACCTGGAGTGAAATTCCTGACACAGCAGGGTGAATCCTTCGATTGTATCTCCAACTTCTCCTCATTTGAACAGCAGCACTGAGTCTCAGTGTCATACTGGCTGTGACCGCAGCACTCATGGTGACGGGAATTCCTCACCAGAATTGTCTTATTATCAGCTGGACCACAACACAACTGCTTGTCCTTATCAAAAACATCTGTGGAAAAGCTCATTGTCATTTTTAAAATTTTTACTTCAAATATAACTCAACTGAGAAGCTGCTCCAGTATCCTTAAAATGTTTGAATGGAGTACATTTCACAGAATTGTAAAATTGTTCTACTAAAAAAACAATAATGTTTCTGTGTTTAATTAATAACATTTCACTGACAGCAATGATTTGTAATGAAGATGTAATTTAGTCTTCTTTTCCAACTGTGTGTCTGCTCACCTTTACCACAGCATTCAGCCATTGGTCCAGGTTTTGATATGATGGATGATTGACAACATATTTCATTGACTGGGTTGTAGGCCTTCAGGTCACAGCACTTGGACGCCTTCTCACTCAGACCCTGAGTAATACTAGCTGTAAAAACAAGATAACATATTGTAACAACAGAAAATTTGTTATGGCGAGTGGTTTATGGTAATGAAATCACTGCAAGGAAGTTCAGAAGTTTAAAGAAGCAAACATTAATTTTAAATACTGTCTGTGAAGGTTCTCAGTCATCCAGGTCATCGTAGTCTAAGGAGCTTGGAAAGAAAAGCGTCTGGACTTCTTGAGTTGCTTGAAGACGTTTCACCTCTCATCCGAGAAGCTTCTTCAGTTCTAAGGGTCAAATGGTGGGGAGTCCCAGATTTAAACCCAGTGGGAGTTTCCCCCCAAAGAGGGACAAAGGACCCCCTGATGATCCTCTACCTAATCACATGAGCCAAGGTGTGAAAGTGGGTGTTGGTCACAATCAGCAAAGATGCACAGAAAAGAAGATCAGACACCAGCGAGGGAGGATAAGAAGACAGACGCAACAACATTGTCATCCCCTATGTAGCCGGTGTATCAGAGAAACTCAGGAGAGTTTTCTCCAAGCACGACATCCCAGTGTATTTCAGACCCAGCAACACGCTCAGACAGAAACTGGTTCACCCGAAAGACAAAACGCCAAAACACAGACTTAACAATGTGGTGTATGCTGTACAGTGCAGCGAGGAATGCTCAGACCTCTACATTGGAGAGACCAAACAGCCACTTCACAAGCGCATGGCACAACATAGAAGAGCCACCTCCACAGGACAAGACTCAGCAGTCCATCTGCATCTTAAGGATAAAGGACACTCTTTCGAGGATGCCAACGTTCACATTTTGGACAGAGAGGACAGATGGTTTGAAAGAGGAGTGAAAGAAGCCATCTATGTCCACTGTGAGCGACCATCTTTGAACAGAGGCGGTGGTTTACGACACCAACTCTCTGCCATCTATAATCCAGTTTTGAGATCCCTTCCCAGACGCCTTAACGCCCACTCACATCCTGGGCCATCTGACCTCAGGAAATCACATGATAAGGTGGGGCCAGGTTTCACAATGAGCTCACCCGAAACCCTGGCTGATTGTGACCCACACCCATTTTCACACCTTGGCTCATGTGATTAGGTAGAGGATCATCAGGGGGTCCTTTTGTCCCTCTGTCCAGACGCTTTTCTTTCCAAGCTCCTTAGTCTAAACATATCCGGTAGGTTTTTATTATATTTGAGCCTAAAATCTCTTGCTTGGAATAAATTATGGGCTGGATGAAAACTGTGACGATAAATTTTTAATCTTTTGTTGTATTTCTTCATGTACTGCAACAATTATAAGAAAGAAATGGAAGAATGCAAGAATGACTTAACGAAAAACTAAAATAAACTTCTTCTGCCGAACCCTAACCCCGTAAATAAATTGAAACATCTAACACTAAGTGCTAGCAGATGGATCGATCAATGATGAATATTTTTTTGGCAGACTCTTAAAATTTAGATGTGGTTGTCTTCTATATTTGGATGTTTCTTGTCTTATAAAGCACAATATATATGCTTCAAGTTGAATCAAAGTCATTGCTGATTGGGTAAGGGGTTAAACGTAATGTAGCTTTTCAAACCAAAGTAGGAAGTTTATACAATCATCTGCAAGTTTAATTTGTAAAGTATTAATATTAACCTTTTTAATCTCAAGCAGTGCAATTTAACATCTCTGCAAACTGCAGCTACCAAAACAGGAGTTTAAAGAGACCGTTCTGATTCCCGAAGCGTAAATGAAAACAACAAACCAGTAAAACACTGAAGCTGCTTCTTTACATTCATGCACTCTGGTTCTTTCACATTTACAAAGTCAAATTAACATTGGCTTTTAGTTAGCTAATTCACAAATTCATTACCTGTGAGGATCTTTCCATGTTGAACTTTACAACAAGTGGCTGTAGCAGGATTGTAAGGCTCCTTTCCACAACAAAACAGATTTGAACCTGGATGAAGTTTGTTTTCACAGCAAGCAGCCTCCTGGATGTCATACTGTGTTCCATTGCAGTCTTTTCTAAAAAAGCACAGATAACAAAACCCAGGATATTATCCCTGTCACTCATTTCTATTCCACATACATAACATTATAACATAAGAGTAGATTTGGTGAAGGTAAACAAGTTTAAATCAAAAGCAATAGACAGTGCAGGTGGTGGAGGTGAAGAAGAGAATGCACGCAGGATATATTGGACAAAGGATAAAGAATGTTAAATATGAAGCTGTCAGGCAAGAGGAAAAGATCCCAGATTAGATTTGTGAATATATTGAAGGAGGACATGCAGAGGGCTGGTGTGATAGAAGAGGATGCAAGAGATAGGGTGAGATGGAGGAAGATGATCAGTTTTTCCAACTCCTAAAGGGAGCTGTCAAAAAAAGAAAAAGAATCTATAACTGTATGTCAACAGCAGTGCATTTACACTCACTATCTATTTCATTAAGTATACTCGTTCTGCTCCTTTTTAATGCTAATATCCAATCACCTAATTAAAAGGGAGCGACTCAGAGCATTTAGACATGTAGACATGCTCAAGAAAACCTGCTGATAGTTGAAACTGAAGTGACTATGAACATGGAATGGTTGTTGATGCTGGAGAGTCTGTTCTGACTATTTCAGAAACTGAAATCACAACTTGTTACAACCAAGAAACAAGATACGCAGAAAAACATCTCTGAACATAACATGTCAAACCTTTAAGCAGAGCACGCCTGCTCCTCCTGTCAGCTAGGAACAGGAAACTGAAACTAGAATTCAGGACTCACTAAAATTGGAAAACAGAAGACTGACAAAATATTCTGATGAGTCTCAAACCATATCAAACTAGTTTTTTGAACATGACAAGCTCACTGTACTTAAATGACTAGCGCAGTCACCAGTTCTCAATCCAACAGAGCACCTTTGGGATGTGATTGAAAGAGATCTCTTTCAAAGAGATATCTGCAGCAAATGTTTGACGTTATCAAGTCATTATTCACCAAAATCTCTGAAGAATGTTCCCAGCAACTTGCTTAATGTATACCATGAAGGGTTAAGTCAATAATCCAGAAAACAAACTTTACATAAATGTCATAAATTGATTTACATAACATTAAGTGAAATTAGTATTTGATGCCCCACAACCTGCCCATAATTCTAGCTTCTCAGGAAGCCCGAAAATCCTATAAAAAAGGCAGCTTTTTTATAGGATGTGAGCTAGGAAGAGTAGGTGCTTGGTTGCTCAACCATTTGCAGAACTTCAAAGTAATTTGAAATGTGAAATGACCTTTAAATTCTGTATGTATATATGACATGTCTGCTTCATTTTGACAAGTAAATGATCATTTTAGGATTATTTGTGAAAACTAATCTTCTTTGTTTTTCTTTCCTCCTCTCTGGGGGGATTCTGTCATAGGCCAGTTTGAATTGAGAAGGCGTGGTCTAAGAGTATATAAAGGTGGACTGCTGGATGAGAGGTGGATAGGTTGCCATGTTGGAAGTTGCTGTGTGTGTGTAAAAGATTGGCCAATAAACTAAGGTTGCTCTCTGTTCAGTCAGGTGAGTTTGATGCCTGTGGGTTTCATAACATACAACACACATCTCTGCCTGTTTGCAGCAGAGGCGGAGCCAAACATTTGAAACACCCGGGGCTTAGCCCTAAAGGGTAGTATGCATGTGGGATTTTTTTTTTTTTTTTTTTGGGGGGGGGGGGGGGGGGGGGGGGGGGTGAAATGACTGAAAGATTAATAGGCTCTGTTTTGAGTTTTGTTCAAAAAAGAATGACTTCATATAGGGAAAAATATATATCACATATGCAGGACACCTTAAACTAGTTTTTTAATTAAGCAGCAAGGCAGAACAAAGTCGGGGCTGTATCAAGACACGAGGACTAAACCCCAATTCAACCAGACCCAGAACTGATCCGGAATTAAAACAGGACTACAACAGTTCAAAATCAGGACTACTGAGGACTTAACCAAGACAGAACCAGAATCAGAACTAGATGATAGTAGCACTAAAAATCATCATAGACCTGCACTACACTTATTTTTTAATTCTACCAAAGTACAATATTTAGATTGAGAAAAGTTTATATAATTATTTAGCCTTGTTGTGCAAACAAGCCTTGTGCAAAACTGCAAGCGCATGGCACAACACAGAAGAGCCACCTCCACAGGACAAGACTCAGCAGTCCATCTGCATCTTAAGGATAAAGGACACTCTTTCGAGGATGCCAATGTTCACATTTTGGACAGAGAGGACAGATGGTTTGAAAGAGGAGTGAAAGAAGCCATCTATGTCCACTGTGAGCGACCATCTTTGAACAGAGGCGGGGGTTTACGACACCAACTCTCTGCCATCTATAATCCAGTTTTGAGATCCCTTCCCAGACGCCTTAACGCCCACTCACATCCTGGGCCATCTGATCTCAGGAATTCGCATGATAAGGTGGGGCCAGGTTTCACAATGAACTCACCCGAAACTCTGGCTGATTGGGACCCACACCCAGTTTCACACCTTGGCTCAGGCGATTAGAGGATCATCAGGGGGTCCTTTTGTCCCTCTGTGGGGGGAAACTCCCACTAGGTTTATATCTGGGACTCTCCACCATTTGACCTTAGAACTGAAGAAGCTTCTCGGATGAGAGGTGAAACGTCTTCAAGCAACATAAAGAAGTCCAGACGCTTTTCTTTGCAAGCTCCTTTGAAACAAGCCTGCACAACTTAATAAATATAGAATTTGAAAAATAACAAACCTAAAAAGAAACACTAGGTACGAGATACATGAGTACCTATGATACGGTGATACTTTTGGTAAACGACCATTTGACTAACATGTGTGTCTCACCTGCTCTTGTTCATCTCTGTTCTCTCTCTCCCTCTTTGTGCTGACAATCATCAAATATACAGTTGAAACCAGATATTTATGTACTCTTCAGATAAAAACACTTTTTTAATTGTAACATCAAATCAGACTAAATGTTTATTTTTTTAGATTGATAAATATAAAAAACATATTTGTTAACTTTAAGAGTAAAGAGAGAAACTATCTGTATTTCTTAATTGCAAATGGCACCAAATTGTATTCAAAATTGAGCCACACTTATGGAGCTCCACAGTTCTGGGGCGATCGTGGCTCAAGAGTTGGGAGTTCGCCTTGTAATCGGAAGGTTGCCGGTTCGAGCCCCGGCTTGGACAGTCTCGTTGTGTCCTTGGGCAAGACACTTCACCCGTTGCCTACTGGTGGTGGTCAGAGGGCCCGGTGGCGCCAGTGTCCGGCAGCCTCGCCTCTGTCAGTGCGCCCCAGGGTGGCTGTGGCTACAATGTAGCTTGCCATCACCAGTGTGTGAATGGGTGGATGACTGGATATGTAAAGCGCTTTGGGGTCCTTAGGGACTAGTAAAGCGCTATATAAATACAGGCCATTTACCATTTATTTTTGGTTGACATCTCTTGATTTTCCCATTTCAAAGAAACAGGCTCTGTGTTTTGCCTTATATGCATCCACAGCTGTGCCACCAATTTACTCACATGGACTCTACTAACCTATCAGAAGCTTCTTCAGCTCAGAATGGAATCGTCTGGAGTTTTCTTATTAATTAACAATAAACTTAGTGTACATGTACTCCTAAATTTGATGAAAGTGATAAAAATAGACAGCTCTGTCTCTCTTTATTCTGACATTTAACTAATTCAAAAGATATTTCAATATTTATTTCCAAAACAAAACAAGTTTACTCTAAATTGATGTTGTACAGTAAAAAAATGTTCTTGTGTTTTCCATAAAGTGTATGTAAATATCTGGTTTAAACTGTGAATATACTGCTGTGTATTGAAATTCCTCTTGTTTTGCATAGAAATATACTGAACAACATACAAGCATAATATATAAAATACTACCAGAGTTTTTTCTTTGAAAGAAGCCCCTTATGTCCATTCTTGTATATCAGTACATTACTGAAACTGATTTATTAATTATTTGTTGATTCACTCGAAGAGCAAGTAACGTAATATGGGTCAAGTGATCAGTTTGATATCAATCTTTCGTGATACACTGTCATATTTACATTATTTGTACAGTACGAATGATTTTCTTTGGTACCTGGTCGAACTTCAGTTCTCCTCTGTCTGCCTGGCTGCGTTTCTCTAACAGCGCACTGGCAGGCAGCAGCTGCCCCGCCCCGCTTAGTGTCTGAGCTCGGATCATACCAATATTAGGGGGGATTTACGCACAGTCGTAAATTCCCACAGTGTGCACTATGTGCTTCGAATATTGTGTGTAGTTTTTGTTTTATACAGTTGTCAGCCAGGCATCTAACTATGAAAAAATTACACTCCAAAAGACCCTGGGCTTCTGAAAAAACAACCCGTGCTTAAGCCCAGTAAGCCACCCCCACGCTCCGCCCCTGATTCTGATAGTTTCCTATTTCCAGTGTCTTGTGTTTAGATTACTTTAGTTTACTGAAATGTGCTCCAGAGAAATTTTCAGAAATACTTTATGAACCAGTCCTGGTCCAACAGTCACTTTACACCAATGTGATGTGAAATGTATAATTTACTTGTTTGTCTATTTAGTAGTTAAACTTTTAACTTGAACACTATATATTTATTGATGCTGGACTCCCCCCACCCCCCTCACTCCCCTTATTTGTTTATCCTATTCTTCTGAGGAACATCATAATCATCATGGGTTCCCTGAGCCGCCAGGTCAGTGCTTGACCTAATAATGGTCGAAATACATCACTTTTTGGGGGGGTTGTTTTAACACAACTTTTGAGAAACAATTGAGAAAGAGTCGACTTACCGAGAACAGTGGTTTTTGGAGGCTGCATTTTCTCCAACTGCAGGCTCTGCCAACAGATGCAAAGTCAAAGGTGTGAGTCATGGCATTAACAAGCTAAAACGTGTTAATATGTCAGCAGGTGTTCTAAACGAATATAATACATTCTGCATTGTTCAGACTTTAAAAGGTGAAAAACAAAAACGCCCCCCAGTTCTTCTTTAGAGATGAGTACAATATCAGTGTACCGCATACACGCATAACTCTCTGCCAAATCAATTACCTTTCACTTTTCTATAACGCCCCTGTAAATTATTATCTTATGACGAAACACAGGCAGCGCATTCCCGACAAAGGTTTGCAAACACAGCTGAAAGTGAAAAACACAAAGCAAAAACCCAACAATAATAATAGTTTGGTACCTGGCTATGGAAACCTTTTCTGTGTACTTTCATGAAATTCTTTCATAAAAAAAGAAAAAAAAGCCCCCTCTAAGCATCCACTCACCGCTTACTCAGATTTAGTTAAATTAATATTTCAAATAGATTAAATAGGCTTTACACATAAACAAAGAGCATTTCTTTTTAAAATAATAATGCTTTAATTTAGTGAGTATATGATTTACATTTTAAATTACACATGGTGCTTTGTTTTATCTCCACTTTCTTTAACACAGGCAAGCTCACAACAAACATCAGTGGCCCTTTATTCTGAGCTCATTAAATAAATAAATAAAAATAAAACCTACTTACCATGAGCAGTGCTGAAGTCAATAATTAAACAAACTGAAAGAACAGGCAGATAAGAATTACTGTAAAGTTAAGAAAAATAAATTATTCAAATTATTCAAAATCTATTTCAGTAAAGGTGGGAAATTCGCCTACCAAATCCGAGAGTCCAAAACGGAATCATCTGGGAGCCTTTTGGTTATCTGACACTGAGATGCAGAAGAAGAGACAAACAGCTGCTTAAATACTTTTAAGACCACGCCTCCCTTGTGACTAAAAATAACCCTAATATCATGCCAGGGCATGATGTCAGGGTTGATTAAAAAAAAAAAAAAAGAAAAGGGAAAAAAAAGAACCTCCACTGCAATATTCATTTGTAAAACTTCTGAAAGTGCAGCATGATTGGGGAAAATATGCATTTTTTTTACTCCCGCTCATTTGCTGCGAGTAAGGGCACCCTCCATTTCTGAGGGGCGCCTGTTGCTTGCTGCACAGAGATATTCAATTCAATTCAATTCAATTTTATTTATATAGCGCCAAATCACAACATAAGTCGCCTCAAGGCGCTTCATAGATACAGAGAAAAACCCAACAATCATATGACCCCCTATGAGCAAGCACTTTGGCAACAGTGGGAAGGAAAAACTCCCTTTTAACAGGAAGAAACCTCCGGCAGAACCAGGCTCAGGGAGGGGCGGCCATCTGCTGCGACCGGTTGGGGTGAGAGAAGGAAGACAGGATAAAGACATGCTGTGGAAGAGAGACAGAGGTTAATAACAGATATGATTCAATGCAGAGAGGTCTGTTAATACATAGTGAGTGAGAAAGGTGACTGGAAAGGAAAAACTCAATGCATCATGGGAATCCCCCGGCAGCCTACGTCTATTGCAGCATAACTAAGGGAGGATTCAGGGTCACCTGGTCCAGCCCTAACTATATGCTTTAGCAAAAAGGAAAGTTTTAAGCCTAATCTTAAAAGTAGAGATAGTGTCTGTCTCCCAAATCCAAACTGGAAGCTGGTTCCACAGAAGAGGGGCCTGAAAACTGAAGGCTCTGCCTCCCATTCTACTTTTAAATACTCTAGGAACAACAAGTAGGCCTGCAGAGCGAGAGCGAAGTGCTCTAATAGGGTGATATGGTACTACAAGGTCATTAAGATAAGATGGGGCCTGATTATTTGAGACCTTGTATGTGAGGAGCAGGATTTTGAATTCAATTCTGGATTTAACAGGAAGCCAATGAAGGGAAGCCAAAACAGGAGAAATATGCTCTCTTTCTAGTCCCTGTCAGGACTCTTGCTGCAGCATTTTGGATTAGCTGAAGGCTTTTCAGTGAGTTTTTTGGACATCCTGATAATAATGAATTACAGTAGTCCAGCCTGGAAGTAATAAATGCATGAACTAGTTTTTCAGCGTCACTCTGAGACAGGATATTTCTAACTTTAGAGATGTTGCACAAATGGAAGAAAGCAGTCTTACATATTTGTTTAATATGTGCGTTGAAGGACATGTCCTGGTCAAAAATGACTCCAAGGTTCCTCACAGCGTTACTGGAGGCCAAGGTAATGCCATCCAGAGTAAGAATCTGGTTAGATACCATAGACGCTTTTCTTTGCAAGCTCCTTTGACTACGATGACCTGGATGACTGAGAACCTTCACAGACATATTGCTTTACATTGCTGATAAAATCCACTGAAAAGGGATTTCTTCGTTTGTTTTATCTGATTAGTATCTAATGGCTCCTGTTTTGAATTTAGTCAGTCAGAGCAGCTGGGAGCATGGAAACTAGTTTAATGTATTGTCTTCTGAGTGAGAGAGAGAGAGAAGAGAAGTAGAATGAAACATTTTTCATAGCTGATGATTTCATATGGTTTCTAAGACACACAGACAGTTGCGTAACAAACTTTTCCCTGCCTTCGTTTGGTTCCCAGGACTCTTAAAATACATTTCTTTCAGTCTGTGTGGTGTCTCATTGTGTTCCGTGTCTTGTTTCTGTGTGGTCATGACTCATCTTAGAGCTAAAGTATTTAGCTATTGCATCATTAAGTATTTTGCAATTTGAAGTGACACATTTGAATTTAATATATAGATTATTGCCCAACTCACCAGGTATTTTTACTCAGGATTCACTTTTATGGTTATGTCTGTTGGAGTTGAACTGATTGACTTTTTGGCTGCTCTTGAGTCTGTTTCCAGTTGCAGTAGCTGTCAAAGTGCATTTGGTATAAATGCATTCTATGTAGACAATGACTGAGAGCTTAAAGTGCAGCTCTGATGTTCTGCTTTCAGTGCACAGCTTGTGTAAAGACTGTTAAATGAAGAAGTTAGCTTCCAGAATGATATCCAACACTATACATAAAGACTCTGTCACAGGATAACCCATGCCTCTGGAGGACTAAGACTGAGTATGGCCCACAAAACACTAAGATGGCAATTTCTATTGTTTTATATCTAGCCGAAAGAATAGAGTTGTCTCAGTGAATGTGACACTAATGCTGCTGTGAACCACTTCTTTATTAGTTTGTTTCAAGTGGTAAGTAGGTTAGATAAAATACATATTTCTGGTAATGTTAGCATTTCCCAAGTCATCATCTTCATACTATAACATAATTGTGCAGGGGGCCTATGCATTCAAAACTATTTATTGCAAAGTTAAATTGTCAGTATTGACAATTCAACTTATCTGGGATGTTTGAGGTTTACAGAGTAAACCTCAAACAGAGTAAACCTCAAACAGGAAAACAGTAAACAGGTTTACTCTGTTCCATAATGCAATCCACTTTGGAGATCCAGACTGCCAAACAGGCAATGATAAGTTCCAAACCCCTTTATAGTAGGGGGGATTGGGATCTTACCAGGTAAGCCTTTTAGAGTTTCATGTAGTTGATTTATAATTTTCCATAGTTTTTTTTTTGTTGTTTTTTTTTTTTAAATCTTAAGTTTGTTGGCACAAGTTTCTTCATTGGTTGTTCATTCCACTAACCTGGTAATCACATTTTTTTGTAAATGAGCTGCATGCAAGAATTCCGGCCTCAAAGTGTGTTTCCTCCATTTCATCTGTTGCCTCCTTACAGACTCATCTAACTCAGCCTCTTACAAACATAATTATTTATTTTTGTCCTTATTTGATATTAATGTGTCCCAATGTTTTCCAACCAGACATCTGAAATCAGAAAACATTCACTGCTGTGGGGTCAAAGCCTACAACATTAAAGACCCACAGATGAAGTGCTGTGCAGGAACACTGTACAATCTGACATCATTAGACAAGCATGGAGAGGATGCGCAGTGCTGCGGATCCATTCTGCAAAAGCCACAGGTAGAATTAGTAATGATGATGAAAATCTGTTGTTTGTTCATCTTATTCGTGCATTCCACTGTATTATGTCATTAGATTTAACACAGCTAAGTTGGCCTCCCTGTCCCATAACTTTTCACACTCTGTGTTTTGTTTACAGTGGCCTATCATTGTTAAAGCGCCTCTTTCTGACTGGTGCCTTCTGCCTCTTGGTGTCATATCAAAATGACGCATAAACCATGATTTGACCAATATGAAAATGGAAAAAATAAACAACTGTTGAAAAGTTAGATTTCTTGAGCTTTTTAACTATCTCAGAGTCCTGTCTGTAATTTTGAAGCAACATGAATAACACTGGTAAAGTAGAGAAATTGATATGGGCCTGAGGGGTAAACAGGAAACCGCAACTCTCTCTCTAACTGCATAACTGAACTACAAATCCAAAATATATTTAACTTAAGCACAGTCAGCATAAAGTGAATGAAAACAGCATGATGTAACAAGTGACTCATCACTGGAGCTACTTGGCCAACTGTTAAAAACTTTTCATAAACATTTAGAGGCTTTTTTAAAGCAGATTAATCATCTTCTGTGTACATTTTATGATTCCTTCTGCAAAAGCTAGATTCACAACAATTTGGTAGAGATTATTAGCAAAAGAAGCCATTCTAATCTGAACCAGCAATAATTATCAGGGTTGATGAACCATTCTAATCACTTCCTTTCAAATGCTTCATCTCTCTATCTTGAAACTGTTTGCTGGAGGTATTTACTGTATATTTAACAGTCAGACTGACTTTAGTCAAAGTAATATTTTCTATTAATCTCCAAAAATGTGCCTGATACCAGCTCTGTATCAACATTACAGGCTGAAGTTGACTTTATGGCTTGCCTGAACTAACACAGTGTTCAATGAGTCCAATCAATCATGCTTTTATTTAACATAAAATGCTATATATCTTTTCAAAAACCAGGACATTTGCTGCTCAAATGAGGACAAAGAGGTGCTCTACTCTGCCAAGACAGGGTTCAGATGCTGTGGTCACCTTTACTATAACACCACCCTGTGGTCATGCTGTGCTGGGGGACTGAGAAGAATCCATGAACCAGGACAGGATCAGAGAAAGATGATTAATGGTCTGTTGTGTCTGATGAGCTGTTCTCTCACAAAGTTTATCTTCAGTGTATGTCATATTATCTCAATGCCTCAGCCCAGATTCTGTATTTAACCAACAATGCACCTACAATGTTCTTTTTTTTAGGATCCAGACTTCTATCTGTGGATAATCTGAACAAAATCGATCTTTGCAAAGAAAGTAAGATATCATCTGTTATTTAGATTTTTTTTAAATATCAGAACAAATGCTGTTTACAAGTATATGTAAAATACTTGTGTGTCTCATTGTTTAGTGCACATTGGGACTGTGGAAAGTGTGTCGCTGCAGAGCATTGTGTTCAGGAGTGTGCTGAAGGTCCATGGGATGGAGGCCAAAGTGAAAGCTCTGCCTTTGCCTTACATCCTGGAAAGAGATGATCGCTGCAGCTCCCTTAAACTGATTGCTGGGAAGACCTACTACTTTAACAAAGTTAATGTTTTCATTGATTTCAATGATGACTCTGTTCTTCAGTCACTCCATTTCATTATTTCCAAATGTTCATCACTAGTCACCACTGGCTGATGTATACGTGGTCAGTGTGGATCTGTTACTCTCTTCTTTGAAGTTCTTATTTCCCCCACATATTTACTCACAGTGTTGGCTTTATCACTCAAAAAAGTAATTAATTACAAATTACATTACACTGGTTAACATTATTTTACAAAGTAATTTGTTGCCATATTTATTATGGTTGCATTGCAACCTAATATACTAACCCCAAATCGCTCTCTGATGCACCCATCACAGTGTGAATGTTAGCTCGAACTTAAACACAGGAAGAAGTCGTTGTATGAATGTGTGAATGAGGGACGCTATATAAAGCGCTTTGAGTGCTCAGGTAGGGTAGAAAAGTGTTATATAGAAGAACCTGTCCATTTATCAGTAGTATACAATACTTCACATGATGTGAAGTATTGCCAAACCATGTTGCTCTGTTGTTTAACACATCCCAATATGTCGTATCACAGACAGAATTTAGGTACTTTAAGTAAAGAAAACAAAAGACAACGTAGCTTTTCACTTCAGTTTTACGGGGATTCACATTGTAGTGATTCACACAACTTGACAATAATCAATACTGTAACACAGCAAGCTGGTGCACAATGTTGTTGCTCAAATCTACATTTGAACAAAATCTAAATGTAACTTTGGTTCTTGCACTGAACTAAAATATAAGTGACAACTGTTTGCACGTCCTTGAACTATACAACTGAATACTTGCAGTAAAGTCCATGATGTACTGTGATTGTTAATTCTAATGAATGATAAACACTTAGTGCCAATATCAAGAATACAAATATGTTAGAAGGACCCACTAAAAATTCCATGAATTTCTGTTTCTTTGAATGTGATTCATGTAAAATAGTTGTGGAAATGGTAAGGATAGGTATGGGAATTTAAGAATGGTAAGGAATTTAGTAAGGATTTGAGGGACATTTAAGCTATAAGCAAACATAAACACTGCCTGCTTGATTTAGTGCCTTGTTGTTAATATAATATATTGCATAGTTATATTGTAAATGTTTAATATTTGACCGGACCTATTGTCCTTTAAGGATTCAAATAAATAAATACAAACATTTATTTAACCTGCTGTGTTTTCTCTTGTATTCAAATAGCTTCCTGTTACTAAAAAGCAATGTGAGCAAGCAATCTAAAAGGTCTAAAATGATCTACACAACCCTGTGTGTCTACTTCAGTATCAGTTTAGCTTTTTCCCATTTTAGTTTCATTGTAGTTGTGTATGCTTTCCCAATGTCTGCCAATAAAGCTGTGGCATTTTGAGTTTATCCCTCGTGTCTGTGTTTGGCTCCTTCTCCTGCCTGCACACAGCTGAATCTTGGCATAAAGTTGTTAAGTGTATAAATACAACTGGCGGGATTGCCCCAATGAGTAATTGCATAGACGTTCACTGTGTATATTTTTCCTTCCTTGCAAGTAAAATATATATGTGTTGAAATTCACTACTCTGTGTGTCTTACTTCACAAGATTTTTTTTTCTAAAAGATTCCTAAAATTCCTAAATACATTTTTTAAAGATTATTTTTATTTCACTTTTTGTACTGGATGCCAAAGTAGAAACGATTTATAAATAAATTAATGCATATTTTGTGTGCAACTTTTAGAAAGACAAATATGTTCACCTTCAGACAGTCTCTATATTGAAATGATCCACTCTCTTTTAGCACTGTTTTTTCTTTCTCTATAAAGCTGGTTGTTTTAGAGCAGCCCCCAGTTCTCAGGACCACAGACTGTCCTCAGCAATTTCTAACAACGTGTTCCGTCTTTATATCAGAAGCACGATTCTCCTTCAGCTGCCTCTCACTGGTTTGAATTGTGAGGCTTTTCAAATCAATGGGAGGCAGAAAGAAACTTGCTCCTTCAGCCTCATCATGGGATTGACTTGATGTACGAAAACATAGCCAGTTTGTTTTAATAGTCATCAGTGTAATCTACCAAAACTGACTTTGATTAATGAGTTACAAATGAGAACCCCACGATAGCGCAGTTGGTGTAAGTGTAAGATCAGGTTTTGCAGATCTAGGATCAAGCTGATGCTCTGTTGTACCAAAACAAACTTTTTTCAAGCCAAATGAATAAATAATAATTATAATAGCTTATTTATTTATTCATTTATTTTTCGGACTTGCATTTAAAGGAGCTGACAACAGAAATTTAGGTATCACTTTCTGTTTATATTATGTTATAACTAAGACTATTATTTCACTTTATAATAATAATAAAAATTATAATAACTATTATTATTATTACTTTCTGAAATTAGTGTGCCACTTACATGTCATACACATGTTCCTTTATATAACAACAATAATATATAATTATATTTGTATACATTCGTATTTGGGGTCTGGTCTCTCTCTTTCTCGCTCTATCTGTCCCTTGCTTCCTTTCCCTCTCTCTTCTCCTTCTGTTCCCTGGGTTTCGTCTGTCTGCACCATACTTCCTGTTTTAGTTTGACAGACTCTTGCCCTGTGTGTTCCATGTTCAGCTTTGCTTCCCCTGTCTCCTCATTTGATTGTGTTCAGTCGTGTTTCCCAGGTGTGTCCTGTTTTTTAATTTATGGCTATGCACCTATTTGAAGTGAGGGTGAAGTTTATCACAAATACAAATTTTCCAATGTCTTTTATTTTTATAAGGTTAATTTGATTTCATAGTTCATGTTGCTAATCATTTACAGTTAGGACCCACAACAGAACATGTTTTTTAGATCATTGTGTTCCATATAGAGAACAGGACTTTGACAGAAACCCACACAGGGGTAGAAAGGTGTCAGCCATTTAGGAGGTTTGTACAACATGAGGCAACAGTGCTAAACACTTTTGGAATCGTATTCATACGGTCTTTTTTATCATGCAAAGTCACTTTTTTTTAAAGCATGATACAAATGTATACGTGTATGCTCAACTAAAACTGAACACTTTTGACACCTGAATAGAAAGGAAGAAAGAAAGGGGGGAAAAACTTGCTTTGTGTGATGGAACTTTCTTTTATTTGATGTATTGGTCACATGTTTTAGTAATAGTGCTTTTGTATCACTTGGTTTTATACATCTGTTTCACACAGTTAAAGATGGTGGGGCCCGATGATCTTATCTCAGGAAGTGTGGGAGGGAGGAAGCAATCTTTAGGTGATCCTGTAAGAGGAGATGGGAGGGGGGGGGGGGGGGGGGGGGGGTGTAAATTATTTCCTGTTGATGGGGGTCAAGGGTGTAAACAGCAGCTGTGGAATGTTTTTGTACTGTTTGAATGTATTTAAGCAAGTGCTGTGCTGGGATCTGGAGAGACTCGTGCCCCGCTCAATGCTCTCGCTCTCTTAAGCTCTTGGGAATTAAAAAGTGTTAGCTACTGCTCATCATGTCTGCAGACTTTGTTAATAAAAAATCCATAACATTTGGTAGACACTTTGGTACACTGTAGCGCATGAAGCAGTAAAACGCAAGTCATATCTGGGTGTTGGGAAGCACTGTGTCACTAAGGTGTATTACATAATGAAGTGATGACAAAAAGCAAATACAGAAGCAGTTCTAGAAAAGAGGATTATATTGCCTCACATCCCTCAGTTTTCATAATGATATAAATAGAATAGGAAAATGGATTCTCAGCTGGTTTATCTTTTTATATAGACTTCTTTGTTTCCTCTGAACTTTATCAAAAGAGTATGGCTTCATGCATCCTAGCTAATTAGGTTCATATCTTTGGTTAAATAGTGGGAATGTACAACACATTTGCGCCTAACCATTTAATTGCGTTATATAGATATGCTAAACATAAGAGCTCTGTTTATTATTATGTTGTGTCTCAGAAAAAAAGCACAAAAAAGGTGCAGCATTCAGAATGAAGACACTTTAATATTGTGGCTACTTCTTAAACTATTACATTCATATCAGCTTCTAGGTTAAATCTGGTATACTTGTCAAATAAAGTTAATAAAGTAATCAGGTATGTCGTGTGACATTACCAAAACTGTTATCAGATTACAAATTGTCTCTTGACTCACCGGAGTCTTAGCCTACAGGTACCACATAGCAGAAATTGCCTGCTGCATTCCATATTGGCCTCTGTGTCATTACGCCCTAACATCTTCAGTCCTGGCTTATGCAACTAGCATTTTCCAAAGAAGATAAAATGCAGGCTCTATCATGTAAAGAGCAATAAGGACACAAAGCGGGTAGAAACAAGCAGTTTCCCTGCTCAGGCTCCGGGATAGGCAGAGTATGAGTCTTTCTTCATTGTCATATGCAGAAGTT
>NW_024582489.1:1489050-1491787 GCF_018398535.1 Haplochromis burtoni | reverse complement strand
ACTTCGAAATGGGACAGCCGTCGTTGCGTGGCGGTGACGTAACCGCACTTGAAATGCGTACTTCAAGCATGCAGACCCCGAATTGGGACAGAGCCTTTATGTGCTGTAAAATCTATGGAAATGGCAAACAGGCAGGAAACACAGCTGAACATAATCACACGAGACGAGACAGGGAGGGAGCAAAACAGAATAAACTGGTGCAGGGCACGGGACTGTCAAAGGAAGTGCTTGAACGTAGGGGACAGAGGATCAATTCTGCGCAAATAATCCCTTGTGTTTCCAATAAAAATCCAGAAAATTGGTCATTTGTGTCTGGCTTTGCTGTTAAGTAGGTTTCACCATCATTGTTGTAAAGCTTTTGCAATTTCAAAATATGGATTTGCAAATGCAAAGTAAGATTTTACTAAATGAAATCCTCAAACGCACACATAACACACAATAACAGGTTTAAGGAACACTGGGAGGTAATTGGAGTTATGTATCAGATGGTTTGGTCAATGTATCTGTTGTCTTCTACAAGTAGTTACCAACAACTTATCAAGAAAAACACATTTAAGGACGAACCTCTGTTGTAACCTCTGTCATCAACTTGAGCTAGCAATTTTATATATAATTTTAAAAGAACTTTGACAAGTCAGTGTTGATGTGTAATCAGTCGTTTGAGTTTTAATAAGGAGCAGTTGTTATATGTCAGTGATGGACAATAGGCCAAAGACACATGACAGGTTAAATATTCTACTGGGTGATTAGGTCTCTATAGCATCAATTTTTAGACCTTATAGACCAGGGATCAGCAACCTTTAAGACCCAATGAGCCGTTTGGACCCAGTTTCCACGGAAAATACTTTTTGACATCTAAAATGAACATAACACTGCATACATTGTTTTTTACCTTTATGCTTTGTATAAACAACTATAAAGTGTTGCTTATGAAATCCATGAAGTGCTACAAAGAAAATGAAATTTTATTGTAATGAACACATTTTGAAATCTTAAAAAAAAAATTACAAAAAAGAAAGACATCCAGTTGAAGGTCTCTTTGAAATGAATTAAAAAGCTGAACTTAAATTATCCATGTAGCAAACAAAAACTGAGCCGCCATCCTTATTGGCCTACAGTGCCTCTGCAGAAGAGGTGGACGCACCTGAGTGTCCGCAATCACGCCTCGCCACCTTAAAGTCTGTGCTCTCTCCACTGTTGTGTTATGTGTCAGGCTGTGTGCTGGAAAGCTAAAGCTAGCTGCATGTGTACAGCAACTGTGTGTGAAAAGTAGTCAATAAAGAGAAGCCGAAAAGCATGTTCATGCAAACATCATCGGGTCTGCCGTGACAAGTTTTCCATGGGACTTTTGCTCCTGAACCACTGCACACAGCGTGTGCAGACCGGGCTGTATGAAGTCACTTTTGTCTTTACGCAGGACTGTAAGTTGTCTTCTGCAAGGTGTGAGCGGTTTTTGTTTTTAATAATAGTTCATGGTGGAGAATAGCTGCTCAAATACGTATGTGGATCTGAAGATCGACAATCCACAAATTAGGCATACTGGTAGGCTGCTCTCGTCAGAAGTAAACGCAAATAAATCTGCCCAGGCATCATTAAATGTTCCATTTTCTTCAGATATTTTTCTTTTCTTACATTTCTCCATACTTGGCCTACCTGGGGTTGAAAGTCTGGATAAATGCATGGCGTTTTGGTGAGTAGTGTATCCTTATTTTGAACGACGAAAAATAATAAAATATCTTTTTTTTTTATATTTCAATATCATGATAATCTTCCAATTTAGAACAAGTTAAACAACACAAAAAAACAAAAACAAAAAACAAAAAAAAAACCAAAACCCACAAATGAAATACACTTCAGCTAAATACTTTTACAATTTATTTTCCCAAACCACGGAGCCGCAGTGTAGAGACAAAAGAGCCGCATGTGGCTCCAGAGCCGCAGGTTGCTGACCCCTTTTATAGACTATTTGGTCTATGTAGGTTTCTAAACATGATAGTTCAGTATATTGGTTAAAATAAACTAGAAAGGTATCTTACTATAATATTAGGGTTAGTTTGAAAATTATATGCTGTGTCCTTTTAAAGTCTAAATCTTTAAAAGGACATTATGTCCTGTTAACTATGCAATATAAAATTGTAACCAACATATTCAAACAGGCAGTTTTATCAGTTTCTCCTGCTTATAGCGTGAATGTCCCTCACATATTCACTAAAGAAACACTTCCACTACTATATCATCCATTACATCACATGAATCACGTTCTCATGTAAAAATAACTTCTCCTTAAACTAAGGTGACCGAATAATAAGTAGTTACCAGTGTTGGTCAAGTTACTTGAAAAAAGTAATCAGTAACTAATTACTTCCCCAAAAAAGTAATCCCGTTACTTTACTGATTACTTATTTTTCAAAAGTAATTACTTAGTTACTTTTTAAAAACACGATTTACAACCTTAAGAGGTGATAAAGCGATAGATCTTTCAGCCCAATTCTACTTTTTCTACATAATCCATCATACAAAATGTAATCAAATGGAAAAGTCTCTTTTTTTAACTTGTTTTATCAGTTTTAATCTTTTAACTTTATGCATCAAGCAAAAATTTAATTATATGCAACATTCTCCGAGTTGAATAAATTTGTTTAACATTTAAACCTATTTTCTACACATTCCAGCACATAAAATATTTTTTGTGTTTACACTCACTCTTTCAAATAGATGCAAGTAAAACACAGCAGAA
>NW_024582489.1:1484605-1487943 GCF_018398535.1 Haplochromis burtoni | reverse complement strand
ACACACACACACACACACACACACACACACACACACACACACACACACACACACACACACCATTGTTAAGGTGGTACAGAGGTGACAGTTGTGCCCAACTTGTTATGCCAGTCCTGTAATACCACAGCCGCTCAAGTCCCAGCAAAAGAGGATGACTTACTTACAAGAAGCAGTTATATATAGTTAGAATAGAAGCCTACTATGATGCATTAAAAGATCTTTGGATGGTAGATTAAAATAAAACTTTAGTAAAATGATTAGCTATTGTATCTGGAGCAAACCAGCCACCACTCCTTACCTGTTTAATACATCTCTACAGTGAAGTATGGTGGTTTCAGTGTGCCGCTGTGGGGATGTTTTTTGGCAGCAGGAACTGGGAGACTGGGGTCAAGAGAAAGATGAATGCAGCAATGTATGGAGACATCCTTGAAGATAACCTGCTCCAGAGCGTTCTGGACCTCAGACTGGGGAGAAGGTTTATTTTCTTTTTTCCAACCTGAGGAGCTTTAAGCTGTTCACAGAAAGTCCCTCAGTTTCACTCATGTTAGATGCTTCTTCAGTTTTCTGCACTGACTGCCATCTAAGATTACTTCACTATACTCACACCAACCCTCCAAGACACTCTGACTGTTACTTAACCCTCCCGTCACTGCCAAATGGGAAATAATGGGTAAAAAAAAAAATCTTTAAAAGCTTCACTTGAACAGCAGTCAATACCTGCAACCACTGTTACACATTCATAATTATTTTCTGCCTATAATAAAATGTTACGGCACCTAATAAAACGATACACCAGTACAGAAACAGTATCACAATGTCGAAATAAATACTCATTTAAAAAAGTTCCACCAGCCCAACAGGTAACATTAGTCAGTCCAAACCACGTGGGAAACAACCCAGCACAGGAAAACGTCAGGAAGGAGTACCCACAGCTCACACTAATCACCTGACTTTTGTTTGTTGCTTTGTGATTGGCTGCTCCCCTGTTAGGTGTGATCCCTTGTGGTGGATGAGTTTCCTTCATACGAATTCTGTGTTTTGGGATGAAAAAAACAGTACACCAAATTTAACTGAAAGTGGCAGCTATATTACTGGAAATCACTATGACAAATACAAAACAAAACTCAAAAGAAGAAAACTAAAACACTAGAAACTGAACCAGGAATCACTTTGAACACGGAGGGACGAAACACAGCATAGCGAGGGTACGGCGCAACAAAGGGCAGAGGAAACACAGGGCTTAAATACACATGGGAGTAGTGAGTGAATGAGACACAGCAGGAGAGCACAGCTGGGAGTAATCAAACATAACGAGACGAGGGGAAGCAAAACTACATACACTGCACGTAGGACAAGGACTGTCAAAAGAAAACAGGCTCTCAGAAAAGAAGCAATGAGAAGCTTGAGAAGGTGCCTGCTTCCCAAACTGCGTATGCGTTGATGCTCTTTTCATCCTCTGACCCCCTGCTGACCCCCATTGAGGGGTCTTTTTCACCAGACAGAGAGTCAGTGACAGGATCTGTGTGCGAATATGTCAACTGTGAACAAAGCAAACTTGTCAGGATTTGTAAATGAGCTTAGGCTACAAATGCTTGGGTGTGGGAAATGATTTACTTAATGTTACACCTTTGGATTCACTCCTGTGGTTGCCAACCCACAGCTTTCCACTATCTCTTTTCACTTAATGATGACTTTGTAATTTTGAAGCACTTTGGCTCCATCTTGTGAACAAACAAATTAAAAAACCCTATAATAACCTTAGAGCAGGGTTGCCCAATCCCAGTCCTCGAGAGCTACCGTCCTGCAGCTTTTAGATGCGTCCATGTTCCGACACACCTGAATCAAATGAATAGCTTGTTATCAGGCCTTTGTCAAACTTGATGGCATGCTAAAGAGGTAATCAAACCAGTTGATTCAGCTGTGTTGGAGTAGGGAAGCATCTAAAAGCTGCAGGATAGTTGCTCTTGAGGACTTAGAGGAACAACTCTTCTCTGAGAGAAAAGGTTTCTTCATTTTCTCAAAGTTCGATACATTTTCAGATCTTTAACTACAATTTAATATTTTATTATTCATGTGGCTGCTTGAAATAAAGTAAAATGTAAATATGGTTCATTGACAGTCGCTTACGTCACTGTCGTGAGACATTCTCGCAAAAAAACAAAACAAAAAAATATCACGGTTTTAGTAACGCAGCGTTCCTACGGGAAAGTAACAGTAATCTAATTACCGTCTTTGCAATAGTAATCCCTTACTTTACTCATTACTTGAAAAAAGTAATCAGATTATACGTTACTGCCCATCTCTGGTAGTTACAAGTAGAAATTAATTCTTAGTTGGACCTCTGAGGTAGTGTTTTGGGTCTTTATAGCATGTTTGTGTCCATGATGTTGGCAATTAACTGTTTATCATTCACTGGTATTATTAATTTATTAATTCAGGGCCTTTACAGTACATGTATACATTCAATTGTATGGTTCAAGAACATAACCAAGCATGCCATTTAAAATTTAGCTTATTGCAAGAAAGTAGCATAAAATTAATAACTTTCATGCATTTTAAATGATAAACCATATTAGCTGATAGCAGTTTAGCTTATGTTAACATCAAACTTTATGCTAATATTCTTGTATGCTACCTGCTACAATGACTGCTAAGTTGTTATGAACTTTCCACCTCAAAAACATGCTGGCTTGGATAAACTTCGTGCTGCTTTTACTTTTTTTTCGCCTCATCTGCTAAACATTTTGAGCGGTGACTTATCAAAGTGTTATCTGCAGACAAAAAGGTAGGCGTTATGTCGGTTGTCATAAGACTCACATATTTGCTTGAGGCACTGTGACACACACACACACACACACACACACACACACACACACACACACACACACACACACACACACACACACACACACACACACACACAACACACACACACCATTGTTAAGGTGGTACAGAGGTGACAGTTGTGCCCAACTTGTTATGCCAGTCCTGTAATACCACAGCCGCTCAAGTCCCAGCAAAAGAGGATGACTTACTTACAAGAAGCAGTTATATATAGTTAGAATAGAAGCCTACTATGATGCATTAAAAGATCTTTGGATGGTAGATTAAAATAAAACTTTAGTAAAATGATTAGCTATTGTATCTGGAGCAAACCAGCCACCACTCCTTACCTGTTTAATACATCTCTACAGTGAAGTATGGTGGTTTCAGTGTGCCGCTGTGGGGATGTTTTTTGGCAGCAGGAACTGGGAGACTGGGGTCAAGAGAAAGATGAATGCAGCAATGTATGGAGACATCCTTGAAGATAACCTGCTCCAGAGCGTTCTGGACCTCTT
>NW_024582489.1:1470530-1484580 GCF_018398535.1 Haplochromis burtoni | reverse complement strand
TTTCCCATTACGTCGTTGCGCACTTGGTGCTTGCTCGGAAGTTTAGGGGTTTTTTTCGCTGTAAAAATAAGTTTTCTTCCCACGCACGATGGACGCTAATGTTTCTGTCACTTTTTATGGAATCAAACTCAAAGTAAGGTCAGTACTTCCACGCTTTAAATGCTGCACGCTCATACTCTCTCCCACACTCGATATATTATCCACTGTTGATCTGCACACAGCTGTTGTCACGAACGTCGCACTTGCTTACGTCACTGTCATGAGACATTCTCGCAAAAAAAAAAAAGAAAAAGAAAAAAAAATCACGGTTTTAGTAACGCAGCGTTCCTAAGGGAAAGTAACGGTAATCTAATTACCGTTTTTGCAACAGTAATCCCTTACTTTACTTGTTACCTGAAAAAAGTAATCAGATTACAGTAATGCGTAACGCGTTACTGCCCATCTCTACACATCACTATTGATTTTTCTTTTTTTTTGTTCTTATCGTGAGTGCCATGTGATGCTAAGTGTTTATTAACGTCATCGTTAAGATTCAGACATTAATCGAAGATATTTATGAGGTGTCTCCCCTCATTTGCAGCATTTAGGCGGATTTTTAATATTATATATATATATAGTGAGAAAAAAACAAATTGTGTGTATTGTGGACTGATTTCAACAAAAGGCAGCTTGGCTACTCAAAGATGTCACATGGGTGTTTGGCATATGTATTTGTGAGAGTTTCCTTTTCACCAGCATTCAACTTTGGCAGAAGAATATTTAAATAAAATAATACAAACATGACTTACTGAGATTTGAGGTTTGGGATTTGTGATTGTGTTTTGTTTTTTATGTGGATTTCAGAGGGGAGATGGATTTTATCAGCAATGTAAAGCAAGTAAACAGTACACAATCACCTGTGTCCATTGCAGCTGGTAAATTTCTGTCCCACAGCAGTGTTGTCCTGGGCTGCCGTGAAACTGAGAACACCACATGGTCCCTTTAGCCGGGTTGTAAGGAATACCCATCTCTGAACATTCCTCTCCATCATCTCTGCCCTCGTACAAGCTCTTATTACAACACAGAACTCCACGTTGTGCCGAGCCATACGGCGTCTCTCCACAGCACTTGAAGAATCAGACATAATACAGTAAACTGTGCAAGCAGACACAACCAGACTGTCTAGTTTACACATTCAAAGCTAAACAGAGAAATGCATGATTTATGAAGAAAAAACAGATGAAAAATGCAAATTAAGAACATAAAACACTTGCGAAAATTCTGCATTACATACATGTAACATCCATGCATTATGTTTCTACAGTCTTTTAGCCTTACCAGACTTTTGATCCTTTTGCATTGGCAGTAATGAATACGGACTATCATGGTCCCCGTGTCTGCCCAGCCGGCCCCGCAAGGCTACATGTGTTTTTGTTTACTCTCTCTTTCTCTCGCCCTGCTGCATGGGCGGAGCTCTCTGCGGGCTCCACACACCTTGGTCCACACACCTATTGCCCATCAGGCTGCCATTATGTGTTTGCCATTTAAAGCCAGGACGCAGACAGTCTCATCACTGGATGATTGTGCAAGACACGTTAGTGAGACTCTAGCCTCAGTGAACTTTTGTGTGTAAATCTGTGATTTTGCTTAACCAATCTCTCTTATGAATAGTTTTCCCGGACCCATAAACTACCCGCTGTGTGGACGTGTGTGAAGAAGAGAGCGTGTGTGAGAGAGCTTCCCCTTCCCGGATTTTCCCCCTGGACCCTAGGAACCCCGCATTTCCTCCACTGTAAATATTCTGCACCTGGTGATTGTGTAAAAACAAAAACTCTGTTTTTGGGACTGAACTCTGCTCTGCGCTTGAGTTCCCATCATTGCTTGTGACACGGACGGTGTTAAGGGAATTTTACACGTAGAAAACAGAGATAGAATCCAGCCTCTGGCACTGTGTGAAAGCAGTGGCCTGGACCTCTGAATTCTGTTGTCAAAAAGTAGCACTCTTGCCAACTTTCTACATTGTAAAGCTATATGATTGAATTTAATAATAAAAGGTATGTATGCTTTCAAACATTTTTCTGCTTCAGTAAAACAGTGCTTTAGATTTTCAACTTTCAGTGAAAATGGTGGTTTGATCATTTTTCCCAGTAGGGGCTGGGGAGCAATTAGTACATTACCTGATCGATCCAAGGCTTCCACGGAGATACACGTCCATCGCAGCAGACCTGAGTATGTGGGTTATACACTGTAGCTGTGGCCTTCCTTTGACCTAAACAGGGTGGTTTAGAGAATAGAAAGAGGAGAAAGGAGATATAGCGAGCAAGTTTTAACTCATTCACTCTTTGAAGTCAGAGCTTATGTGTTTTCACATCATTTGAACAGTCCTGAATTTCAAGTGATGTAAAAACATTGTTACACTTTTTGATTTCCGCTAACAATGAACGAGTTCAGACAGACACCCAGACTTCTTCTGATTTCCCCCCTCTTATTTCTTGCATAGTCATGATCTCATCATCTCTTAATTTACCATTAGACCCGTGACCTGTCAAGAGCTGAGATAAGCTCAAGAATGTGTATAATAACTGATAATTATATGAGCAATTTCTTCTTCCTGTTGTTGCTACAATAACATATTAATGTTTCATGACTATCAATGCAAGTTCCTACAAGAATGATCATGACAAAATCACATTATTGTGATCTCATAGTTTGTTTGGTAGGAAGGTAAAATCCTTCTTTTTATGTTTTGCTGCTACTGCTTCTTTGGGTATCATGTCGGTTTGCATTCTCAATACCACATTCCACTAAATCCACTAAAGGTTCTTTAAAACAATCTTCTTTCTTTTGTTTTAACTGTTTACCTTTAGAGGTATTTTCCAAAAATTATAAGTACCACAGAAACAAATGACGCGTTCAAGTAATTCTTTGTTTTTTTACAATGATACACATAAGACAAACATGACAAAGAAACAATTGCTCACTCAGCTCTAACTGCCTTGTTGGGGTGAGGTTACTTGTTCAACTTACTCTACTACATAGCTACATACTACATACACCACAGAGTGATGTAATACAGTAGTAACAACCAAAACAACTACAAAACAAAGGCAAACAAACAAATAGATAGTGACACCTGAGTTGTCGAGTGAGTGAGGCTTGTGGTTACTCTCACAGCAGCGATTTTGCTTTGGATTGTAACACGACGACCCACAGAGATGTGTGTTTGGTTCAGTGCTGTGGATGTGTGTAAAACAGGCAACAATCAACACAAAACAGACCATTTCACATTAAATTTTAAAAAAAGAAAAGAAAAGAAGTATGGAAACAATTTGTTTTATAATGTAGGCTGCACAACTTATACTCAAATTTTATGCACATTTCAGTGCATTAATGGGTTTAATGATTTTCTAGAAGTTTGGTTGGTTTCTAATCCTTGACCTCCAATCATGCTATAGTTATATTTTTTGGGAGTCAGTGGAAATGGAAAGGATCTCCTAAGTGTCCTAAGCATTATTTTTAATCTTTCAGGTTATTGTAAAGACATACATTCTGACCGAAATAAACAAACAAAAAATGTATTCCCAAACCTAACCAAATATTTTAGTGTCTAAACTTAACCATCATGTATAACTGAAAGTAATCAGGGAGCAAAACCAAAGCGAAACAATGTGGAAAACAGAAAACTTCTTAACTTTCTTAACTCCAAAAAACCTGAACTTAAATTTTTTGACCGTTTGAGAATATAAAGAAAATTAAATGAATAGTCAAAACAATCCTTTGCTACTTTGTAAAATAGTCATACTTTGTGTTATGTCTGTAAGTTACCTGCATGATTGTACATCTTTCAGTGGAGTGTTTCATTCACACTAAAGCTTGCTCAAAAGGGATTGCTGAGTTTCTATCTGTATAAGGTTCTTAACTATGTAAAGTGCACTGACGGTATATAAAGTGGAACTATATTGATTGATTGAATCTTTATTTTGAACATGTTGAAAAAGTACAACAACATAGAATTAAAAGAGACTAATAAACAAAACAAAAGAAAAGAAAAACGAGGAACCACAACCAAACGTTTTCATTAACTTACCATTTGGGTTGGAGCTTGAATATCTGAAAAATAAAATAAAAGATTTAACACACACACACACACACACACACACACACACACACACACACACACACACACACACACACACACACACACACACACACACACACACACACACACACACACACACACACACAGAGTCTTGTTTTCATATCTTCGTGGGGTATCTCGTTGACATAATGCTTTCCCTAGCCGCTTACCCTACTCATCAAAAATAAACGCCTAATCATAACCCTTAGTCTAAACTTAACTATAACCTAATTGTAACCCTGACACTAATTTTTAAAAATAGGTTTTTATTCCTGGTTTGCCTCCTTGTCCCTTTTTTCAAACTTGGCATTTTTATTGTTACTTCCAGAGGTCCCCTGGACTTCCCAAGAAACACAACACCTACCTTCTGTTTCATACCTGTGGATATAAAGCACAAAGAGTTTTCATTAGCCAAAACAAACAAACAAAAACCCCTATTAAACCCCTATAAAAGTACTATACTTAATTTGAGAATCACAGTGTGGTATGATAAGTGTTTAGGTTTTTATTTTGTTAAAAATAAATGACAAGTTCTGATATTAAAATATAGTTGACTCACAGCAAGACAAATTCGTCAACTGTACTTCAGCACTATGATTCTTATAACAGCAGCACTCAGTTTTGACGTTGAACTGGCCATGATGACAGCACACATGATCTCTGGACTTCCTTGTCAGGATCTTTTTATCATTATTTGGACCACAACACAACTTATTTTCCATATTGTAAATCTCTGTGGAATCTCTGTTTTTTAGATTAAATATTTTAATCTCAGTAAATGATCAGCTCTTTAAACTAAATGCTCGGTTTACAGGTTTTTCATAAATGATATCCATTAAAGACTGCTTTTTCATTCAGGATTATAAGGTCTTATCAGCTCTACTCACCTTGACCACAACTTCCATTCTTTGGTGATGGTTTGTTGAAGTTGGTATTTCCACTTGAAAGGCCTGTAGAGGGAAAGACAAAGTCAACATACAGGCTTCACTCACAGTAATTAGCATAAGCTTCCTTTAACCATCCAAAGGAAAATGGAAAAAGGGAAATTTGCTGCAAGCAAACTAATCGAAAGCTCCTTTTTTTTTCTTTTTTAGCAAATGTAACCATACATACAGTTTGACATACCTAAAGACTGATATGTAAAGTTGGACTCAAACTACAAAAAAATGTCATGAAATCCATTCAGCAAAGAATGACATGCTATTATGTACTGAGCTGACCTGGAGTGAAATTCCTGACACAGCAGGGTGAATCCTTCGATTGTATCTCCAACTTCTCCTCATTTGAACAGCAGCACTGAGTCTCAGTGTCATACTGGCTGTGACCGCAGCACTCATGGTGACGGGAATTCCTCACCAGAATTGTCTTATTATCAGCTGGACCACAACACAACTGCTTGTCCTTATCAAAAACATCTGTGGAAAAGCTCATTGTCATTTTTAAAATTTTTACTTCAAATATAACTCAACTGAGAAGCTGCTCCAGTATCCTTAAAATGTTTGAATGGAGTACATTTCACAGAATTGTAAAATTGTTCTACTAAAAAAACAATAATGTTTCTGTGTTTAATTAATAACATTTCACTGACAGCAATGATTTGTAATGAAGATGTAATTTAGTCTTCTTTTCCAACTGTGTGTCTGCTCACCTTTACCACAGCATTCAGCCATTGGTCCAGGTTTTGATATGATGGATGATTGACAACATATTTCATTGACTGGGTTGTAGGCCTTCAGGTCACAGCACTTGGACGCCTTCTCACTCAGACCCTGAGTAATACTAGCTGTAAAAACAAGATAACATATTGTAACAACAGAAAATTTGTTATGGCGAGTGGTTTATGGTAATGAAATCACTGCAAGGAAGTTCAGAAGTTTAAAGAAGCAAACAGTTGAATCTAAAAGTATCTGTCTGTGAAGGTTCTCAGTCATCCAGGTCATCGTAGTCTGAGGAGCTTGGAAAGAAAAGTGTCTGGACTTCTTTGAGTTGCTTGAAGACGTTTCACCTCTCATCCGAGAAGCTTCTTCAGTTCTAAGGGTCAAATGGTGGAGAGTCCCAGATTTAAACCCAGTGGGAGTTTCCCCCCAAAGAGGGACAAAGGACCCCCTGATGATCCTCTACCTAATCACATGAGCCAAGGTGTGAAAGTGGGTGTTGGTCACAATCAGCAAAGATGCACAGAAAAGAAGATCAGACACCAGCGAGGGAGGATAAGAAAGACAGACGCAACAACATTGTCATCCCCTATGTAGCCTGTGTATCAGAGAGAAGGAGAGTTTTCTCCAAGCACGACATCCCAGTGTACTTCAGACCCAGCAACACACTCAGATAGAAACTGGTTCACCCGAAAGACAAAACTCCAAAACACAGACTTAACAATGTGGTGTATGCTGTACAGTGCAGCGAGGAATGCCCAGACCTCTACATTGGAGAGACCAAACAGCCACTTCACAAGCGCATGGCACAACATAGAAGAGCCACCTCCACAGGACAAGACTCAGCAGTCCATCTGCATCTTAAGGATAAAGGACACTCTTTCGAGGATACTAACGTTCACATTTTGGACAGAGAGGACAGATGGTTTGAAAGAGGAGTGAAAGAAGCCATCTATGTCCACTGTGAGTGACCATCTTTGAACAGAGGCGGTGGTTTACGACACCAACTCTCTGCCATCTTTAATCCAGTTTTGAGTTCCCTTCCCAGACCCTTAAAGCCCACTCACATCCTGGGCCATCTGAACCTCAAGAAATCACATGATAGGATGGGGCTAGGTTTCACAATGAGCTCACCCGAAACCCTGGCTGATTGTGACCCACACCCATTTTCACACCTTGGCTCATGTGATTAGGTAGAGGATCATCAGGGGTCCTTTTGTCCCTCTGTCCAGACGCTTTTCTTTCCAAGCTCCTTAGTCTAAACATATCCGGTAGGTTTTTATTATATTTGAGCCTAAAATCTCTTGCTTGGAATAAATTATGGGCTGGATGAAAACTGTGACGATAAATTTTTAATCTTTTGTTGTATTTCTTCATGTACTGCAACAATTATAAGAAAGAAATGGAAGAATGCAAGAATGACTTAACGAAAAACTAAAATAAACTTCTTCTGCCGAACCCTAACCCCGTAAATAAATTGAAACATCTAACACTAAGTGCTAGCAGATGGATCGATCAATGATGAATATTTTTTTGGCAGACTCTTAAAATTTAGATGTGGTTGTCTTCTATATTTGGATGTTTCTTGTCTTATAAAGCACAATATATATGCTTCAAGTTGAATCAAACTCATTGCTGATTGGGTAAGGGGTTAAACGTAATGTAGCTTTTCAAACCAAAGTAGGAAGTTTATACAATCATCTGCAAGTTTAATTTGTAAAGTATTAATATTAACCTTTTTAATCTCAAGCAGTGCAATTTAACATCTCTGCAAACTGCAGCTACCAAAACAGGAGTTTAAAGAGACCGTTCTGATTCCCGAAGCGTAAATGAAAACAACAAACCAGTAAAACACTGAAGCTGCTTCTTTACATTCATGCACTCTGGTTCTTTCACATTTACAAAGTCAAATTAACATTGGCTTTTAGTTAGCTAATTCACAAATTCATTACCTGTGAGGATCTTTCCATGTTGAACTTTACAACAAGTGGCTGTAGCAGGATTGTAAGGCTCCTTTCCACAACAAAACAGATTTGAACCTGGATGAAGTTTGTTTTCACAGCAAGCAGCCTCCTGGATGTCATACTGTGTTCCATTGCAGTCTTTTCTAAAAAAGCACAGATAACAAAACCCAGGATATTATCCCTGTCACTCATTTCTATTCCACATACATAACATTATAACATAAGAGTAGATTTGGTGAAGGTAAACAAGTTTAAATCAAAAGCAATAGACAGTGCAGGTGGTGGAGGTGAAGAAGAGAATGCACGCAGGATATATTGGACAAAGGATAAAGAATGTTAAATATGAAGCTGTCAGGCAAGAGGAAAAGATCCCAGATTAGATTTGTGAATATATTGAAGGAGGACATGCAGAGGGCTGGTGTGATAGAAGAGGATGCAAGAGATAGGGTGAGATGGAGGAAGATGATCAGTTTTTCCAACTCCTAAAGGGAGCTGTCAAAAAAAGAAAAAGAATCTATAACTGTATGTCAACAGCAGTGCATTTACACTCACTATCTATTTCATTAAGTATACTCGTTCTGCTCCTTTTTAATGCTAATATCCAATCACCTAATTAAAAGGGAGCGACTCAGAGCATTTAGACATGTAGACATGCTCAAGAAAACCTGCTGATAGTTGAAACTGAAGTGACTATGAACATGGAATGGTTGTTGATGCTGGAGAGTCTGTTCTGACTATTTCAGAAACTGAAATCACAACTTGTTACAACCAAGAAACAAGATACGCAGAAAAACATCTCTGAACATAACATGTCAAACCTTTAAGCAGAGCACGCCTGCTCCTCCTGTCAGCTAGGAACAGGAAACTGAAACTAGAATTCAGGACTCACTAAAATTGGAAAACAGAAGACTGACAAAATATTCTGATGAGTCTCAAACCATATCAAACTAGTTTTTTGAACATGACAAGCTCACTGTACTTAAATGACTAGCGCAGTCACCAGTTCTCAATCCAACAGAGCACCTTTGGGATGTGATTGAAAGAGATCTCTTTCAAAGAGATATCTGCAGCAAATGTTTGACGTTATCAAGTCATTATTCACCAAAATCTCTGAAGAATGTTCCCAGCAACTTGCTTAATGTATACCATGAAGGGTTAAGTCAATAATCCAGAAAACAAACTTTACATAAATGTCATAAATTGATTTACATAACATTAAGTGAAATTAGTATTTGATGCCCCACAACCTGCCCATAATTCTAGCTTCTCAGGAAGCCCGAAAATCCTATAAAAAAGGCAGCTTTTTTATAGGATGTGAGCTAGGAAGAGTAGGTGCTTGGTTGCTCAACCATTTGCAGAACTTCAAAGTAATTTGAAATGTGAAATGACCTTTAAATTCTGTATGTATATATGACATGTCTGCTTCATTTTGACAAGTAAATGATCATTTTAGGATTATTTGTGAAAACTAATCTTCTTTGTTTTTCTTTCCTCCTCTCTGGGGGGATTCTGTCATAGGCCAGTTTGAATTGAGAAGGCGTGGTCTAAGAGTATATAAAGGTGGACTGCTGGATGAGAGGTGGATAGGTTGCCATGTTGGAAGTTGCTGTGTGTGTGTAAAAGATTGGCCAATAAACTAAGGTTGCTCTCTGTTCAGTCAGGTGAGTTTGATGCCTGTGGGTTTCATAACATACAACACACATCTCTGCCTGTTCTGATAGTTTCCTATTTCCAGTGTCTTGTGTTTAGATTACTTTAGTTTACTGAAATGTGCTCCAGAGAAATTTTCAGAAATACTTTATGAACCAGTCCTGGTCCAACAGTCACTTTACACCAATGTGATGTGAAATGTATAATTTACTTGTTTGTCTATTTAGTAGTTAAACTTTTAACTTGAACACTATATATTTATTGATGCTGGACTCCCCCCACCCCCCTCACTCCCCTTATTTGTTTATCCTATTCTTCTGAGGAACATCATAATCATCATGGGTTCCCTGAGCCGCCAGGTCAGTGCTTGACCTAATAATGGTCGAAATACATCACTTTTTGGGGGGGTTGTTTTAACACAACTTTTGAGAAACAATTGAGAAAGAGTCGACTTACCGAGAACAGTGGTTTTTGGAGGCTGCATTTTCTCCAACTGCAGGCTCTGCCAACAGATGCAAAGTCAAAGGTGTGAGTCATGGCATTAACAAGCTAAAACGTGTTAATATGTCAGCAGGTGTTCTAAACGAATATAATACATTCTGCATTGTTCAGACTTTAAAAGGTGAAAAACAAAAACGCCCCCCAGTTCTTCTTTAGAGATGAGTACAATATCAGTGTACCGCATACACGCATAACTCTCTGCCAAATCAATTACCTTTCACTTTTCTATAACGCCCCTGTAAATTATTATCTTATGACGAAACACAGGCAGCGCATTCCCGACAAAGGTTTGCAAACACAGCTGAAAGTGAAAAACACAAAGCAAAAACCCAACAATAATAATAGTTTGGTACCTGGCTATGGAAACCTTTTCTGTGTACTTTCATGAAATTCTTTCATAAAAAAAGAAAAAAAAGCCCCCTCTAAGCATCCACTCACCGCTTACTCAGATTTAGTTAAATTAATATTTCAAATAGATTAAATAGGCTTTACACATAAACAAAGAGCATTTCTTTTTAAAATAATAATGCTTTAATTTAGTGAGTATATGATTTACATTTTAAATTACACATGGTGCTTTGTTTTATCTCCACTTTCTTTAACACAGGCAAGCTCACAACAAACATCAGTGGCCCTTTATTCTGAGCTCATTAAATAAATAAATAAAAATAAAACCTACTTACCATGAGCAGTGCTGAAGTCAATAATTAAACAAACTGAAAGAACAGGCAGATAAGAATTACTGTAAAGTTAAGAAAAATAAATTATTCAAATTATTCAAAATCTATTTCAGTAAAGGTGGGAAATTCGCCTACCAAATCCGAGAGTCCAAAACGGAATCATCTGGGAGCCTTTTGGTTATCTGACACTGAGATGCAGAAGAAGAGACAAACAGCTGCTTAAATACTTTTAAGACCACGCCTCCCTTGTGACTAAAAATAACCCTAATATCATGCCAGGGCATGATGTCAGGGTTGATTAAAAAAAAAAAAAAAGAAAAGGGAAAAAAAAGAACCTCCACTGCAATATTCATTTGTAAAACTTCTGAAAGTGCAGCATGATTGGGGAAAATATGCATTTTTTTTACTCCCGCTCATTTGCTGCGAGTAAGGGCACCCTCCATTTCTGAGGGGCGCCTGTTGCTTGCTGCACAGAAAGAGGGATATTCAATTCAATTCAATTCAATTTTATTTATATAGCGCCAAATCACAACATAAGTCACCTAGATACATAGATACAGAGAAAAACCCAACAATCATATGACCCCCTATGAGCAAGCACTTTGGCAACAGTGGGAAGGAAAAACTCCCTTTTAACAGGAAGAAACCTCCGGCAGAACCAGGCTCAGGGAGGGGCGGGCCATCTGCTGCGACCGGTTGGGGTGAGAGAAGGAAGACAGGATAAAGACATGCTGTGGAAGAGAGACAGAGGTTAATAACAGATATGATTCAATGCAGAGAGGTCTGTTAATACATAGTGAGTGAGAAAGGTGACTGGAAAGGAAAAACTCAATGCATCATGGGAATCCCCCGGCAGCCTACGTCTATTGCAGCATAACTAAGGGAGGATTCAGGGTCACCTGGTCCAGCCCTAACTATATGCTTTAGCAAAAAGGAAAGTTTTAAGCCTAATCTTAAAGTAGAGATAGTGTCTGTCTCCCGAAATCCAAACTGGAAGCTGGTTCCACAGAAGAGGGGCCTGAAAACTGAAGGCTCTGCCTCCCATTCTACTTTTAAATACTCTAGGAACAACAAGTAGGCCTGCAGAGCGAGAGCGAAGTGCTCTAATAGGGTGATATGGTACTACAAGGTCATTAAGATAAGATGGGGCCTGATTATTTAAGACCTTGTATGTGAGGAGCAGGATTTTGAATTCAATTCTGGATTTAACAGGAAGCCAATGAAGGGAAGCCAAAACAGGAGAAATATGCTCTCTTTCTAGTCCCTGTCAGGACTCTTGCTGCAGCATTTTGGATTAGCTGAAGGCTTTTCAGTGAGTTTTTAGGACATCCTGATAATAATGAATTACAGTAGTCCAGCCTGGAAGTAATAAATGCATGAACTAGTTTTTCAGCGTCACTCTGAGACAGGATATTTCTAATTTTAGAGATGTTGCACAAATGGAAGAAAGCAGTCTTACATATTTGTTTAATATGTGCGTTGAAGGACATGTCCTGGTCAAAAATGACTCCAAGGTTCCTCACAGCGTTACTGGAGGCCAAGGTAATGCCATCCAGAGTAAGAATCTGGTTAGATACCATATTTCTAAGCTTTTCAGGGCCGAGTACAATAACCTCAGTTTGATCTGAATTAAGAAGCAGAAAGTTAGCGGCCATCCAGGTCTTTATGTCTTTAAGACATTCCTGCAGTTTAACTAATTGGTGTGTGTTATCTGGCTTCATGGACAGATAGAGCTGGGTGTCATCTGCATAGCAGTGAAAATGTATGCTATGTCTTCTAATGATACTGCCTAAGGGAAGCATGTATAATGTAAACAGAATTGGTCCTAGCACTGAACCCTGTGGAACTCCATAATTAACCTCAGTGTGTGAAGAGGACTCTCCATTTACATGCACAAATTGGAGTCTATTAGATAGATATGATACAAACCACTGCAGTGCAGTACCTGTAATACCTACAGCATGTTCTAATCGCTCTAATAGGATATTATGGTCGACAGTATCGAATGCTGCACTAAGGTCTAGCAGGACAAGCACAGAGATGAGTCCACTGTCAGAGGCCATAAGAAGATCATTTGTAACCTTCACTAAAGCTGTTTCTGTGCTGTGATGAGCTCTGAAACCTGACTGAAACTCTTCAAATAAACCATTCCTCTGCAGATGATCTGTTAGCTGTTTGACAACTACTCTTTCAAGGATGTTTGATATGAAAGGAAGGTTGGAGATTGGCCTATAATTAGCTAAGACTGCTGGGTCTAGAGATGGCTTTTTGAGTAAAGGTTTAACTACAGCCAGCTTGAAGGCCTGTGGTACATAGCCGATCATTAGAGATAGGTTGATCATATTTAAGATCGAAGAATTAATTAATGGCAGGACTTCTTTGAGCAATAAAATATTTATGACCACGGAAGTAATAAAGGAAGCAATAAAACATATGGTAGCCATAAAAATAGCATATTAATAAACAATATCATATTAATAAAAATTATCATATTTCATAACTCTTTAATTTTCAAAAAAATATCTAATTGTTATAAATATATAATTTTTATCATCAATAACACTTTTCTCATTTTAAGCAAAAGAAAAAAGTTTTTACTTGTTTTTATGGCCAAAAAATGCCATCTGTTCTGGTCCACGGGTGTGTGCGCGCCTGCGCCCGTGCACGCGCCTATGTGTGTATGTGAGTGTGTATATGTGAAAAATCTGTTAAACCTTACTAATGTGCTTAGTTAAACTTGTGCTTTTGTAACGTTCAGTATGGCGAGACATACAGGCTGCATAATCTAACATTTAGGCTTAAATTTAACTGATAAATTAGTTATCAACCCTAGCTCTTTTTTTTCCAGAAAAAGAAAAAAAGACTTTCTCTCTTTTCTTTAAGAACATGGATCCCAGACCTGCCCACCTGATCCTGCTCGCCCAGACCCCTGTAACCAGCTACAGGGGTTCTGCGACTCCAGCGCAAGTCACACAAATGCATCTTTGTAGGGTTCAGCCAGCATCCGTTAACCCCTTGGCCCCTCTGGCAGATTTTGGGGCTACGCCTTCAACCTCAGAGAGAGTGAGCTCTATTTCTACCAGCTGCCAGTGAAAGTTTTGGCCCTCTATGTTCATATCACTCTTTACAGCCATCCATCCATCCATTCGCTTTCACTTATCCTTTTCAGGGTCGCGGGGGGCGCTGGAGCCTATCCCAGCTGTCATAGGGCGAGAGGCGGGTACACCCTGGACAGGTCGCCAGTCTGTCGCAGGGCCAACACACAGGGACAGACAACCATTCACACTCACATTCACTCGCACATTCACACCTAGTGGCAATTTGGATTATCCAATTAACCTATCCCCACAAGCTGCATGTCTTTGGACGGTGGGAGGAAGCCGGAGTACCCGGAGAGAACCCACGCAAACACGGGGAGAACATGCAAACTCCACACAGAAAGACCCCGGCCTGATGGTGGAATTGAACTCAGGACCTTCTTCC
>NW_024582489.1:1455348-1461208 GCF_018398535.1 Haplochromis burtoni | reverse complement strand
AAACATTCAGCTTTGATATTAATGAGTTTTTTGGGTTCATTGAGAACATGGTTGTTGTTCAACAATAAAATTATTCCTCAAAAATACAACTTGCCTAATAATTCTGCACTCCCTGTATGCTTTGTGTGAAGCTGCTTCATTAGCAAAAGAAAATATTTTTACTTTTTGTTTTAATGAATACTTAAAAAACAAACAGACAAACAAACAAAAACTTAGCTTTAACCAGTTCAAAATGTAGAAATGTATTCCTTTAAGGTCATTTCGATGTTTTGAATGTATTTGTCCACTAGATGGAGCCAAAATACTTCAAACCCATGTTGTCACCATTTTAGTGAAAAGAAATGGTGGCTTGTTTGACTTCTGGAATCTGTTGTTTCGTTATTAAAATCATCTCACACGTAAATTAAACATCTCTATCCATTTAAAAAAAAATTTTAAAAAAAACTAACTCCACGCCTGCCTCCAAAAAGTTTTCGAATATGTCAAATGTTCACCAAAATAGAAAGCAAACAGCCATGCGAGGTGTACCAAATGAAGTGGTCAGTGTATATGCTGCATTTATGAATAGGTACCAGTAGAAAGGTAGGGATGTGACCGGATGCAACGTTGCGCCAACATACACTACCGTAAAATGCAACGTATGTGAGGAAGAACGCTAGGCTTTGGCGACCTCTTGAGGCAAAAAAGCACTCGAAAGAACTTGTATTGACTCGTACCCTATAGCCCTATACCTGTGCGTGCTGGGACGCCGCTCATCTGTTTGGAGGTTAACTCGAGTGATTTGAGGTTCTGGCGCAATGGCAGGTAAGGCGATTTGTCATCTAAAGTAAGTTGTAGCTACTCAAATGTGAACACATGAACACATAACTGAAGTTTTAAATCACACGCAATTAATACAAACAAGCAGCACGGGTTGAGGAAGTTGGAGAATGGCTATAGCGATAAACACGGATCTGACTGCTAATTGAAAACTTCATTTTTTTCTCTCTTTTTTCTTCTCTCTCTCTTAGTCATTAATTATTCGTTGCCAGAGCTCAGGATGAAATCAAACTTGACCTGGTAGTAAGGCAAACCACCGGTTAAAAGCTCCGCTGTCATTTTTTGGCACAGCTGCAGAGTGAAAAGCAAAGGAGATCCTCCTCCGATCTAAATCCTGTTTAGTATCCGCAGAGATTGTGTTTTCACAAAACGCATTGGCCCAAGTGATGCCCTTAGAGGAAATGACGTGATACTGTTAATTGTTCTGCTTTTTATTTTATTTGTATTCTTTTCCCTCCTTTTTTCAGCGCGAAATCGTTTGTAGTTTCACTTTTGTACTGCCCACCCACTTTTTTTTAATAATCGGTTTACATATCCACACAGCGCGGGATGAAGATCACTGGCCAGAATATATCAACACAGATTTTAAAAGTTACATTTAGTTATAAATTAGCTGCATTTATCTCGAAAAGGAAATATTTTTAGAAATATCTTGTGTTTTCAGATGGGAAGCACGCCACTGGAGTGCTTTTAATATGCAGCACTAAAATATTAATTAAATCTCAAATCAGGTACACCTGTAAAATCTAATGCAAACCAAACAGAGCTTTATAAAGAGATCACTGCTCAAACTTGCAGTTTTCCAATAAATTCAAACAAACACTGGTCAGACAGCTGAGAACTGAGCTTTCTAAATCACAGATGTGTTTCAATCTGTGTACAAGCGTGTTGACTAATTCTTTACCACTTGAAGTCACCTTAAGAAGTCAAAATGAGAGCAAATTATTCAAGTTGTTACGTGAGTTTGTGTTGAATCATCGTAAACCTGATAAATGGGATTTTCTTTCTCCTAGAAAGCGCAAGCTCGATGCTTGTGCGGGTGAGGGGTAAGTTTGTTGAAAAGACCTCCAACCCTCTTCTTGACCAGCTCCTGGATGACATTTTGGAGGATGGCATCTTGAATGATGGAGAGAGAGAGTCAATAGTTGAGGAGAACAAGAACCGAGCCGACAAGGCGCGCTGCCTCATTGACACTGTGAGGAAAAAAGGAGATCTAGCCAGCAACAAGTTGATTCGTCACCTTCAAAAAAGAGATCCTATGCTTTTCGCTGAGCTGGGTCTGACTGTCTGACCAGGTGAGATGGGATACATCAGTGGAGCTTATCAACACATATGAGCAAAAGGAGGCTTTAACCCTGATTTTATAGAGTCACAAACTGATGTTGTACTTTGACACTGAAATACAGAAATAGGATCTATCAGGCTTTGACTTTGGTTGATGCCACTTAGGTTATGTTTAATCTCTACGCATTGTTGTTTGGCACCATGTTGTTGTTTTTTTACCGTTACCTGATTTTTGGTATTTATGTTTTTATCCACAGGAGGAAACGAAAACCTCGTGAACACTCATCCCTACTGCCGAGACTTTGTGAAATAAAGAGATGTGCAGTGAACATGCTCATCTTTCATCATCATTACTTTTCAAAGCAATAATATCAACATGAATGATCACATCTAAAGATACAATACTGTATCTTAATTATTTTTTTTACACTCTAGAGCACTATTATATGATGCTTATATTTTGCCAACGTGACAATCAGAAAAACAATCTATTTGTGCTCTCAAATGTGCATGAACATAAAACTGTAATGTTTCCAGGTTCCTCTGTACATTATTTTTTGCATGTGATGGATGAGAATTACAATCTGTTTACGTTAAGATCATTTTATAATCTAGTTGAATTAAATCTCAACGACAGTAAATGAGCTTATGTGTTTATTATATAGTATGATTCATTTGCATGTACAATGACATGTGGACCTTTATAGCGCATGACGGTTTTTTGTTTATGTTTTTTGTTTGTTCGTTTTTTTTGTTTGTTATGGCTCCCAAGTGAATGGTTAGCATGGGTGCCACGGTGTTTTATAATGTTACAGTATAGTTTTAGCCATTATAAGTTACAGTTTAATGATCCGGGTTACTCACATCAAAGTAGGAGCACCACAGGCCTGCTCTGACTTTTAAACAGAAATTTATGCACTGTGCGGTACTACTATGTAGGTCATATGCGGAAAGGAGGAGCCTTATATCGTTCATCTCTGATAGCAAACATTACGCAAGCATAAAGTCAGCAGCAATTTAAGCAGGTTGGCCACACAAGTTTTGAGCAATGGCAGGTAAGAGCACACGGACTAAATGCATTTTGTTCTACGTTGTCATATATGAGTTTAGCCAGCGAGCAGGAATGCAGCACAATAGGCATAAAGTGTTTACCACCACTGGATTGTGTTACGAACGTTTTGCGGAAGACAGCGGCGGAAAATATGTATTCTTACACTTTCGATAGTTTTGCAACAAAAGTGTTTGTCAGAGAAAAGTTTGAATATGTGATTCGACATTTGTTATTTTCATACTAGTTTATGCCAGGTTGGCATAGGCCTACTTTCGTTTTGCACCACGGAAAACAATTCCTGCCCGGATGTCTGTTGTTGAAAAAATCTTCTAGTGGAAGGGTTTCAGAGATGAGAGAGCGAGAGTTTAAGTTTCTTTGTTGACAACTATTTGCGTTATGTATACACACTGAATCCACGGAGGCTGTTCTTTAAGTACAACTTCTAAAGATGGGAGGTCACACATTTCCAAAGTGCGACAGGATAGCATATAAAGTTTGTTTTGTTTTGTTTGTTTTTTATTAAAATATCCAAATTTGTATGTTGACGACAGGCATCGGTAATGGTTTCGTTATGCACTAAAACAGTAGCTTCGTTTTTACACTTTATGAGGAAGAAGGACATTTCCTCCGTCAATCCGAAGAATACCGGGCGTTATAACAAGGCAGGATGTAGCTACGTAGTGCGCAAACATTCACTCTTTGTACGGGACCAGCGTTAGAAATGCTGAAGTGATTCATGCACATGAAATGTTGTAGATTAGCTCTAATATCTCAGGGGATCATTCTGTAAATGTGGGTCTTTCACCGTTAACTGCATTGAGATGCCGGGTTATTAGATACAACTAATATATTTTACTTTGTTACAAAGCAATGAATCTGTACATAGATCGCAATGTTTGCTTTTAATTAAAAAAAAAAGACTATTCAACTTTTAGAGTCATTGTGAAAACCACAGTTTGTAGTGATGCTGACATGTGTTATGCGTTACTGCTCCCCACCACAAAGTGAAGCGTCCAAAGACGATAATACAGCTGAAAAGGCTCAAACCGAGCAACCCCCCCCCCCCTCAACGTATTCGATATATTAAATAAAAACAGCAAAATGTATACATCGCCCATTTAGTTTGAGACGAAAAGTTTTCAAAGGTCAGCAATCTTTCTAAACATTTCTAAAATGACATATTCTCTATTCTAGATAAGGAGCTTGGCAGGGTACGGTCAGACTTTGTGACGAGTGTGTCCAAAGCGGTTATAAAGCTGCTGCTTGACGACCTCGTAGAAGATGGTGTGCTGAATGATATGGAGAGCGAGTCAATACTTGAAGAGAATGACAGCAGGGCTGATAAGGCGCGCTGTCTCATCGACATTGTGAAGAAAAAAGGAGATCTAGCCAGCAGCAAGATGATCGTTCACCTTAAAAGTAGAGACTCTTCTCTTTACGAAAAGCTTGGTTTGTCTTGCAGTCAGCCTTCTCAGGCAGGTGAGAAACCTTAAAAAATATTTTTATTAAAAAATATAGTGCAGAAGATAATGTAATGATCACACAGGTACAAACAGAATAAAATACATTATTTCAAGCAATAATCTGTTTTGTCAGCCCCAGCTCCAGGTCCTCGGGAGCCACCAGAATGGTCAGATACACTGATCCACACGACTGAGCAATTCTGGAAGATGAAAATTGATGATAAAAGTGTGAGTCATTCACAAAACTCATGCAAAATATCTCAGTTTGATAATAAGAAATAAAGTGTTTTCTTATTAAAGTTAATGTTGAGACGCAAGATAGATTTTTCAACTTTTTTCCCTTTATTTTTGTTTTGCAGATTTACCATGTGACCAAAGACGCCTTTAAAAATCGCGTAGCTCTGCTGATCACTAACATGAAGTTTACTGATGGGAAATTCAATAGAAATGGAGCTGAGAAAGATGAGGAGAACATGAGGAAGCTGCTCTCTGCTCTGGGTTATGAAGTGGTGAAATACACAAATCTCACAGGAAAGGTATTTTTATTAAAAGGGAAAATCTGGGGAAAAATTTTATGTCTGGTTTGTTTTGAGATACAGGAAGTTATGCCTTGACTTTTTTTTTTTTGTTATGTTCTTACAGGCAATTAATAAGGCTCTAATTGACTTCTCCAAACATCCAAAACTCAAAGATACAGACAGTGTGTTGGTGGTTATAATGTCTCACGGGAAGCTAGGAGCAGTCCTTGGTGTCGACTGCAAAGAACCCCTTTGTGATCATGAGGAACAAGATGCGTATGAGGTGAACAACATTTACAAGCAGTTGAGCTCAGACAAGTGTCCTGCACTTCTGAACAAACCCAAGATCATCATCATCCAGGCCTGCAGAGGAGGTGATCACCTTCTGTTCTTACAGTTACAAAAAAAGGCTTAAGTTATAGATTTGCTGGAGTCTTCTTATCTTACAAGTACATTGCATATGTTTCAGAGGAGAGAGGAGGTGTGCTTGTTAGTGACTGTGCAAAGCCAGATCTGGTCTGTGATGACGTGAAACAGCCAAGTCCATCCCTATGTGCTGATGAAGAGGGCTTAGAAGACGACACTCTACGATGTGTACACAAGGAAAAAGACTTCATTTCTCTTCTCTCCTGCACTCCAGGTCAGTGTAGCTGGGCAATTATTAAAACTTAGTGACACACACACAGTGATGACACACATGAATCTGTAATGATAACACCCCCCCC
>NW_024582489.1:1438315-1455328 GCF_018398535.1 Haplochromis burtoni | reverse complement strand
AAAAAAAAAAAACTGTATCCAATTTCTGTCTCTGAATTTTCTTCCTGCAGATACTGTGTCATATAGAGACAGGAATCAAGGGTCTATCCTCATACAGTACATTGTTCAGGTTTTCAACACCTTTGCACATCAAGACGACGTCGAGGAGCTCTTCAGAAAAGTAAGCGCTGCAAGTGTAAATTCTTTTATACTTCTTGGAAGCAAGTCTCATTACTTCACAACCATGTTGATACTGCTTGTGACATTTATGTGGACAGTTACGTTAAAGCAATATTTAAATTACACTTCAATTATCACTGGGAAATAGTGCATGTACAGTATTAAAAGTAAAATAATAAAAGGTTAAAAAGTTTGCAGAGTATGGCCCAAAAGAAGGCTTTCAAAGCATTTTTCATCTCCTGGAAGTTACGCTTACAGGAATCAATAAGTGCCATATCTGTCACTTATGTTTCTGGTACATGTGGAAAGTTGTATTGCTATAGTCAAGCAGTAATTACTTTGTTCTCGTGTCATTAGTGTGATAATGTTGTACATTATTACTGTGATAATGTCGTACATCATTTTAATCATACAGGTGATGCAACGCTTTGAAGACTTCAGTGTTCAAAACAGGAGACAGATGCCAACAAAAGACAGATGCACACTGACAAGACGCTTCTACTTCTTTCCAGGCCTCTGAGATATTTTTACAGTTATTTAACTCAACTTTGCTGCCATTTCAATTGATGTTTTTAGTGCTCAGAGTTAGGTCATTTTATCATTTCCAAAGAACTACAAAGAGATGCAAACCTAGAAGCAAAAAGATGATATGATCTCACAGTTAGACAAAAATGGCCACAATAAGATGCAAAATAGCTACAAACAGATGGAAAATACAATGATAATAAAAATTTTAAAAGAATGAAACAAAGCTGCCATCTGTCTGTCTCCTTTGTTAAAAAAAAAAATCCTGATGACATTTCTAGCTTCATGTGAGACCCATGCACACAAAACACATCAACATGAAATATCCTCAATGTGGCAATTGGAGACAGTTGGATGGACGAACTGGAAGAGACGTCCAGCAGAAACAGGGTCAGAGAGGGACAGACATACTGTCTTCCACAGCATGTCTTTGTCCTATCTTCCTCCCTTCACACCATCTTTGCAGAAGATGGACACCCCTCCCTCAACCTGGTTCTGCTAGGGCTTTCTTCCTGTTATAAGGGAGTTTTTCCTTCCCACTGTCGCTAAACCTCTTGCTTGCATAGGAGTCCATATGATTGTTAGCTTTTCTCTGTTTTCTTTGTATTATTTTTTTTCTATTATTCTAGAGTAACATGTAAAGTATCCTGACATAACTGTTGCTGTGTTTTCATGCTATACAAAAATAAAGAAATAAAAATAAAATGTGCTTTGCTTTTATTTTCCACTCACTGCCTTTCTCTCTCTTTGGATTCATACACCACTGCTGCATTTAACTTAAGGAGTTACAACACTCTGCCTCTCTCTCCTACAGAGTGTCTTGCTCTCAATTCTTCTCATCTCTGCCCTTGTCGCCACATCTTCCTGTTAAAAAAGAATCCACTGGTGTTAAGTGCTTGTTCAAAGGGGGTCATCTGACTGTAATTGTGCTTGTTTGTTTGTTTATACCATAGGACCTTTAGCCTACAATATAAATTGCCCTGAGGTGACAACTGGTATACTGGTTTAGGGCTTTTGCTATACTGGTCCACTTGATGGTCATAGCTTAGAAGATTTTTTTAAAGGATTTTTTTTTATTTTCAGTCCTTACAATGCCCCAGCAGGTAGGGGCACCAGCCACTGACAGGGAGTGTGGTGGGGGAAATAAGCCCCCACACCTGGGGATGCCCGAGACTTTCAGAAGGAGGTGAAGCCTAAGACCCAGCCTGACACATACAGGTCCTTCTCAAAAAATTAGCATAGTGTGATAAAGTTCATTATTTTCTGTAATGTACTGATAAACAGTAGACTTTCATATATTTTAGATTCATTACACACAACTGAAGTAGTTCAAGCATTTAATTGTTTTAATATTGATGATTTTGGCATACAGCTCATGAAAACCCAAAATTCCTATCTCAAAAAAGTAGCATATTTCATCTGACCAATAAAAGAAAAGTGTTTTTAATACAAAAAAAAAGTCAACCTTCAAATAATTATGTTCAGTTATGCACTCAATACTTGGTCGGGAATCCTTTTGCAGAAATGACAGCTTCAATGCGGCGTGGCATGGAGGCAATCAGCCTGTGGCACTGCTGAGGTGTTATGGAGGCCCAGGATGCTTCGATAGCGGCCTTAAGCTCATCCAGAGTGTTGGGTCTTGCGTCTCTCAACTTTCTCTTCACAATATCCCACAGATTCTTTATGGGGTTCAGGTCAGGAGAGTTGGCAGGCCAATTGAGCACAGTAATACCATGGTCAGTAAACCATTTACCAGTGGTTTTGGCACTGTGAGCAGGTGCCAGGTCGTGCTGAAAAATGAAATCTTCATCTCCATAAAGCTTTTCAGCAGATGGAAGCATGAAGTGCTCCAAAATCTCCTGATAGCTAGCTGCATTGACCCTGCCCTTGATAAAACACAGTGGACCAACACCAGCAGCTGACATGGCACCCCAGACCATCACTGACTGTGGATACTTAACACTGGACTTCAGGCATTTTGGCATTTCCCTCTCCCCAGTCTTCCTCCAGACTCTGGCACCTTGATTTCCGAATGACATGAAAAAGTTGCTTTCATCCGAAAAAAGTACTTTGGACCACTGAGCAACAGTCCAGCGCTGCTTCTCTGTAGCCCAGGTCAGGCACTTCTGCTGCTGTTTCTGGTTCAAAAGTGGCTTGACCTGGGGAATGTGGCACCTGTAGCCCATTTCCTGCACACGCCTGTACACAGTGGCTCTGGATGTTTCTACTCCAGACTCAGCCCACTGCTTCCGCAGGTCCTCCAAGGTCTGGAATCGGTCCTTCTCCACAATCTTCCTCAGGGTCCGGTCACCTCTTCTCATTGTGCAGCGTTTTCTGCCACACTTTTTCCTTCCCACAGACTTCCCACTGAGGTGCCTTGATACAGCACTCTGGGAACAGCCTATTCGTTCAGAAATTTCTTTCTGTGTCTTACCCTCTTGCTTGAGGGTGTCAATGATGGCCTTCTGGACAGCAGTCAGGTCGGCAGTATTACCCATGATTGCGGTTTTGAGTAATGAACCCGGCTGGGAGTTTTTAAAAGCCTCAGGAATCTTTTGCAGGTGTTTAGAGTTAATTCGCTGATTCAGATGATTAGGTTAATAGCTCGTTTAGAGAACCTATTCATGATATGCTAATTGTTTGACATAGGAATTTTGGGTTTTCATGAGCTGTATGCCAAAATCATCAATAATGAAATGCTTGAACTACTTCAGTTGTGTGTAATGAATCTAAAATATATGAAAGTCTAATGTTTATCAGTACATTACAGAAAATAATGAACTTTATCACAATATGCTAATTTTTTGAGAAGGACCTGTAGACAGGCATGTTTTCATAGTTTCCCAGAGCAGACACTTCCAAGTAAGACAGGTGAAGGGAGGGGGATTACTTGCGAATTGAAACTTACTGAACTTGCTTCTCTTCTTCGAGATCTTGCAATGATAAGAATATCTGTGGTCTTGATGCAGTCAACCCTACAGGCATAGTTCAGTGTATTGGAAACACTCAGCAAAGGAACGGTAGATGGAAGGAAAATTATTATATGAAATGAAGAGAGATGGCGATTTTTCTCTGGTTATGTTTTTTTTGTTAATTTTTTGTCATTAACGTATAATATTGGCCATTAAAACATCGTAGAGTTGAAATGTTCAGACAAGTTCAAACATGACTTGACATGTTGTGGTAATTCAAAGGACACAGAAATGTTGATACTGTCGGTAAACTGCTTTTATCTCATCTTTCTGTTTTCTTTGACAGCAGCCCAAGTTTCACTTTTACTTCCTCTTCCTTATGTCTGCCTTCTTTTTAAAGCAAGCTGTTTTGATCATAATTCAGTATACACAAAATGCATGTAAGTTAGGAGTGAAACTATCTGAAAATAAATTGAAAATAAATTAAGTTATAAATGCAATTTTGGAGAGTTTATATGCCTAACGTGCAGCAGATGAACCTATGAAAGTAAGAAGAAACATTGTCACAAAAGGAGCAGCTTGCCTATGCACTAAAACAGGAAGAAGAGTTTATGAACTCTTGTTCAATACAAGTTAAGGCTTAAATAAAAATGTTAAAAATGCAAAAGCTAGTTGATCCTTGAATTTAAAAACATCTTACATTTCATTAACGGCTCTATAACCACTTATTGGCATCTCTTTGTTCCTAGGAAATCAGGCAGTGCTGTCCAAAACAGCACACATGAGCACACATAAAGGTTTGCAAATGGTAACATACAGAAAGCACAAGTAGTGCAGGAGGTGATCAGGAACATGACTCTTAGAAAATATAAAAGATATGTTCTTTGCAAACAAAGATATTTGTCATGACTTTATTTCTAAGAGACCACTGCTCAGAAGAAAAAGAAAATATTTTATGTTGCATTTCAAGTTTGACTTGATTACAACCACTTCCATGGAAGTGTGGTTTCCACACAACTATTAATAGATAAAACATCTTGGCAAACACACAATCATTTGTACATGCTGGAGGACACAGGTTGCAAATTTGTGAAGTAAAGTTTATGAAAGATGGCAGGTAAGACAGAAGTTATCATGATCCATGCACTTTCCAAGTGTTAATGTGTGATAGATTTTGATTTTGACATGATTATTTGATCTCATTCTTCCCTCTAGATAAGGAGCTTGCCAGAGTGAGAGGACGGTTTGTTGAAAAGGTATCAAAAGCCCTTCTTAAACAGCTCCTGGATGACCTTTTAGAAGAGGGTTTGCTGAATGATGGAGAGACAGACTCTGTGCTCGAAGACAACAGCAACAAAGCAGACATGGCCCGCGCTCTCATCGACATGGTGAAGAGGAAAGGAGATAAAGCTAGCAGGAAGATGATCGAACACCTGGAGAAGAGAGATCCTACACTTTACTCTGAGCTGGGTCTGTCCTGTGGTCAGCCTCCTGGTGAGTTCACCCTGTTTGGAAGAAGGAAATCGTACAGAATAAAGTCTGAACAGTGCTTTTGCTTTTTCCAACTGCAGCGTCTCAGAAGGAGCAAAGCTGGTCGTCCAAACTCATCGCCACAACTGACTCTTTCTGGAGGACAAAGCTGAACGATAAAAATGTTTGTCATGACTGTTCAAACACTTTTAACAAACAAGATTCAAATTTGGAATACTTTGTAAGTTTATACACTTAAATTTTACATTTATAACAGTAAATATTCTGTCTTTACATTTGTATTTTTAGATTTACCCTGTGGCAGAAAAGTCCATCAGCAGTCGAGTGGCCCTCCTAATCACTAATCGAAATTTTTCTGATGAGAGATTAACCCGAAAAGGAGCTGAAGTTGACGAGGAGAACATGGATAAACTTCTCCGATCTCTGCATTATGAAGTTGTCAAATACAAAGATCTCACTGGAAAGGTATTTAAATACTAATCTTTTATTCTTTCCTAGCAAATTACGGCTGAGTGACAAAATAACTGATGCTGGGACTTTTTGTGTCCAATCAGATGATCGATGAGGCTCTGATGAATTTCTCCAAACATCCCAAACTCAAAGAGACAGACAGTGTGTTTGTGGTGATTATGTCTCACGGGAAACGGGGAATTGTCCTCGGTGTCAATCACAGAGAAGAAGTGGAACCAGATGAATTCCCTGTTGACAATATTTACAAGTACTTGGGCTCACAGAAATGCTCAGCACTGCTAAACAAACCAAAGATCATCATCATCCAGGCCTGCAGAGGAGGTGACTTTCAATCATTTCATCTGACCAACATCCACAAATGTCCTCGTAGCTACAGTTTGGACCTGAATTAAAAGCATGCTGCGTGTGTTGCAGAATCTGGTGGCTCCGTGATGGTTAGTGACAGTGCAAAAGTGGTCTGTGATGATGTGTCACAGAGCCGCTTTGATGAAAACAGCATTGTGGATGACTCTACTCGATATGTGCACAAAGAAAAGGACTTCGTTTCACTTCTGTCCAGCACCCCAGGTCAGTTTGTCTGCTGATGGGTTTTATTATGCAAAAGATTTCTGACATTATTAAGATAAGCATCTGAAATTTGCACCAATAACACACAAGCATAGTCTCATTCTGTTTTCACATGATTTCCTGCAGACACTGTTTCATACAGACAGGAAGACCGTGGGTCTTTTCTGATCCAGTTCATCAAGGAGGTATTCAACACGTGCTCTCATGAGGACGACATCGACGAGCTCTTCAGAAAAGTAAGTACCTGAAAACTCGTTTGGTGATAGTGCTGCAGGCAAACAGATGCAGTCACTGGTTATGTTTTCATCACACAGGTCATGCAACGCTTTGAAGATTTTCCCTCTGAGAAACTGAGACAGATGCCAACCAAGGACAGATGCACTCTAACCAAGCGCTTCTACCTCTTTCCAGGCCGCTGAGACAGGATTGAATTTTGGTCAAAGGAAACACATAATAAGTGCTAATAAGTACATTAATGATTTCATGGATTATCACTTCCTAGTAATAAGGGATATGCATTGATTATTGTGAATTATATGTAAAATATTGATTTCTTTGTTTCTGTTTTTACTGCTTTGTGAAAGTGAATGTGAGATTTTGTCAACTTTTAATACGTTTGGACATTTTAGTAGCTATATGAGTGAGTGTATCATTTACATTCATCAGTTGTTCTTGTCTATAATGTCATCACTGTTACTGTTATGTGTCTAAATAAGTAAATGAGCCCTTAGTTACAGTAAATGAATCTTGTATTAACTAAAGCATTAACACCAGCGGTCTCCAACCTTTTTTGGGCCACGGACCGGTTTATGCCCGACAATATTTTCATGGACCGGCCTTTAAGGTGTCGCGGATAAATACAACAAAAATAAAACAAGAACCGGAACCAAAAAAAAAAAATTTATTCATAACACACGTGAAAAGACCAAAGAAAACCGAGTAAACGATAAAAACAATAACAAAATCACGCTGAAAACCGATAAAAACCCTGAAAACTATACATTTCACACCTGAGCCTCAACTCTCGCGGCCCGCTACCAAACGACTCACCGGTAAAGACATAAAGACCTGGATGGCCGCTAACTTTCTGCTCCTTAATTCTGATAAAACTGAGGTTATTGTACTTGACCCTGAAAATCTTAGAAATATGGTATCTAACCAGATTCTTACTCTGGATGGCATTACCTTGGCCTCCAGTAACACTGTGAGGAACCTTGGAGTCATTTTTGACCAGGACATGTTCCTCAATGCACATATTAAACAAATATCTAGGACTGCTTTCTTCCATTTGCGCAGCATCTCTAAAATTATAAATATCCTGTCTCAGAGTGACGCTGAAAAACTAGGCTGGACTACTTTAATTCATTATTATCAGAAAGTTCTAAAAAGAACTTTCGGGTGAGAGAAGGATGGCCGCCCCTCCCTGAGCCTGGTTCTGCCGGAGGTTTCTTCCTGTTAAAAGGGAGTTTTTCCTTCCCACTGTCACCAAAGTGCTTGCTCATAGGGGGTCATATGATTGTTGGGTTTTTCTCTGTATGTATTATTGTAGGGTGTAACTTACAATATAAAGCGCCTTGAGGAGACTGTTGTTGTGATTTGGTGGTATATAAATAAAACTGAATTGAATTGAATCATGTGGGTCTATGACCACTGGTCCAACATATAATTATGCTTAATACAAGCATTTTGTTAGTAACTCAGATTTTTATTACTGCAAATTAATTATCTTTAATCTACAGGTGGGCTACAGTAATAGAAATTACAAGTATATAAAGTTACATATTTATAGAAATGTAATTATTTATGTAAAAGTTTTAATAAAATTGCCAATAGGAGGTGGTTAGCTTGTGATATTACTAATTACTGTGACCTAAATTTACTGTTTTTCTATTGAAGATCCAGTGGCAGGTGAGTTACACATTGATTTAAACACATTGTATAGACTAGAAAGCTTTAGTAATTTATACCTGACAGCCCTTGTTATTTATGTTTTTTGAATAGAGTTTTAAGGAAATACATCACTTTATTTTGTATTTTAATTAGAGTGAAGATTTAAGATTGTGAGGGCCCAGTGGGATTTTCAGTTTTTTAAGCAGGCTGCAGCATTTTTGACTGTGGGAATGAGCATTTTAAAACATCTTAGTATAGTACAGTTACTGACATATTAACACATTCACATTCAAAGAAATCATTAGATGCTTCCTCAACTTGTTCATCTGGGGATGAGCATGTCTTTACTTTTATGATTGGCTAGCTGACAACAGATAGGTCAAAAGAGCCTTAACTGGGTGGAGAGAAAGCGTGAGCTCGTGCCTTTAAAAGTTGTGCAGTGTTTTGGCCACATCCTGTATGATGGTGGTTTTCAACCTTGGTCATCTAATGTAGCCCCCACCCTCAAAACCCTGTTAGATGGGTTAAAAATAATTCCCTTCAGCACCACCTTATAAACACCTGCACTGCTTTATCTCTTACGCTCAGTGCATGCAGCCTACCTCTGTAGCAAACTGCCTAAATCTTTAATCAGTTGGTAGTGGGTTTATATTTCAGACATGCATCTAAAATGTTTAGTTAGCAGTCCATATAACAGCTATATTCATGAGCCTGTTTTAACCATTTATCAGTTCTCTTTAGCTAACAATTTTATTCATTTATTGAGAATTTCATGGTTTCAAGTGATGAAATGCTGCAGGAAAAGCATGGTTTTCTTGTTTCACTCGAGCCAGAAGCTAGTAGTGCAAACGTGTTCACTGATGATTTCCTGCATCTCGTTGCATCTCTTTCTTTACAGGAAGATGACCCTGATGGTGTGAAAGTAGTTTTGCAAATAGGAAGTAGCTTTCTTGGTAAAAAAAAAAAAAAAAAAAAAAAAAATTGAAAGGAAATCCACAAACCTGAAACTCTGTAACATTAAGTGTACAACTTTGAAATGCCTTCAAATACTAAAAGAAAGAGTAGGTGAAACTCTGGTCTCTCTCATGCAACATTTAGAGGAATTATGGGTCGCACAAGACTTTTGCTCAATTTAAGGTTTAAAGAAATCTAATCTAAAGAATAACTCAAAGTATTCATTTGGAATCTAAGAAAAAAAAATAAAGTGCATACTTTTAGTGGTATGCAGTGTAAAATATCTGAATGTTCAAACTGACTGTAAAGTTTTATCCATTTAATTTACATTTTCAAAACTGAACTTTAAGTTCTTAAATTTTAATGGTAACGGCAGTCTCTTTAGCAGCTCTTCAATTCTATGCAGAATAGTAAAAGTATAAATAAAAAATGTAAGAATAGCAGTAGCAGGGTAATAAAATCAGTCTAAAAGGTAAAGTGGAGAGGGATAAAAGGTAGTGTTCAGAGTGGGTTATTTTCCTTATTATTCAGCTGGTCTTCTCGTGCCAGTCACAGTGTATATCTCTGTCATATCTTGGTCATATACACTGTGATTCTGATGACACCCTTAGCAGCTTTGTCCACCCTCTGCAGGTCCTTCCAGTCTTGTTGGACATACACTCGCAAAATACACACTCATGAACACACTGTTGGGTAGGTTCCCAGAAAGCATGAGTGGAAACATCTGGAACATGTTGTTGTTCTTAGCCATAGAAGGACATAGAAGGAGATAGGGGAATGCTTCTGAATTCTTCTGACGTCATAATGACTATAAAGCTTTCTTTGTGCAAACGAAGAAGAAGTCCGGCTCTTCCCACACTGTAATGTGTGTTTTAATAAACGATCTGTGCTGACCCAAACTATATCCCAGTCGTAGTCTCTTCCTCAAAATCCGAACCATGACACCAGGCAGCGCAGCACTATGTCATGAAACGACATACAATACAATAAAATGTTGTAACTGATGTAAACCAACTCATGTGAGGTAAAATACAAGCAGATGATGGTAAGTTGGTGTAATGAGTAATTGAGATGACAGTGACAATCACATTTAACTTGTAAATTAGAGCAACCACAGCCACATACAGACATTATGTTAACTGATGATAGTGAATGGCTGGTACTGTTTCTCTGTGTTAAATCTGTTTAAATAAAAACTCAATCACTTCACATATTTGATTATCACAACAGGCACAAGACTACAGAGGAAGTAATTGTCATCTGATTTAAATGTGACAAAACGGGAAATTGCAGAGTCCAGCGAGCTAATATAAGGTTAGGTGCCAAAAGGACAGAGCCTGCGCCTAGAAGAGGGAAGTAGGTAGGAAGTTCATGTCTACAAAAACAACAAGTTCAAACTGGAACAAGTGCCATTAGGAAGTAAGAGGAATTACACTCTTAATTCTGTATGAGAAGTTTAAATGTAGATTTGAGTGCAGGGTAACCAGATCCAAATAAATTTAAACCAGGGCGTAGGACGTGAAGGATAACATGCGACATGTTGCTAATGCTGAGTTGTCTGAAATATGGATTTATTCAGCTTAAAGCAAACACGCAAAAACTTTGCAGGTTTGACAGTTAGCATGTGAAGAACAAATACTACTGCAATTTTCAAATCTTCAGTGTAAAGTTAAGAAATACAATAAAAACAAAAGGAAGCTGAAGTTTCTTCATATGGTCTTTTCTGCCTTCTTGCACTCATTCTCACTTCTTCTTATTTATTGTGTGACTATATGTCATACTTTCCACTTGTGAAACTGAAAGAACTCCACTAACTTTACTCAGGTAGCTTCCCAGTGTTTCATTGGGCAGACATCCCTCTTCTTTCCCAAATTTTCACTGCCTTTGCAGATTTTAAGGCTGTGCAATTTCCCCTGTTGAGTAGAATATAATATGCTGAAAAGTTACCAAGATGCATCATGACAACCTTCCCTGCTTTCAGTTCAAATGGATAAATAGTCACATGCCAGAGAAGTGTTGATTTATTTAACAAATATTGCCAATAAATGTGTGGGGCATCGTCTCACTATACTGGATAAGGGAAAAATAGATACAATACAGTACAAGCTATAGGTTAAAAGATGGAACTGAGCACTGGACACATAATATAGTTGGCTGTTTGTGGATGGTAATGTTGGCTTTGTTGTTAATGTTACTTTTCTGCACCATCTAGATAAATGCCTGTTCCTTTTGAGTTCTTGAAGTTGTTAGTTCTAATAAAAGAAGACTGCTACAATTTTCAACTTTATTTAGGGAAATGTGACCAGCAGCAGTGATGCAGTTTTGCCATCAGATGTGGTCCTCTGGGCTTCCTTTAAACATACATCTGCGCATAAACCTGGAAGAACTCATATGAAGCTACCCAAGTGTTGCCATTTCAGTTTCAGCTTGTCCATTCAGCAAGCTAAACCTAGACACAGAGTGCTGCTGCCTGACCTTTCTTTTAGAAGTGAAGGTGTGTTTTCTATGAAGTGGAAGCATATCCATATTCAGATGTGTCGCAGATCACATCAGAGGCAGTGAAACGTGTAAACAGGTCTGTGCAGGTTCTGTAATGCAGGTAGTCTAAGAAGTTTGGAAAGAAAGTGACTGCACTTTAGATTTTGTGAAGATGTTTCATGGGCTAAACCTTTCAGTTCTAAAATCAAATGGTAGACTGTCCCAGTTGTTAAACCCTATTTGGGTACCTTGAGAGGGTCACTAAGCCAGTATTAATTATGTGGATTGTCACAGTGAAACATCTTCAAGAAACTTAGTCCAGTCATTTTTTTTCCAAGCTCTTTGGGTCTAAACAGATCTTTGTCATTTTAATCTTTATTTTGCATTTTTCCCATGCCGCAGAAAACGAGAAATTGCTGAAAGCAGTATTATGGCTACCCACAAGTCCCGCTCTGCCCCAGCTTTCAGGTTACTGCACTTCTGCTGCTGATAGAAAGCTAAGGACAGGTTTGGTTTTTGCTACTAATGATGTGTTGGTGCAGCAATAATCCTGCTTTGTCCAATCAGGTTCAAACGTTGTGTATGTGCTTGACTGAAGAGTCAATGGTGCAAATGGTAATGGCCTGCATTTGTATAGCGCTTTTCTAGTCCATAGGACCCCAAAGCGCTTCACACTACATTCAGTCATTCACCCATTCACACACACATTCACACACTGGCGATAGCAAGCTACATTTTAGCCACAGCTGCCCAACTGCAGGATTATGACTGAACTCCTCAAAATCAGAATCCTGTCTAGAAAAAGTGACATCATAGTCAGTTCATCTTGACAAGACAGCCCGTCCAGACCAGTGAAGGAGAGCAGTTTGGGACTGGGCTGGAGGAAGGCTGAATGTTTTGACGTCCCTCTCCAATTTTGCAATCATGTTTGTGGACATTCTGGTGCTTAAATAACTTGCTACCAACACATCAACTTCAAGGACTCACCATTCATGTTTTCACTGGTATTGGACTTCTGGGTATATTATTCCCCTGTGGAATCATGTGTGCAAGGCAAACTACAAACTCAGTGTAATTTTTTGGGACAAACTTTACTTAAAAAAAGAAAAAAACAAGACTCATTAAACAAATAAACCCATGTCATTACAATACAACACAAAGGCAACAAGTTGAGTAGGCAACATGGTAACATGGTTGCAGTCTGTGCTGTCTGATGTTTCCCCCCAAAAATGATATGAGTCTTTTAACGGGGCTACTTTGAGTTCATGCTGATGCATTCATTGACTCAGTGAGTTCATCAATGGAAATAAACATACAGTAGAAGTAGCTTGACAGGATAATATGCACTGTTTAAACCTTGGGGTTTACAGAAACGGCAGAAATAAACAAAAGGTTTGTCACTTCATTAATCCAACCAGACTAGACTCCACTTTAACAGCTTATTTAAATATACTGGCAGTGTTAGAGAGCTTTATATTACTTTAGAAAACAAAGACACATTTGGCTACCAACAAGCACTCATGTTTTCATCCAACGACTTACATACAACATGTTCAGACATGTAGCTACCAAGGAACTTGCAAATATCCTTTCAAATCTTATATATGCATGCATGCACTCAATCACACTCAACACTGGAGCAACGGTCAAAAATGCTGCACAACCGGTAAGGCCAGATGAAATTAAGTACAGTAGCGTTGCTTCTGTCAACTACAAGAGATGTGCAATTAGAAAAAAAGTTTGGCAGTGTGTTAAATATACGAGCAAAATACCCAACATCAGCGTAGCTATGTTCTTTTTGATGTGTTCCCTTTTGCAACAGAGTACAAAACACCACTTTACAGTGAACTAAACCATGCAGGGCTTTTAAGAGGGAGGTAGAAGACATCAGAGAGAGAAAGTAAGAAGACTACAAAAAAGATAAATACATGTGCAAATGAACAGAGGTCTACAGATAACATAGCTCTGAAAACATAACCGATGAGTTACCTGTCACTTTGCCTGTACAACACAAAAAAAAGACACATCTGAATCAGTGTCATACTTGGAAGTTGGAATGTTTTAGTATAGCGTTACATTTCATTTAGTAACTTTTTCATTCAAGAAACATCATATCGTTGACAACACTCGACACTCTGATAAACAGTTTGCAGCACCACACATTTACAAAATAGCAACTCATGCGAAACAAAAACAAAACACCTCTGGCCCTGTACACTGTGTGTAAAATTTATTGTACATTATGTAACGTATCTTTTGCTGAACACGTAATAGATTGCATTTGTTAAAACAGGAAATTGGAAATGTGTGTTATTCTGCTTTTAGCTCTGTCGTGTGACTTTGTGTGGTTTTTTTTAGTGTGATCGTGGCTGAGGTTTAGCCCAGTGTTCCCCCAACAATGGAAGCAATGACGACTCCCAGAATGATACAGCATATAATAATCATAATTTTCTTCTGAATGGTATTAACAAAAAGAAAAGAAAAAAAAACATCCAAAGCAGCAAATGGGGAGCAGAGAAAACATGTTAGTTATACTGTTTGTGCTTTACTTGAACAGAGTTAATAATAATTTGAACAAAATGCAGTTTACAACAAAAGTAAAAGAACCGAGCTGGGAAAAAAATGCAATTTAATTCATTCTAATAATGCTGGAGTGTGACCAAAATGTTACATTATTTCTACATCTTCTTTTAAAAGAAATCTTTAAATCCTGCATTTTGCTCATACCATCTGTCATATACACATGCCACAAACAGAAATCATCTCTGCGGTTAAAGCCATCACATGCACAACATAAAAAGCATCGATTTGGCTCCATCTAGTGGTTATCCAACAATATGCAAGCAAGACTGCAAATTTATCAAAAAGTAAAAATCCACCAAACACAAACTTCACTTTTAAAACGTGTTTAGCAAAGGTCCCTCTAATGAAGAAGTTCAGCGTGCAGCAAATAAATCCTGTGGACTTGCACAGTTTCCAACAACTCTTAAAGAAACCGTTTAAGGAAATATGCCCTTAGTTATGAGTCACATGCATCTCATCACATCAGTATAATAAGAAGAAAATAAAAGTTCAATTAAACACATCATCTCTCTCTATGAGACACCCTCATGCAGTTTTAAAGTTTTACATATCAGGACATAAACAAAATCATCTGGTTATTACAACTAAACTAAAATTATCCATCCATTCTCTACTGCTTATCCTTCTCAGGGTTGCGGGGGCGCTGAAGCATATCCCAGCTTCCTGAGGGCGAGCGGCAGGATACAACCTGGACAGGTTGCCAGTCTGTTGCAGGTCTAACACACAAATACAGGGCAACCATTCACACTCGCACTCCCACCTATGGGCAATTAGCCTATCCCCACTAACTGCATGTCTTTGGACTGTGGGAGGAAGCTGGAGTACCCGGAAAGACAAACATGGGGAGAACATGCTAATTCCACAAAGAAAGACTTAAATTAGTTCATTCAATTTTAATTTACTCAATAAACCAAAACATGTGACATTATTTGTTTAAAAAAAAGGCAAAGTGCAGAAGCAGTGTGTGAAAAGCTAAGTAAACAACATGATTCAGTAGTTCGTAGAACCAACTCCAACAGCAATAACTTGAAATAATCATTTTCTGTACATATTTCTCAGCATTTTATATTAATGGTTTTTTTTTTTGGCTTACTCTTCTTAACATTGCTTCAGCTTGTTGAGATTTATGCGCATTTAATGAAGCACAGCTATTCCACCAGAGCATTTCAATCTAGTTGAAGTCTGGACTTTAACTTGGCCATTGAAACACCTTGATTCTTTTCTTTTTCAGCCATTCTGTTGTCGTTTTGCTGCCATGCTTGGGATCATTGTCAGTGACTGTAAGGTGCCCAGCTTCTGTGGTTGCACAACCCAAATCATCATGAGGTGTTTGATATGCTATAGGGTTAGGGGGGTTAGGGTTAGCGCCTTCGGTGCTAGGCCCTCAAACTGGTCATCCTTCTGCTCAAAGACCTGTTTCGGAGACATGAAAATATCTTGATCTCTGAGCTTCAGGGAGAAAAGTGCCCCGACGCTCTGAAAGGACACGTCAAAGGCACAGCGTTAACAGAGAACCTGGCGACCCAAGACTCGTTCCCAACAACAGAGAAGGATGAGGGACAGAGCAGTACACAGGGATGGTTCTCGTTGAGGCATGGACCTTAACAAGAACCCTTCTCCACTATCAAATGCATTAGATTAGCAGCACGTGGCTGCTACTTACCCTTTTAATTCCTCTGAAAGTATTAAGAATGTACTTAGTCTTTCACACACTGGTTCTGCATTTTGGATTTTTAAAGAATAAATAATGACACATATGTCATGTGTTGTTATTCATCTGAGGTTCTTTTTACCTCATTTTAAGCTCTGTAAAGTAACTGACTAAACTTTTAAATGTGCAACTATAAACTTACATTTGTTTGTGTGTTATAAATCCTAATTTCACTCATAAACTATTAATAGCTTATTTAATTTACCTGGTCATTTCAGATTCATCGATATATCGTGGATGTATCGGGTGAGAAGGAAATAAAATCTCTACATTGTTGCAGTATCTTAAAAATCATGATTAAAAAAAAATCACAATTATTAAAAAAAAACTAAACAAAAAAGAAAACATCCACCCAGCTGTTAACACATCACCACAAGTCAATTGTTTTATATTTGTTAGACTTTTCCAAAAGCAGAAATTGCACAGAAGCATAAACACTACAGATGAAAGCCTGGAAGGGAGAATACATTTTTGGAGATTGCTGTAATTCCTGATCACTCCTCCATAAAGTCACTATGGCTGCGAAACGATAAAATCTCTAAGGCACAGATTTGACCAACCTGACTCAAAAGTGGATTTCCCAAAATGTTTAACTATTTTGTTTTACCTTTAGTAATACATCATTGTTAAAACTAATTGGTAATAAGCTTATTTTGATGACCATTTTAGTAATAATGCAATCATCTTCATTTTGTGTTTGTGGGACAACAGAGAGAAACATGCACATGACAAAGCTTTGCAACTCAAACAGGCCAAGCACAAACCGTTCCTGGAGCTGAAGCACACATTAAGAATAAAAGTTGATGCAGATTATATTTGAGTGTTCATAGCTTGCTGCACAGACCTCAGACCAGTAATGCAATGACTTGCTTCCCAGTTCACAAGCAGTGCTCACTGCACACATTGCAGAGGCCACCATACAGTACATTTAACACATGAACAGTTGTGTGTGTTTTTTTGGCATTCATGTCACTCATAATGACTGTCCTGTCTGCCATGTGATGATTTTTTAGGCTCCTAACTGAGTCCCACTGCGAGCGAAATAATGAGGATGGTGATACAAATCGCAACACAAACTCCTATCAGGATCACCTTCTGGATGGGGGACCATGGGGAGGGAGAACAAGGAGAGCACAGCGTTAGATAATGAGTCAGGGGATTGAGAGGAACATGAGAGAGACAGAAAGAAAGAAAGAAAGAAAGAAAGAAAGAAAGAAAGAAAGAAAGAAAGAAAGAAAGAAAGAAAGAAAGAAAGAAAGAAAGAAAGAAAGA
>NW_024582489.1:1435493-1438295 GCF_018398535.1 Haplochromis burtoni | reverse complement strand
AGAAAGAAAGAAAGAAAGAAAGAAAGAAAGAAAGAAAGAAAGAAAGAAAGAAAGAAAGAAAGAAAGAAAGAAAGAAAGAAAGAAAGAAAGAAAGAAAGTTTGCAGTCTTTAATTATAAATGGGGAAATAACCATGTAGATGACCCTTGCACTGAGTCATTGGATTTGTGCAATTTATCTAATGTTGAGCACCTTGTTAGACGTTGACCAAGAGGTGGCAGAATTGCTCCATTGTGTTGCAGATTGTTTAAAGGAAGGAAGACTGCCATGATTCCTTTCAAAAGCATTTGTCAAATGTTTATATACTATGGGAACAATCAGCTTCAAATAATCCTGTCCAAAGATAGTGAACCTCCAGAGTTCATGATGTAAGATGATACATCTGGCTTTACTAGCAAACAACTATTCAAAGATGACAGTTTGTGCATTTTCTGTATATGCACTAAACGTGTAAAATCACTATCATCTGTTGTGGCTCCTTGTCATGCCTCTCCACCAGAATGTAGTGTTCATGTGTTAAAAGTGACTCTGGTTGTAAAGGTTGAATTAAAAATACATACAGGGTGTTTTTATTCCATTTCCTCTTAAATACAAATATGAAGATCATTTTTCTTACCAAATTGAATTGTTCTTAGGTCAGATTCTTATAGGAACTCACCGGCCAGTTTGTTATGTACACCTATTCAAATATCTAATTAGCCAATCATATGGCAGCAACTAAATTCCTTTAGGCATTTAGGTCATCTAGACATGGTCAAGATGACCTGCTAAAGGTTGTGATAGGGGAGCAGCAGTAACTCAAATAACCAACTGTTACAACTAAAGTATGCAGAGGAGCATCTCTGGAGGCACGACATGATGTGCTACGGCAGCAGAACATCAACCGTTTAGGCTGGTGGTATAATTGTGTGGAGGATATTTTCTTGGCACACTTGCTGCTTTAATCACCGTAGTATCAAATGGTCACGATTTAAACTTTGCAGCCCATCTGAGTCTTGCTGTTGACCATATACTTTCCTTTCCTTTCCAGGGCTATATGCCATGTCGTAGAGCTCAAATCATCCCTACCTGTTTTTCTGAACATGGCTGTTCTCAAATGTCCTCCACACTCACCAGATCTCAATCTAATAGAGCATTTTTGGGTTTTAATTTTTGCATCATCATGGATGTGTAACTGACAAATCTGCAGCAGCTGTGGACTAAAATCTCTGAGGAATGTTCTTAGAACTGTGTTGAATCAATAAAAGGAAGAGCTGAAGAATTAAGGCAGTTCTAAAGTCAAAAGATGCTCCAGCTCAGTACTAGCAAAGTGCACCTAATAAAGTGTCCGGTGAGTGTATATGCTAAAGGTACTGAGGCTGAAAGTCATTGCTGTAGACTTAAATACACTCACAATAACCACAGTCCATACACAGATACATGACAGGTGAGCATGCACAGCAACCACTCCACTCCACTATGCACATGCACCGATTCCGACTTTAACTACCACCGTTCCACATGACAGCATGTTTTTCCGTTTAAGCAACTCACCCTCCGGGCTTTACTCTGGTATTTAACAGCCTTCTTAGTGTCTGATACCGCCCTCTCCACATAGTCTACCGAGTGCTCCACATTGTACTCAATGCGGTCTATCATTTCCCCCTAGAAGAAGTTAGTTACAGAGGAGGTGTGGAGGACATGCAGACAAGAAGAATAAAGAGGAAGCCAGATGTGTAGGCAGGAGGAGGAGGAGCGGATACAGATGGAGGCAAGTGACAGGGGAGGAATAACAGATAAATGAGTAGGAGAGAGAAGAAAGAAGGAGAAGAAAAAAGAGAAAAAGAAATAATTATGTCACCCGTCTGTTGGTCTTTTTGAACTTTTTGCATTTTGGGATGTTGTCCTTTCCCTGCTCCACATAATCCTGGGCCTCCATAACACAGTGCTCAATGTTGTTCACGAGGTTGCCCTGCACAAGAATCAGAGATGGAGACACATTAAGGTGTGTGTAAGAAGAAATCTGTAGTACCAGCAATGTTTAGATTTCATAAATATGTTTCAAAGCAACCTGACTAGACTAATGAAAGCTATCATTACATGAATGTCATAGAACACAAAATAACTGTGATATCATATCTCTTATCATTTCCATTGTATTGGTAACAAACCATGATTAAAACAGCATTAATCAACAAGATAGAAAATCATTACTTTTCACATTAGCACTGACCCACAATCACTTGACAAATCAAATGGCTACTAAAGTGACCCAGACTGCTCTCTGTGCATGCACTAAAACAAAGACAATTCAAAGTCCACACAGGTGAAAAGTCACGAGTTAGAGGTAAATTACCTTGCTGTGTTAGAAGGGGAACAACGTTCTGTGTTCTCCAGAGCTTAGAGTCATTGGAGTGGGGGCAGTGTTGTGTAGTGAAGAAGAAAACAGAGGCGAAAACCAAGAGAGTGGGAGACAGAGAGAGCAAAGCTGAGAAGGGTAGATTTAACAATCACATTCCAGTTTAATCTTAAATCATGTGGCACTGAGAGCATAAAGGGTTAGTTAATTGAGCTGTTTAGAGCACACACATACAAACACCCATTTCCACTGAATTATTAGACATTTTCCCGCTAAATGTTATTGCATTGTGCCATCAGTGTAACCAAAATCAGTTTCATGTAACGATTTACTTCAATATTTCACATATTTTCTTATTTTTCATATTTTCAAGTGTTCTCTAACCCAGAATCCATTCTGTACAATTCAGGCCGATTATTTCTGATGAAGGAAATAGTTAATCTCTGTGGGGGTTAAGCCACACAC
>NW_024582489.1:1429306-1435473 GCF_018398535.1 Haplochromis burtoni | reverse complement strand
AATCGCTAATCCCTGCGGGGGTTCAGACACACACACACACACACACACACACACACACACACACACACACACACGCACCCACGCACGCATGCACGCACGCACGCACGCAGGGAGCAGCCCTTAAGTTCCACACTTTGCTACGGAGACAAAAGGCAACTCAACACTTAAAGAAAACCCGAACATGTATCAGAAAATTAGGGAACTGTTCACTCCATGAGGCTAATGTGCAGCATTCAAATTTTGCAACATAATAAAAAGACTAATTCTGAACAGCTCTAAATGCATGAAGCTAAAGCCTGAAATATTTAAGGTTTATTTATAATTAAAGCTTTAACAAAATGTGACTCTGTTAAGTTGCCAACTTGAAAGTTGTAGATGTCAGATTTATTTTCCAGCTAATGATCGCAGCAGGAGAATTATTTATAAAAAAAGAAAAAAGAAAAAAAGACAAAACAGTCCAAAGCCAGAAATCCCACGTGGAGATAATCACCAAACTCCAATCAACTTATCTTTGAGCCAAAAATGATCTGTTCCCCCAAAACTGTCTAAATTTACTGAGATAGTTTGCAAACAGACACCCAGATGGAGCTGAAAACATAACCTTCCAACTGTGTTGGCATAGACAAGCCCTCAATTACACTAATACACTTAAAAACCGTTCTGCAAAATGAAAGACGTGTAGTTCCTTGAGCTTTAATAGGCAGGAGCAGCATGCTAGCATGCTGAGCTGATTAATGATTTTACTATTAATGAACACGGGGAGCTACTGAACCGCTGCAATGGCAAGATGGCCCTTTCTGCATGTAGAAACCAGTCATTATGCATCAATTGGCAGATGGATTGTCAGTTATAAACATATTGAGCATTTGCATGTTTGTTTCATTTGCATGCATTTGGCCGAGACTCAAGCAACACAGCTGTAGAAACAGAAAGGGAGAGAGAGAGATCAGTGTTTTCACCTGGCTTTCCACCAGCATGGCCATGTCCATGAACATGTCGTGAAGCTCCCTGATACTGTTTTCCAGCTTGATAATCTCATTGTGCCGCGTCTCGATCTCATTCATTGCTTGCTGGGTGATGTTGTCCATAATTATCTAAGAAGGTACAAAATTAAGGAAGTAGTGACTGACAGGTGCGCCCCCGCTGCATTCTTTATGTTTTGCTTTTTTGTTTTTTTGTAAGACTTACCCCCGAGGTGAAGATGGCTGGGTTGTCACTTTCCAACATGCTCTCCAGCTCCTCGTTTGTTGTGTTTCTTCCAGCTAAAAAGGCAAAGCGCACAAACTTCAAAAAAAAGACCGCCAGCTTGCTTAAACTTTTAGGGATAACTGTAGGTGCATCGATATTTCATTTAAAAGGTTTCCAAAGAGAATGAAGACCATATTAATAAAACACTAATATAACACCCTGGACAATAACAGTCATCCCCTCCTGGTCTATATGCCAATTTGAGGATTAATTAAAATAAAAGCTGTTTGCTCATCTTTTACACATACTTATTTTCCATCCTCTCTCCATCCGTCTCCACTGTACAGGAACGGCAACACTGGATGTAATATGTAAAAGATTTGTCCAGGCAGGAAAAGGGTTAAAAACAGATGTAATAATAGAAAAACTGATCTGAATGTCGCAGGGTAAATATGTGTTCATACATCTGTCAGTATTTAACTAGGCATCTCAAATTATCTCCAAGCTAAGGTTCAGACAGAAAGCCATAAACCCTGCAATTCAAACATTAATGGGCCTACAGTTAAAATATTGCTTTACTACAGGAGTGAGCCATCGGACTTCTCATTGCACTTAACCCCACATCTCTGACATTTGCAGGCCAGGAGTTTTGCATTTTTCTGATCCAGCCACACTAATGTGAACACGATTAATGGTGTAAAATACCTCGAGAAACTAACAGTTCAGTTTTTTGCTCTGTGTACATCCATTTGTGGATGTGTTTTGAAGCAAAACATTCACAGTCTCTCTTCTTTAATCCTATCAGCACGTGTCATTAACGTTTGAACGAGGATCTGTGGCTACTCTAAAACCTACAAGTTAGATTTTTTTTCGCTTTTGACAAATCACACACGGTAGCTCAGCGACTGCAGCTGAGTCAGAGATATCAGTCTGCATCTCATTTGTAGTAGCTGAGATTGAATCTGATACTCGCTGATCATCTTTTGACATTTCCCCTTCAACTGTCAGACAGGCAGAACATGAGTAAACACGGCTCGTATTCATTTGAATATGAAGCTTGTGGAGTTTTCTTAGCATGAGGAGCAGAGGAAGACGGAGAACTATCACCTACTTATTTAGCAGTTTATTAAGTTTGCTTTAATATTTTCAATCTCCCATCTCTTTCTGTGTGACAGCATTTCTTATGGCTTCTTTCTGCTGATGAGTTTGCTCCTCATCCATCTTTATTTTCCCCAACAGAGTTGCCCTACTTTACAAGCATTTCCCTACACCTACACTAATACTCTCGTTTGAGCGCTGAGTTTGCATGCAGCGCTGCTCCACTTGGGCTCCATTACTGCCCCACTGTTACTGTAAGTCATAGTCAGACACTATCAGCATCATTTCCAATCTTTCCTTTGCACATTTTAAATCCTCTTTGGGGTTGCATGTGAATACAGGACTTTCCCTTTCTTCCCTGTGATGACACACGCGATGACCCATCAAATAGTAACTCGATGTACAGAGCTGAGCAGTTAGTTTAACTTCTCTCGGCTACGGTTAAAAAAACAAAAACAAGTAGCAGGCCAAAGAAATCTAAAAGCTTTCTAACAACACTGTCTATTAAAAAAAACTAGTGGTGAGAGAAACACTGAGCTTTTTTACTAAATAGAAGTACAAGAAAAAGCCATTTAGAGAAAAAGTTCAGAAATATTGTTGTAAAAATGATTTTAAATCATCAAAACTGCCCAATAGGCAAAATGGATTAAGATTAACGAATTAAATTAAAACACTAAGAAATATATTTTGAACATTTTCAAAGCAGATATTTTGACTCGCAGCAGGGACAGCACAAGTGCCTTCATGATGGCTGCATTCCATTTTCTTCATACTGGTTCACTGCTGTGGCATGCTGGGATATTATGGGGAAATCATTAATTCTGCCTGTTCCTTCCCTACTGCGCCACATCACAATGTCTGTCTAGAAAAAGATCTAAAAAGCACGCCATCTATAACATTTCTCCTATGGCCTCAGCGTCACAGGCCTAGAGACCAGTGGGTGATCGCCTGGCAATCACAGTTTGCTAGAGAAAAATGTGCACGTTACTTGTGCTTTAATGAAATTGCTCGCAAAGAGGTTGTAGTACTACACCAGAAACATTCTTGTGATTGCTTTGAACGCCAACAGGTTGTTGCGGTGCCCTGTAGTTGACCTGTAGTGTCGTATACTACAGGTCAACTACAGCAAGCTCAGGCAGCCACTTACCAACATGTCGGGAAATTCTCAATGACTGGAGGTTGTCAGCAACTGATATAAATTAACATAAAAGAGCCCTTCAAATTACACTGTGCTAATACAGCACTTTAATAAATGTATTTAGCTCATTTCTGCTCCTGGGGTATACTGAAACAGCAACCACAGGGGCTGACAAAAGAAGCCAACTGGAAGTGCCAAAAACCTGCAGTTCATCTAGTGGCCACTTGAGGCTGCTTACCCTTTTAACTACTCCAGAGATAATCTTAACATGCTCACAGCCTGGTACAAAAATGGTTTGGGTCTCTACAGTGAATTTCTGCTTTCAAACATCTCTCCAGGGGATTTATTTCTTCCCTTTTATTTTGTTCAGGGATAGAGTTATGATTGCTTTGACAGAACGTTATCAGCAATAGCTGTCGGCAAGACTTCGCCTCCACTAATTTGTGGCACTGAGCTGGACCCCATGGCAGTGTGTGTGCTGCTGGTGCCTTCTGGAGTATTTTTAATGGAATTATGTGACAAATATTATGACCCTCTATGAGGTACAGCCCATCCAAGAACTATGTGCTTCAAATTGGTTTAGTTTAGAGAGAATTTCTGTCTTTTTATTAGTCTGCTACATACTGTAATAATTAGCTGCTATATGCACTCACCAACTACTTAATTAGGTACATTTATTCAGCTGGTCATTAATGGAAATATCTATAAATGTCTAAGCCCATCATTAATAGTTTTATATTTTCTGCTAGTATAACGTCACTCCAAGAAGAAATGCACTTAAGTAAATTAAAGAATTTTAAAGTATTTTATAATAAGAAAAAGCATCAAAGCATTACTTAACCTATCAATAAGCGTTAGGGCGTGCTGATGAGTTACAACACACAGTGACCTCAGTCTGTCGCAGTAAAATGTGCAGCACTGCTAAAAGTAGAAACGCTGAAGAGTGATGCTGAAAAACTTGTTAATGCATTTAATACTTCAAGGTTCTACTTTAGTAATTCCCTCTTATCAGGTTTTTCTAAAAGCTGAACCTCAACAGACTTTATTAAATCTAAAACATAACAGAAAAACTACTAATAGTGACTAGAAAGAGAGACTGTTTCCCTTTCCTGTTAAACTCAGAACTGAATTTAAAAGCCTTCTGCACAGATACAAGGTCCTGAATAATCAGGCCCCATCACAACGTATCACCCCAGCAGAGAACTCTCAGACTGCTAGATTGTGACTTGTGGTTCCCACAGTTTGCAAAAGTAATGGAAGGCGGCTATCAGGCCCCTCTCCTGTGCAACCAGATTAGGCTCAAAAAATTCCTTTTTGACTCATAGCTTATAGTTAAGGATGGATCACGTCACCCTGCAGCATCCCTTAGCAGTGCTGGTAAAGGCAGGGAATGACAGACTTGCCATGACGCAATGAGCTCTTCTTCTCCACTCGCCCCTTTTCACTCCTGATGTGTTTACATGCCACTAATGCCGGTCATTAACGTGTCTCTTCTATAGTTTCTTTTCTCTACTCTTTCTTCTCAGCCCTGCAGTCACAGCAGATGGTCGCCCCTCCCTGATCCCTCCCCGGCCATGGCAGGGGGTCTCTTCCCATTAAAAGAGAATTTGTCTGTCTGGAGGTGGTGTTTATTGGACTTTTCTGTCTAATATTGAAAGGTTTGTTTTTTCCTTACAATATGAAACACGTTGAGATGACTGCTGTTGGTGCTATATAAATAAAATGAGTCAAATTGAACTCAAGACTATTCAAACTGGAACTCCTTGGGGAAATTGTTTTGTAGATCAAAGAAATTTATAGTAACCCTGACATGGTGTGACCAGTTCTTCTGTGTGATATTAAAAAGAGGGTAGCGAGATAGTAGTTTGACACTTTGTGCTTTGCTTATAACGATGATTTTATTAACTTGAAATTCTTGGAAAAAGGCAAATAACTCCAGCTCCTAAAATTTCAAATAATTAGAAAAAACACAACTCAATTCATTCACAGTAGCTTAAAGTAACAGACCTGCACAGCTTGCTTTGTGAACTCTTCTCATTCTTTCTCACCACTGGACCCCTGGGAGGAGATTTTAGAGGCAACAAAATCTGGATTCATGATCTAATCAGCGTGTGTGAGAATGCGTGTGATGAAGACTGGTGGTTGCTGTGGGGCCTCAGAGACAGAGCAGGTAGCGTGATGGTGACTGATGATGGTCGGGAGTCAGAGCCGATGATTGCCTTCACGAACAGAATTTTGATGAAGCCGCACGCAAGCATCCATGGCAGAGTCCATTCACACTTCTCTTTATATACACAGAGCGCATCATGTGCAATTCAAACTTCATATCCATATCAAACCAATGAATTTCATTTAGTTGTGAGTAAGTGGTTGCACAGTTTCATTACCATGCTTAAGAGACATGTTGAGCAATAACATTTTAGCAGCATGACAAATGGGAGGATGAGAACGAGGCACAAAGAAGAGCGAGAGGCCACATTCACTACATCGCTGTGATTGGTTTCCAGTCCTCTCTGATAATAATCGCTCTAACATCAGACTAAAACTACAACATTGAAGAGGGTCAGAGAGGAGTGACAATGAGTCATGCATAATCATGAAGACAAAAAAAAATTGAGGCACACTACCCTACACTATTTATCTCACTTCCTACACACACACACACACACACACACACACACACACACACACACACACACACTCTCACTCTGTGTAAATATACTAAATATAAGCCATCCATAAA
>NW_024582489.1:1415968-1429286 GCF_018398535.1 Haplochromis burtoni | reverse complement strand
CACACACACACACACACACACACACACACACACACACACACACACGTTCCTCATAGTTTTTTGTTTTAAGCCATGACAGTCTCTGAGGGAGGCTCTTAGCTGTTACCATGGAGACCTAAACCCTGAGAAGCCTAATATGAAGCCAAGAAGTCTCACTTCACCCATGGTGTTTATGGGCTATTAAATCATTGATACTATGTTGCTACCAGTAACAGCATTATTTCATTTCCATTGTTATATAACACAAATCAAGCGAGACCCTCCAGAAGCAGAGAGAAATGGCAAATTGCACAACCAGGCACAAGAACAAGAAGTGTAATTTTCTAGTACATTTTGCCGATCTGCACCCATGTAAAGGAGATCGATCTCTTTTGTTCCCTAGGCAGGTATGTGGCGTACATCTCTGTCTTTTCCGCTGGCGTTGCAAGCGCGCTCCTCCTAAGCTAAAAGAGCGTCCACTGAGAAATAAAACACAACAATCAAATGTCAAAGAGACCCTGCAATGCCTGTGACCAACATCCACTCCACCCTGCTGGCCTGGCCTCTCTGCTCACTGCTGCAAAATAATGGAAGCAAAATAGCATATCAAAATATGCATTCTCAATCAATAGTAAACTAAAATGCAAACACAGTGGATTAAACTCATATCAAAGTGCTTTAAAAGATTAGCTGAAATTCCATGGGTTAGTTCAGCATTTGTAAAATGCACTCACTTGCTGTCTTGCAAGAAATAGTAAAGATTTATATTTCTCTAATATTCAGCTTTTGAATATGAAAACATACTGTATTAGCTGAGCATGAATCCTAAAATCAGAAAACAGAGCCTGTCTCTTCCTTAAAAGTATAAAACTGGATAACCTAAAGGTTTAAAATCACTAACAAATTAATTCTTACTCTTTTTCTAGTGAAAAGAGTGAAGTAAAGGCCACCGTGGACCCAGAATGACGTGGACCCAGCTGAAGAGAACGGTCCAGAACAGAGTCCGTTGGCGCGATGTTGTTGCAGCCCTATGCTCCACCAGGAGTCTACAGGCTTGACGATGATTTAAGTGAAAATAGCATACAGTTTTATGGTTTTAATAATGTGTCTCCGATACATTAAAACTGTTTGAGTTCAGGTCTGAAAACCAAAAATTGTATTCATCAATCATTCATTTTCTTTCACTTATCCATTTCAGGGTTGCGGTTGGCCTGGAGCCTAACCCAGCGGGGTAAACCCTAGACATGTACCACAGGCCTAACAAGAAACACACAGCCATTCACATCTAAGATCAACTTAAAGTCACCAATCAATCTAACATGCATGTGTTCACACAGTCCCAAAGAGTTCCTGAAGTAAAAGTCATGGGGAGAATATGCAAACTCCACACAGAAATGTTGCATAACTCAAAAACGTCTTGCTGTGAGGCAATGGGGCTAAACACCACAACACACAGCGGTGTTGCCCAAATTTTATTGATAGAGATAAAATTCCAGAAGAATAGATGTATAGAAATGCATTTTTATTAGAAATGATGCATCTAGATCTATTTAGGACTTTATTTAGGACATTATAAGGTACTCAAAAAAATTCTGACAACAAATCTGTGGAGCAAACACCAAAGACGGCAGTTAAAGGAGATGATAAGTGTTTTCATGCACTGACATGAGTGCACAGCTGAGGTTCACGGCTGTTGTCGCAGATAAATCTAACACTTGAGGCAAAGATACACATGAGTAAATGTATTGTTTTATGGGTTTATTGTAGCCTTCACATAACTTGACATGACAGGCGTTTTTGCGGGACGAGCCAGAAACACTAAACACCACCAATACTACCAATTTTGCTCATTTGTAAAAGACATAGGAAAGAAGAACATAAGGATGATAAGAAGTTATGAACCTTGTTTCAAAGCAAGAAAGCTGTTCTCAATTACCCGAAATAACTTCTCGGCACTGTTACTAATAGCAGCTTTCTTGAAGCTTTGCTTCAAGAAAGACTTTTTTAGAGTCACTGTTGATCAGGGGCAAAAATGTTGTCTGGACAACAACGTGTTTACATGACAGTGTACCTTTCCTGTTTTCTTTTTCATGCATGTACCCAGCGGGTTTGAGTAGGAGTGAACAGGAAAGGGGATGAGCAGCAGAGGGAACATCAATACTCAGTCTGACAGAGCAGACTGTTTCCCTCTGTGTGACACACTCTCATTGATTCACAGACGTGCACACATACACATGTCAAAGGTGTAGGCACAACAGAAAAAGGCCACTTGCTACATCACCCTAAATGATTTAAACAGTGTTAGATTCAACTATTATGGACTTCTTCTCATTCTTAAATCCCTAAACTCCAAGTCCGTCTTTATTTCATACTGATGATTTCCCGATCTTTCTTTCCATCTCTGTGCTCTCTCTCTGTAACTAATCCCTTCCTTGACGACAGGTGAGATCAACTAAGGCCTCCTGTGACTCCACCAGCTGACAAATCAAATCCAAATGGATCTAGATGAGCTCAAGGAAAAAGTGAGTCACATGCGTGTGTTTAACTTCACTAGTGGATTTCCGTTGTTCTTTTTTGCGCACGGTTGTTGTTGTTGTAGTCTACATATATTGGGTGGAGCTCACGCATACAGACTGGTTGCATGTGTCCATCTAAACTGACAGATGGCCAGAGGAAATGACATCTATACCAAGCGCCGTGCAACATAACTGCCCTTGCTCTCCTCTGCTCTTGCTATTACATGAGTCACTGTCTCTGGATGCTCGTGTGCATGTGTGTTTTTATAAAGGTGACTCTATCATGATTGTTAGGGGCAGCTGGCACAGTGCGGTCTGCCAGGATGCTGTGTCAGAGGCCATGCGAGGTGCCTGGTCCAGGAGCCCAGTGCCTACAGCTAATACCTGTCAAATCACATTACACATACAGCGTGTCACGAGTGAGATGAGCTCAGATCTGAGCTGCAGCAACCTGGCATGTGCATGCATATGGGTGTGGGTGTTGGTGATCTATGTGTTTTGGAAAGTGGTTTCAGTGTGAGGGTGGTTGTTTTGGTACACTACACAAAACAATTCAAAATAAAATATGGGTGTGGGAAACTGAAATTTCTCTCTAAACAAAATTAAGAAAAGACTGCATTTTGTAGTCTTTTCTCCACAAGTGTTACTGATGATTCTGTGGGATGATAATGGTTGGACACACTCTCCAATTTGTATTGTTTTATGTGTGCGTGTGTGTGTTCAAGTTTAAGCTGAAGACATTCAAATGCGACTTTGAGAGTGAATAAACTGAATATATTTATAAATTAAACTTGAATGTCAGCCCAGCTGAGCGAATGTTCTATGAATAACGATGTGCTGGAAGCTGTTGGAGCAGCTGCGAGATGTTGCGATGATGAAGTTTTCCTCCTGCTGGAATTTTTTTTTAAAAAGCAGAAACCTTGAAAACAGAAAATGTCAAAAGAACCTGCGCCTAGAATTACAACGCTTCTCGCTACACAAGTTTCTCTGATTGAATTTGATCAAGTCAATCAATTGAGGTTTGAGGGGTCATAGTGTGTGGTAAACAGTGTGCAGAAATACTAAAGCTCTTTCAAAAATGGTGAATACACCTCAAGTCTGCACACAGTGGCAGAAAATGGGTACAGTAGCACAGCTGGATGGTAGATGACTTTAAATACCATCCAAAGTAACAGGTGCGCAAGAGTGGCAAGCAAGAAGGTGGAGGAAGGGTAGAGTGTGTGGAGGCGAGTGTCAGGAGTGATTTGTGACAGAAAGATAACAGCAACAGTAACAGTGTGTGCAAGATGGTGACACCTGCTATGATCGATGTTTTATAGATGGTGGCGCTGATAAAAACACAGGAGGTCTGGCTGGAGGTAACAGACCTAAAGATGCTAAGATTTTCACTAGCAGTGGCCAGATAATTAGAAATGAGTGCATGAGAGGGATAACTCAGGTTAACAATTGTTGAGACATATTTAAAGACACAAGGTTGAGATGGTTTGGACATGGTCAGCGAAGAGATGGTGGATGCACGGGGCAACTGATGCTGAGCTGTTAAGCAGGAGGAGAAGATGACCACAGAGAAAGTTCACAGATGTAGTGAAGGAGGTCATGCAGACTGTTGGTGTGGCAAAGGATACCAGGAATAGAATGACGTTCCGCATCCACACTATTGTTTTCATTCATTTTCACAGAGTTGTGCGTCCACAATGGCCAAAAACACTTACGTTCCAGTACTGCGCATGCGTGAAGTGCAAGATGTTGAGGAAAAGCAGTGAATTTTTTAAATGGACTAACAATGAGGTGGAGTTGTTGCTGCGAGTAACACAAAAGTACAACGTTGGAAAAGCGAGTGAGAGTTAAAGAATTTGAAGAAAAGCTATCTAAATGTACAAACTAATATTAGTCTTTAATAGGGCTGTCAAAATTGAGAGCAAACATAACAACTGATGTACAATGCCCTCCGCTATCTTAGTTTAATTGGTCACATGACTACATCACATGACTAAAATGTGTCATCGTTTTCGAAAAGGCTCCTGGTTCGCTGTACACACTGCGTCGCGAAAGCGGCGCTTTCAAATGAACGTTTTCAAAAAGCTCTGTTTTCCTTGACCAAAAACGCCGTCTCAGTGTGGATGGAAGGCCAAAACGGAGAGAAAAATATGCATTTTCAAACGAAAACGTTTTAGTGTGGACATGGCCTAAGGCACATTATCTGCTGTGGTGACCCCAAAAAGGGAGCAGCTGAAGGAAGAATAAGAAGGAGGAGTGCGTCACCGCCAACTGAGACCCTCTCTGTGCCTGTGTGGGTCCTCCAAGGCTTCTCTAGCTTCTTCCCATAGTCCAAAAAAAATGCATGTTAGGTTAATTGGTTATTGTATATTGATGTAGGTGTGAATGTAGGCATGAATGTTGCTTTAGGCCCCAGTGCCAGCAGGGATAAGCTCCATCTCCCCTACGCTGGATAAACAGTTCAGGAAAAAAAGGATGCAGATCTCATTTTTAGCCTAATTAACATGAATTCAACATCTGAGCAATAAGAGGGAGGACAGATATGAAGAGGACGATGCTTGGCCTGAGGATAAAACACATGCTAGGAAATGTGGGAAAAGTGATTATGACAGCCTTTTTTTGGACAGAGATGACTAAAGCTGACCATTTTGTTCACAGTGTAGCAACAGCACACCTACACAAGAGTTAGATGTTATACTGTACGATAAGAGGGTGTGTTCTAGGTGGGATCAGACAAACCAGATAGAAAATACAAATTAGAACAACAATTAAGATGTTTTTATCTGGGCTATGAAAATAGATGTAGATGTTCTGAATCGGTGCAGTGTTCACACAGGTACAGTCACAGTTTGAGGGGTGGCGGTGGCTTTAGTCTCCTGGGTCTACTCACTAATCTCCAGCTGTCTCTGAATGCGTCCCTTGCAGCGCTCCCTGTAGTCCGACTGAGTGGTGTTGTATTCTGACATCACCTCGACAAATTTACGGGACAGTGTGGAGTGCTGCAGAGACAAGGAGAAACAACAAACCACTTCACCTGAGTCCGACTGATGCTGGCGCCAGACAGTAAATAAGAGAAGTAAGAATAAAGTCAATGCTACGTGAACAGGAGTGTAGCAGTGTACCAACTGCATATTACACACTAATTACATGCAAATGCACCATGTTCAGAATGGAAATAGGACAAATAGGCCCAACAAGTATACTCAAAGCAGTGAGTATAATACTATACTATGAATACTAACAGGAACACTTGATATTTTCATGTGCTGTTTGATAGACACCATTAATCCACATTGTAATGGGAGGAGGTAATGGAGGAACCTCTCACATGTGAGTTTTATTTGTGATTACGGTTAGAGTTGGGGGTTTGAATGCCATGATGTCATCATCTGTGAAGTTGTCTCATCTTTGCTGATTGTCTGAGAGAAATCCAGCGATGTCCTCACAGAGTGGGGAGGGTGTTAACTAAAGTACTTAAATATGGCTCACCGTCATGCAGTAAGATGCAACTGGAGCACAGCTGTGATTCTTCTGCTTCCCTGAACTGTACCTGTGTTTTACGTATCCTCAGGTCGGCCGATGACCTGTTCTGCCCCTCCTCTTGCTCAATGGTTTGTTGGATACCTGGGCAAATGCACAAAAGTACACATTTGATCAACAGACAGCTGCTCTCTTTGAATAAAGCCTCCAATGCTGCTGTCTGCCTGTAGAGATTAATTAAATCATACACAACGTACAGATTAGATGAATTAACAAAGATACCAATGATTTAGCTGTTCAGTAGTAGTGAAAATAAGGGTACGAATCCGTTGATGATACCAGAGGAAAGACGAGGAGGTTAATAAAAATCAAAAATGAACTGTAACCACGAGAGCAGAACTGTGCTCGCAAATCCTCATGGTACTCTGCTAAATAGATTATGAGGAACGGCAGTTCATTTTGTGTGCAGATCTGGCATTTTGTCCTGAGGCTAGAGCAAGAAGAACGGTCCAGAGGTTATTAAAAATACAAGAATTCAATATCTGGAGACCACAAACATACACATCCAAATTTATTAGAAATCCAGCTATTTGTTTTTGAGATACCGTGTTACAAGGTGGACAAGGGAAAGGATGAACTGTTACAAGAGGAAAGGCTAGGAGGTCAAATCATAATCAATAACACTCTGGAGGCTGTGAATTTTTTACCGCATTCGGTCAATGCTTGTGAAGCTGGGAGTGAAAGTGCTGGACACTTTGTCAATAGGGGAATCAAATTCTAATTCAACACCTGTAATCAAGAGGATGTGATCTATGATCTATGTATTAAACTATAATTATAACCCGGGGGTGGTTATTATATCTACGTATAATAATGTAGTAATGCACCAAGATTGCCATACATGCATGACACAAAGATTAACTAATCATACGTCAAATCAGTCACTCAGATGAATAATTGATGATGTGGAAGAAGCAGTGACTATTAAGAAATTCATCAAGGTACAAATTACTGGGGTGACTGTTCCCGTTCTAGTTTTCCAGTGACATGTTAGTGTGTAATAGTCACTTTTTCTTGGCTGCTTCTTCGCTGTCACACATCAGGAAGATGCTGCCGAGCATAATAACGTAAATGAAAGGCCATCAGAGGCCACGGGAAGTACTGTTGCTGAAATATACAGAGATGTAGCTTTCATTTAAATCCAGTTTTTCATTTAAGATGGGATTGGATGGCTGATGAAGGCTGCTACACCTTCATGGACACATCTTACAGTGAGATGTGCAGCTACACCTGACTTGTTACTGTAAGGGTCTGTGCTCGTTTCTATTTATACACACAGCTTCAGTATAACAAACTATCACAGCTCATAGGGTGTTAAAAACATGATAACTCATAATAAATTACTTGCTTTCAGGATCTCTGAAAAACGTGTACATTTAACATCCATTTATCGATCGGTCTTGATCGATTCAGCCACTGGGGATGCTTCCTTTTTGCCAATTAACTACAACTGTGTATTATTTGGAAAACCCAGACAGGCTAGAGGAGTTGCTTTATTTATTTAACACAATAATTGGTTGTGTCACAAAGGAGACATTGTATTTTAATTGTTCCAGGAAAATCCACGATGGGTTTTTGATTTACTTTAACATAATCAGTATTGTGCATCATTTAGAAATCATTTCAAATTGGATTTTTGCCTTGAATGTGTTTCCAAAACCACTGAGAGCATGATTAAATCCACTCTTTGAGCTTGTTAAGTCTGTGTCTTCACAGTGCCAGGCTGCGCTCAGTACAACCTAAGAGTATTTATAACTCTAGGCACATATAGCTAATTAGGTACATCTTGTCCACAGCACAGAAAACGATCCTTTGCTTCACTACTCATACAAGTTTTTTCTTAATAAATAGTTTAGGTGCATGAAAATAAACCACTAGCACAAATATAAGAGGTCCTCAACAGCCAAAGCAGACTGTATATGCAGTACTCAATGCAGTATTGGTATTGTGAAATTAAAAATCTTCATTAATACTATAATTTCCCATATTTATTCTTAACTGGAAAGCTATTTAAAAAGGCATTTGGTACATTTACCAGTTTTCTAGGAGGTACAAAGAATTCACTTTTTAATTGTCTTATTTTTCAATTTTGCTATTTTGATGCTTAAACCTACTTATTTGAATTCTTGGTATTTCTTGAAGTAAACTTTCTTTAAAACTAAGTGAACAATTGACCTCACGAGTCTCTCTAAAGCAAAAATAAGCTGCAGTCACCTTACAACCAATTAAAAATAAATAAATCAGTGGTTGCCTGGTGATTCCGGTATTTTGTTATGTTGTTGTGATTATGCTGATGATAAAATGCCAGATTCAAACAACTGCTTCAAATAAATAAATAAAAAACTGCATTGAGCCAGTTGTCTTGACTTCCACAAGTGCTTGCCTGCAGAACTTCAGCAGCGATTAATATAATAACTTTATGTTCATTTTGATTTACCAAAATGACCATAATTCAAAAAGACCAAGATCGACCTCTGAACCATCTGTTGTCTGTTTGCAAAGACATTTTGAATTATTCATAATGGTTAAAGAATACACATGAAATACAGTGGAGAAAATAATTATTTGGTCGTCTGCTGAATTTGTAGTTTTGATCACTTACAAAGAAATTTTTATAGTAGTTTCATTATAATGGAGGGAGACATAATATCAGAAAAAACACATTACATAAAATATATAGATTGAATTGCATGTCATTGATTGAAATGAGTATTTGATCCTGAAGCAAAACAGGTGGAGAACACTTTGTTGCTGAACACAGCGGTAAGCTGTTTAATTGTTCTTGGTCATCAGGTTTGCACAGATTTCAGGAGGGATTTTGATTCACTCCTCTTTACAGAAACTCTAAATCCTTTAGATTTCTGCTGTTTCAACCCCCCAAACAGATTTTCTACCGACTGAGGTCTGGAGACTGGAAAGCTCACGCCATGACCTCAAAGTGCTTCTTATTTAGCCACTCCATTGTAGCCTTGAAGACATGTTTTCAGTCTTTGTCATGCTGTGTAATCAATGGTGTCCTGGGTGACTGTGGTTCCAACTGCTTGTAGATCATGAATAAACTCCTCTGGTGTAGTTTTGTGCTGACCCACCACTTTTCTCATGATCATCCTGACCCCATGACCCATGAGGGCAACTGATGGTCATTTTATATTTATTCCATTTCCAAATTATTGCACCAACAGCTGTCAATGTCAATTCAATTTTATTTATATAGTGTTCACTAAGCTTCTTGCTGATGGTATTTTAGCCCATTCCAGCCTTATGCAGGTCTACAATCTTGTACCTGATGTCCTTTGACGGCTATTTGATGTTGCTCATGGTGGTGAAGAGGTCAGGACAGGTGTGCTTTATGCACATAATGAGTTGATTCACTGATTCTGATTTGTATGCTACATCTATGCTAGCCTGAGTTCTCGCAAGGTAGGAGGGGATCAAATACTTATTTCACTGAACAGCATGGAAATCAATTTCTAACTTTTATGTGTTGTTTTTTCTGTGTTTTTGGTCAATATTCTGTCTCTCTCCAATAAAATGAAACTATCATAAAAATTAGAGACTGCTAATTCCAGCGAGCAAACTGAGCAAGGGGTTCAAATAATTATTTCTCCTACTATACTGCTGTTGCTCCCTCTTCAGGATCCATCATAGGGTGCACTCTGAGGTCACTCAGTGAAACACACAGAAAGCAGCAACACAAAGGTATCCTGTGGCATCAAATGACGTGAACTGGAGTGACACAGTGGACTGTGATGCAAGGCCTGGTCTGCCTGACAGCACTTTGTCAAGCGTGTGCCTCCCGATACATATATGTATGCTTATCATTGTGTCTCCAGGCTGTAGGCATGCCAGATGAAGGATAAGGCAATCATCTTCTAGTTCTGTGCACCGAAGTATATATTTATCTTCCTTTAATACAGAGTATACCGTTTCTTTACTGAATCTATGAGTGTAAACCAAGTCATTTGTCAGCTGCCAAATGCTATACAGTTCACTGTCTCATTATGTCTCGCTTGTTACCATCTCGCCGATCCTAAGAAAGTACCAGGACCACGAGATAAACCACTGTGCACACATATAATAAACAGCGCAAGAAAATTATTTTACATGGTCATTAACCAGTTAATTGGTCTCTAATGTATGAAATTAAGATATTCAGTTTGCTAACACATTGAAAATGCTTGTCAGAATCTCTATAGTCCCATGTTGGCAGTCCAAAGCCTTCATTTTTCAGTTTACAGTGATGTAAGTCAAGGAAAAGCTGCAAAATCTGAGAAACTGCAACCTTAAAATATTTCAGACTTTTTGCTTAAAAAAAAAAGAGATAGAAATTAAACATTTTACTCCTGGTAGTTTCATAAACAGTTATTAAAAAATTCCTCACATCCTTGTAGACAATAAAACAATTTTGAGCATTTATTACATAAAAATCCTGTCATACTCAAAAGTGCAATAATTTTTGGATGCCAATCAGAGTTTTGGGAACCAACTGGTCACTAATTCTCAGAACAAGGCACATTTAAATAAATTAAACAAATGCAAAAAAGTTGAAGCAGCATAGAAAATAATAGTAGCGGCTCTGGCAGGCGAAAAGAGAAAGAAAGTATACCCACTCTTTAACTTGGAGCGTACTTTATTGGCCAACTTCTTGATGTCTGCCATAAGATCCTCAAGTTCAGCTTTAGTTTCTGAGAGGAGATGAGACAAAAAGGAGAGGATGTGTTAGTGGATTACATACTAACTCAGCCAAACACATAAACCACTGGGAAATACGATTTCACAGGCACCGACTCCATACTGACACACAGGAAGTGTCGCTCCCAACAGAGACGAACATTCATCACTTTCAGTCCACAGCAGCACAATTCATCCTTCTTAATGCTTCTTTTCTATAGGGAGTAACTACATCCTCCCTTTTCTCTTGCAGTCTTTCGTCTTCTTTCCAGGTTTACACTGTTAAATATTCACATTTATATTATAGAGACACAAAGATACAGATCAATGAGTGTGGAGCCGGTGCAGAGCCAAAGAGTGGCAGGACCACTACAAGCTAAAGAATGGCCACACAAATAGTGGTGGAGACGCTAAGGGGCTTGCACATGTTAACTGCAATAGGTACCGTTTCTTTTTTCTTCTTCCTACAGAGCACTGCCATGAAGAAAAATCAAGCCATTAGTTTGTGTGCCAAAGTAAGTAATGATCTTGTCCTGGTCCTACAAAGTTTCCTACTTTGACCTCTGGTGAGGACAAAGATGTGATCGTAGCAATAAGTCAAATCATGATGGATGAAAAATCTGGCCTACAACAAGATGAATTTAGTATATTTTAGTATATACTGTATAAATTTGATATAGATGATGGAGTTACTAATACATTTAAAATCTCTGCCGGCAGTTTGTACTGATCGTTTAATACGTAGAAAATGTTCAAATGGAGAAAACAGCGGGTACTAGAACTGGAACAACTGGTGTAGCTTTGATCAACGATGAAGACTTGAAACATTTGCTAGTTTCAGGTCAAATCAGTATAATATGTTATAGGAAACAGGGAAAAAGGTAAAAATTTCTCTTGTCACACCTTCCCAATGCTGGCTAGTCATTAGATTGCCTTGGCAACAGGCATAACCTACCGTCTTTACTGTGCTACTCTAAATTTTCTGAACCCTCAACAGTAGCCTAAGTGTATGATAATCAGACACATTTTTACATTCAAATGTTTACAAGAGGGACCAAAGATGGCATCATTTGCTGAAGAGAGTGAGGGTCTTGGAACAGGGCACTCATGAGGATTCACAGAAAGGAAAGGTCAGCACTAAGTGGAGAGCATAAAGAAAAAAAGAATGATGCCTTCACCCCTCTATCCAGCCATCCATGGGCATGTTTAACACTTTATTTTGTGAGCACAAAGGAAGTTTTTCTCTTCAGTGAAACCTTCAAAAGTCAGCAGCAGTGAAGGGCCCACTCGAGTGCTTTCCATGTTTTGTTTTGTTTTTAATGATAAACTGAAGAACCAAATGTTGCCCATTATACTTTCATCTGAGGCAAACATTTTCATTTTGCTTCAGGTTATCACAAATGTGAAAAAGGCACTGGAAATACATTTTATTTTGTGTAGCAGTCAAATTTGTGGCTTTTTCCATGTAAAAGGGCCACTGAAGCATTAACCATTGCCTGTTTAAAGGCTGAATACATCCATTTACACTGAAGAGGATTCATCTTTTTTCATATATGGATCTACATTTTCTTATAAATGTGCAGAAGTGCATTTTCATAATTTTTTCCATGTGCATTCATCACCAACACAACCTCAATTAACCTCAATTTATTTAGGGCATGCTATTTCGTTGTTACAGTGAAATAATTGCATGGCCTCATATTAGAAAGTACGTGGTTAATCATTTGCTTTATGACAACGACGGCAGTGCAGGAAGTAGCAGGGAGATAATAACATTTACAGTGCTGTGAAAAAGTATTCGCTTCCTTCCTGGCTTCTTAGTTTTATGCATATTTATCACACTTAAATGTGTCAGATCATCAAACAGATGCTAAAATTTAGGAAAACATAACCTGAATAAATACAAAGTGCAGCTTTGAAAGCATTATTTCATTTATTAAAGGACAAAAAAGCTCTTCGATCTTACTTGACCCTGTGTGAAAAAGCACTTCCCTCCTAAACCAGATAAGAACTCCAATCAAGATCTGTGATAATTGTGAGTTTGTCACATCACTGTAGGAATTGTTGCCCAATGTCCTTTGGAGATTTTTTTTAAATTTCCGCCTCTGTGATGCCAAAAACAACCTGACCCATCAGGGCATGGACAGAACACCTCTGGCTTCATCTGGAAATACAAATCATTTGAGTCCCGCAAGTTGTTGTGCAGGACCTCTGCTGATGCTACTTGTTCTATTAACCTTCCCTAAAACGCTCAATAGGTCTGAGAACTTGACAGTTTGGAGGCCAAGTCAACAGCATCTTGGTATTTTGTATTTCTTTGTATTTCTTAGTTTTTGAAGTGTAGCAGGATGAAATGTGACAATGAAAACTGCCATTTCCATAAGTTTGGTACACATCCAAGCTTTATTGTGTTTACACAGGTGCATCCACTTACAGGCATCCACAGGAGCTGTTGCAAATTCCACTTAAATCTTCTTACAACTGCCCTAATGCAGATTAGTGTTAGCTTAAAAATGCTGTTTAAGGGTTAAAGTAAAGTGCTACCCATTGCTTCAATTTTCACTACGGAGGGGAGAAAAAAAAAAGTCAGAGAAAATGGAAAAGCTTTCACACAT
>NW_024582489.1:1409834-1415825 GCF_018398535.1 Haplochromis burtoni | reverse complement strand
TGAGAAACTCATTTATCATCTTAATGCCATAAAAGAACCAAATCTCCATATGTTAACAAGCTGTAGGAGGCCAGCATACATAAAAGATTCTTCTAAAAAGTTATTCCGGTCAACCTATTCAATCAAACCAAACCGCCTGCAGTAGTTCTTTCTAATGAGTTTGTTTCTGCGTAGTTCCCTCCTTTTTAAAGCTGAATAAATCACAACGATAAATAACGGCCAGTTTTAGCCCCACTAAACTAAAATTCGTGCTAAACATCTGAACCCAATTAGAGACACAGCCTCAGTGGATAATTTGATTACACAGTACGAGGAATACTTCAATCACTGCTACATGTTCAATTACTGAAATATAATATTTGCACATATCTCTGATGGGAAAGAAACTGAGAAATGTGAAATCATCATCATCTCTTCCTCTGAAGCTACAATACAGATCCATATTATATGAATGCTCCTCATGGCAGTCTGGGATATAATTTTAATGATTACGGACAGTCAGAAAAGCCCACATGGATGGCAAACTGAACTCTGAAAGGAGAATGTTATATTTGGATTTTAGTGACACTGAATAATACCATACCATTTCATCTAAATCCTAATCAGGAGCTCATTCAAACAAACCCTCACTGATGCGATAATGCAAAAGATGGTAAACCATTTATAGACTGATCAGCAAAGCACTACAAGACTTTAATCTGCTTAACAGATGCATTTCCATATCAGCAGACATCAGCCTGTGGTACGTACAGCTCAGTGAGACAAAGCTGTGGACACACAGAGTGCTGGCTGATAGGTGTCATTTCACATACAGCATTTTTGTTTTGTGTGTTTTTAAACAGCAAAGTGGAACATTTTCATTACACGGACAGCAAACACACTGATCACCCTAAAGTCTAGCTTCAAACACATCAAGAATAAATCTGAATCTTTCTCTTTTTTTTTTTAACCAATAAATAAAAAAATAAAAAAAAGAAAAGCCAACAATAAATTTATTGTATCACCAAAGACTTCCTTAAAGCTCAAGCCTGAAAAGCCTTTTCATGATGTGTATCACTGATCCAGACGCACATCCTTGCAGGAGATTGTGTTTAAGAAATGCCAGAAAATACCTGTTTCAGTAAACGAAATGAAACAAAAAATTTTTAGGATATATTCAAGCGTCTTTTTGAAATGTGATGCACAATCACTGGGCAAAAATCCAATTAATAGCAACTGAAAGATGTAGAACGAGAACCTCGGGAATAGAACCGTGAGCACAGGATCATTTTCCAGATAAAAAAAACAAAACAAAAAAAACTCATAATGGAAAGACTCACTCTCTTGAGTTTACAAAAAGTAGATGTGGAAGAAAAGAAGGGGGTTTAAAATTGTTCTTTTAAGAGGACTATGCATATAAAGTGAGATCATGTATTCTGTCCCTTCATTTACATTTGTAAGTCTCTATTTCATAAAAGAAATTAAAGGTGGGAAAAAACACAGAATTAATGTAAGTCTACCATATCAACACTCTCCAGCTACAATAAATAATAACCTACCAATGTTTTTAAGAAAAGAAAAAGAAAGCACAAGTTAGAGTACCAAGAAATAGCTACTCCACTCAGGAAATGAGCAATTGGGAACTAGATCCTTGGTATGTGTTTGAATAAGCCCATATCGCTTGCAATTAATTTTGCTGCCAGTGGCAACAGCAAATACTGAGTTTGTCAGGGTCAAACACTAAGGTGGTGGGCTGAGAGCTTCAAGGCAAAATAACAGTGTATGTGCTATGTATGCATGTGGACATGTGCACACTTCTTCATAAGGCTGACTAGTTTCAGTTGTGTAGGACTGAACAGATCACCGATACATGACATCAGGCAGCTGGGGGCTAACCTTCTGTGTCATCCCTCATTTTAAATGTCAATATAGCAAGTCTCACTATTGACAACAGCTATATGTTGTGAATATATGTGTAAATAAAAAAAATAACAAATGAAACCAAAACAGACTTTACATAGATTCTCACAGATATGTGAGGAAGAAAAGGCATGAGAAACTCTGCTTCAGTATCTGGTGCAGCCAACTTGTGCCGCAGTAGCTGCTTATCAGTCCTGCACATCAATGTGGAAGAATTTTAACCCATTCGGATCAGAATGGTCAGAAATTTGATCAGAACACATTCATCTTTGAGATGGTTGGTTTCCACACATGAACTGCTCACTTCAGGACATTTAACAACATTTCTGCTGGCTTAAGGTCAGGACTTTGACTTGGTTGTTCTAAAACACCATTGTTATTTTTCTTTGGTAATACAAATGATGTGCTGAGGGTTACTCTCTTGCTGCAAAGCCTGCTGGTAAGATTCAGTTCACAGACATCATCCTTAGAATAGCTATAATATTTCAAAATGTCTTGCTCCATCAATCATGGGCAGCTATTCTTGCACAGTTGTGGCAAAATAAACCCAAACCATGATAATACTATGACAATGGCAGTTTTCATGCTGGAGTGCGGTCTTTGTTCCTTTTCTCCAAACATAAAGTTTCATATTAATTTCATCGGTTCATAAAACATTGTTCAAACAACTTTATGGATTCTTCCTGCGATCTTAAGCAAACTGCAAGATGAGCTTCTTGCAGTCTTCACATACACACCAGTTTCTTTTGATCGTTGACTCATGAATATTAATCAATGTGCGAAGGTCTTTCGTCATTTTGGAGTCTTGAACTTCAATCTGTCTGACTGTGGATGGGTGAAATCTAAAGTCTTTAGAGACAGATTTGTAACATTTTCCAGTCTGATTAGCATTCATGACTGATTAGCATGAATTCCTCTTACTCTTACTTTCTAAAATGTGTTGGGATTTTGATTGTTCTTGAAATAAAAACATTGTGCTCATTCATAAATGATTACAACTTGAAATAAACCTGTAGGCCCGAGTAACAGGTTGTGATGTGATGTTTGTGAGCGGTTGGTTGAGGTTGTTGGTAGTCACTAGGTAAAACTGTTTGCAAGGAGATACATGGCACACTGAGCCTAAAATCTCTCTGCGATTGCTTTGGCCACTAGCAGATTGCTGCAGTCGCTTGTAGTTTGCATGGAAGACACTGAATTGCCTGCAAACCCGCTAACTATTCACAGGGGATTTTTTCACGTTTGAAAAAGGGAACAACAAATCAGAGAATGTCTGCCTTCAAAAGTCGCACCTTTTCAAGCGTGTGATAGTGATAGAATCGTTTTTACTTCAATCATCTCTGTTTGAGGGCTTAATTTAAAAAAAAACTTTCATCATTCATATGTAAAAAAGTATAATATTGTAAATTCATTGTTTAATTGGGTTCTATGAGTTTTAGAACTAGTAATAAAATCTGCTGATGTCATATTTATGCAGACCATCCATCCATTCGCTTCCACTTATCCTTTTCAGGGTTGTGGGGGGCGCTGGAGCCTATCCCAGCTGTCATAGGGCGAGAGACAGGTTGCCAGTTTGTCGCAGGGCTAACACACAGGGACAGACAACCATTCTCGCTCACATTCACTCCCGCATGCACACCTATGTCCAATTTGGATTAACCAATTAACCTATCCCCACTAACTGCATGTCTTTGGACGGCGGGAGGAAGCCAGAGTACCCATGCAAACACGGGGAGAACATGCAAACTCCACACAGAAAGACCCCGGCCTGATGGTGGAATTGAACTCAGGACCTTAGCAACAGTGCTAACCACCGAGCCACCAGGCTGGCTATTTATGCAGACAAACAGCAAATCTCAAACTCAGAACAGAACAGTTGTGTAGGACTGAATAGAAAATGATGCCTTCTTCTCCTTGGTGTGTGTTTCTCTTGCTAATTAAGCCACACACAACTACTTCTGCAGAGTTTGTGATAAGACAAACTCAGGGAGAAATAAAATATATATGTAAATTTGTGGACGCATTTCACAAACCAGCAAAAACAGACTGGCTGTATAAAGACCAGGAGCAGGAAAAAGAGCAGATGCAAAGGACGCACACAGTATGTTGGATGATGTGGTCAATGGGAGGACAGTGCAAAGCTTTGATTAACAAGCAGATGAAGAAGCAGAAGAAAATATGGACATAGCTTCTGGCATGGCAAAAGTAAGGGAATGCATCAGATCGTTAACTCTGTATTCTTTCCAATGGGCACCAGCAAAAATGTCAACCTGTAAATTTTGGTTGTATGACAGTCTATAAGAAAAGCTCTCACTGCTCATGTGATCTATGACCTCCAGTTACTCAATCATAAGTTTCAATTATTACAGTGTGATGCGTAGTTTGGATTTTATGCTCTCTATTAAAGCCAAAAAAGGGTGACAAGGGCGGGAACGCTTTACCGTGCGCCTAATAAGTGACTGACAAGTTGCAGTTTCTCAGTTTTCTGATCAAACATCAAAATGGGAAGACGCTAAGTTTCTTTTACTTGCAGTCTGATTGTCAGATACAAAAGAGCCTGCAAATGATTTCGTTTAAATGATGGCACAGATCTTCCCAACTTCAATAATCAATCTGAATCAAAAGTTAAACATCACAGATTGCAAGAAATTTGTTATTATACCCATTTATCTTCAATAAAATGAAGAGCCTTTTAATTTGTGGATTCTCCCCCCACTGCAGTTAAGGTTCATCGTTGTGCCCACTTATTCATGTGTTTGCACTACTTCAGAAACTCAGAGGGGTGTGAGGTTATTAACAAGCGTGTCTCTCGGTTCTGTGTAACCATAGCAACCTCCGGTCACCTGTTCGATGAGGTCAGCTACCAGTATTACAGAGAAAATACCATAAAAACTGAGCTTTGTTTGAGGCTGCGTGTGATGGGTTTGTGTGTGTGCATCCTGTGCGTGCGCTAACGAGTTAGATTAGATTTCCCGCTTGTGGTTACCAAACAGAGGAGGCCAAGCTGCTGAATCAAGTGTCTATTCAGCCTCATTACTGACTGTGTGAAAAGAGGAAGAGTACAGGAGCTGATGAATAAGCAGAGGGAGAGGAGAGAGGGAAGCAAATTAGAGGGCAAAACTGAGGAGTCAATTGAGCTGTGGCATCACACTCCATCCCTCTTCCAGACGCTCTCAAATGAAATCTTCAGGTCATGCTTGTTGCCATCATTAAGACTGTGTTGCTATGGCGATGTCTGCAGTCAGTCCTCTCGCCAGCTTCAGATTGTTTCAAAGTGACAGAGGGAAGGAGAGCGAGAGAGACGCTACAAGGCACGGAGAAATGTAGAAGCTCGGAGAAGAACAGTGTGATCACATATCAAATACACACAGGAAACACAGGAATGAATTTGTTTTGAAGGGTAATAAAATTAGCTTTTTGCAGGATTTACACTCACGTTACTCTGGTTACTCGAGCTATAATCAATTTATTCACCGCAGAGCAGTCTTATGATTTTAAGTTTTGTTGCAGTTTTTTGTTTCACATTTTGTCGTTTGTACATCTAGTACCCTGTGTTTCATCATCTTTATCTGCCGTTGTTTGTTTATGCATCTCTTTTTTATGTCTGTGTTATAGTAACATCCTGTTTAATTTGGTAACAACTTTTTGTGCATCTTTTACTTCTCGTCTTTGCCTTTTAGCCATCTGTGTAATTTCCCACCCAGATCTATTAGGTTTCCCTTGGATCTGGGTTCCCACTTCATTCATCTGCTTTTATAATTTCTCAGGTTTTGTTAAAAATCACAGTAACCATCTTTCCTTCGAATAGTTCCTTTAAGCGTCCCATGATGTTGTTGGCTATTTTACTAATTATTGACGCAAAGCAGAAACAAAACAGATCAGACAGGCGTGCTCAGTTAACTCTTCCCAATTTCAGTCTAGGTATTAAAGTATGTAGTCATTTACAACTTACAACACACTGTTACAACACACACTAAGACACACATATGATTAAATTGGTTAAATAAACAAACCGTTTCTCCCATGTGTAAACGCTGCAGATCTCCACTCCCACCCGCAAAAATAATGAATTAATTTAAAAAGACAAAAAAAAAA
>NW_024582489.1:1402466-1409814 GCF_018398535.1 Haplochromis burtoni | reverse complement strand
GTGTTAGAAACACACACACACACACACACACACACACACACACACACACACACACACACACACACACACACACACACACACACACACACACACCAGGCAAGTCAATGACCTTTTTCACAGTGGACTGACAATCACAGAGATTGATGACTTAACAACCAGAACGGTGGAGATTTGAAATGCTCATTTTATCAAATCTGTTACGGGAGTATTTAGTAATATCTTAATAATAACTGTTCCTGACCAAGACATCACGTGACATATAAAACAGCGGAGCAGAACACCATTGAGCTCATCAAGTTAGGGTGGAAATGCATAAAACAAGGCTAATGCAGTAATGCAGTGCTCCGGGCAATTTGCTGTCTTCCCCTCTTTCCCTGCTTCCTCAACTGTTCCTATCATAATAAAAGGTGCAAAAACCCAATAATGATAAACATTCAAAAACAGTGAAGAAAAGTGGATTAGAAAGAAAAAAGCAAAATGTAAACGTTTATGCCACACTTGCAATATTTTGCCATGCACAGACAACATCAGTATTGATTTCTTCAGCTGTTGGAAATAAAAAAAATGTAATATCACTGTAGAAATAATTCCAAAAACTTTTCCTTTAACTTTAAGCTATCAGTGTGAGGCTGTTCCTGATTATCAGATTGATGATATCTCAATTAAAGCTTTGAATCAAAAAGCAAACCTCCTGCAGTGAGCATGTTCTTATCATCCTATCACTTTCCTCAAAGGTGATCATTAAATCGTATCATGTGAACTGAGAAAAAGATCCCAGAATCCTTTCCAACGTTAAGCTTCTAGCCTACATGAACTATTACAGCAGGAGTGTTTAACCCTTCATCAAAACACAATCCGAGGTTGCTTTTCACATAACATGGGTAACATGACACTGACAAGATACCAAGCTTCTTCTGTTTCCTCCTCTCTGATGCAGGGTCAATTGGTGCCATTCCAATCTCTAACTTGCAGCTATTTATCTTCTTCTTCATCTCTCTCTCTCTCTCTCTCTCTCTCTCTCTCAGCTCCCTCTGTAAATATATTACCAGTCCTTTGTGCGTTTGCTCCGCTTATTGATCGTCTAGAGTCCAGATGCCTGATGTTTCAGAGAGACAGTGTGAGCTCATCCCTCAAATATTACTGACATTTGCCTTACTCCAGAAATGCTGTCCTAACATGGATAATGGCAAACGGAAAGCACAGTTACAATTTAACCACTAAAGTACTATGCATACAAGAAGTGTTTAAAAATAGAGCTCCTTCCTTCCTTTCCTGGGTTAGATTTGAAATCTCTGGTAGCCTCTCAGTACAGACTTATTTCTTTCCTGTAACTTTCTGTGTTACAGGAAAGAAATAATATTGTGTTTGGAGGAAAGAGAAAATGGCAACTGCACTCTTCATCCTGTTATTTTTTTATTTTATTTGGTACTTTACAATTTACGGCACTTCTCATGTGTAAATGAGTGAACACCATCAATAGCTGCCTGGAGAGCTCGTCATAAAAATGATTCTGAATGATACTGGGCCTGCCCCCTGCATCGCTACGACAGACGACTTTTCTTTTTTCCTTCCAGCACGGTCATTCATAACAACTATAACGCATTTGATTTTCAATACAGTCAGACAGCACGTCAAAGAGAATATGGGTCCTTCTATAAAGCTGTTGGGGACTAATGCTGTGTACTTGAAAAGGTTGCAAGAAATCAGATAAATGCACCTTTATGACTTGAGAAGCTCTACAGCCAACTCCTCATCTTAGCTTTGGTTGGACTGGTTCCTACTTGTTCTTACAAGTAGCATCTAATGTAGCTGCTGCTAGCAGCAGACCAAGCAGGGTCTTTTTTAATAAGGTGCCTATACATACGGAGAAGCCAAATGCCTTCGTTCAAAAGTTTTATGGTCAGACGAGACAAAGACTGAGCCATTTGGTTATAACGAGGTATGTTTAGAGCATGGTGGTGGTAGCATCATACACGGTTCTGTTTTGTTTCCAGTGGTACTGGTATATTGAGGATAAATTAATAAAGGAGGAGGACCACCCCAAATTCTCAATGTTTGACCACTTTCTAAGCAGAGTGGTCAAACATTGAGTCAGAATTATGCCAGAAGTTTTTTTTAATTTCTTCTAAAAGCATCTGATGAAGTTGCAACTTGCTAAGGTCATTAAACATGTTTGCTGTACATTCATTCCACACTGGAAAAAGAACAGTTCAAAGAAATCATTAAAAGCCCAAAGATTACTATTCATTCATTCATTCATGTCCACAATAAGTGGGTAGCGGTGCAACAGATCACGGTTGATCCGTAATCCAAACCAATCCCACTCCACAGTTCGGTACGCACGTGACCCGAAGATTCAAAAAAGAAGAAAAAGGTTTGTGTATGGTGTGCGTGGTCAGTCTGTCAAGCGATAGCTAAGTGGAGGAGCAGAGGAGTTTGCGGTATCTAAGCAGCCCTTTGCCGCCCAATCCGACGGGGCTAAAGCTATTACGAAAGCTATTGGGGTGTTTAGCTGCAGACAGGAGGTCGTATTCAGTTGTGCAAAACAAGGGGTTTAAACTAGTCAACGCGTTAGTTGACACATTGACGCCGTACAGCCCCACACACGGGGCGATCCATGGTAACTAGTTAACGGAGATTTGCCGCGTAATGCAGTTATGACATTAACGTCATTTTAACGAGATTTATGCTGACAGCACTAGTTTAAACTATGATGAAGGTGCTTGAGCCACGCTATGACATCCCGTCGCGCGTCCACTTCAGTGACAAGATCGCTCCCAGCATGTATGAACAGGAAAAGTTTAGTGCTATGGCTGATCTGTCCCACCATCTTCTGTTGCCCTAACTACAAATGGGTGGACCTCCAGGGCAACGGAAAGCTACGTGACCGTGACCTCTCATTATATCACAGCGTAGTGGTAGATAGAAAGCCCTGTACTGCCCTGCATTGCACCTTAATTTGTTTTCATATAATTGCGTGGAATGAGTCTTGAGCTGAATGTTTTTTAATAGGTAAAAAAAATACTTAAATAAGTAAACGGCGAGTTAAATTTCTGTCTTCTTTTTTTTCCCCTGCTGATCCGAAAATTGATCCGATCCGTGACGGAAAAAAAACCCATCAGATCCAAACCATGAGACTTTTGATCCGTTGCACCACTATAAGTGGGTGTACACTTGTGATCACAACCGTAAATCAGCTTATGATGCTATAACACTAATCCTGAAAATCTAAAATATTCAATCTCAGAACTCAGTTTAAATGAATATGTCCTACACTCTGTGCTGCAAGAAAACACTGGTCATGTTATCTCTTTGGTTACCGCTCACTGTAGAGCACATAACCTCATTATGTCTCTGCTAACAAACCATTTCCTTCTCTCCAAGAGCCTCCCTTTGCCCTGCAACATCTTCCAAGATGATACGTCAGGGTTATAAAGAATTAATATGGTAATGATATGGTCACTTTGAAACTAATGCAGATCAGACCACTAACCCTGCACGGCATCGCTGATCTGGCTCTACAGTCGAGGACAGAAGGCACTCAGACTGATTTATCCCTGTGTGAATACGTTATCTTACCACCTTTGACCTCCATTGTCTCTTAATGTGTCCCTATTCGTGGTTGCGACAGTCTGCATTACAATAACCTCACTTTCATAGAGATCTTATTATTCAACAGTAAAAAGCTATGTCTTTGGAGGCTATAGCACCACATTATCTCAGCTCAGACATAATGAGGGAGACGTAAGAGAAAAGGAAACAGAGTGAAAAAAGAGAGAAACAAAGAAAAAGACAGCTGAGGGAGAACAAAGAGAATACAGAAAGCTGGGGGAACTTACACAACACTTTCAAATTCTGGTTGAGGGTGGAGGAGCCTTGGCAAACAGCACTCCGAGGGTGGGAGCAGACCAAAAACTGACTAACTAGAAATAGTAACACTCACAGGCTGCAATTAAAACAAGCATCTCCAGTGCTGTGAGTTGAGGACTTTTAAGATTCAGGGGAAGGATGCTCTTTACAAATTGGAGGATGAGATGTCAGAGGGTGCAAACGCATAAGTGGCTGGAAAAACAGACTCAGAAATGTTGTCAAATAACCTCTCAAGTATCAGTGTTAAAGGGCAGATTCTCTGCATCCAAGTGCAGATAAGCGTCTACTGCTTTGTTGTGTTTCTGAGGTGCATATAACAACTGTACCACTCGTCCTTACTGTTATATTGTAGGGATAACATTCCCAGCACATCACAAAATATGTATAAAAAAAAATGCCAATGTGAACACTGACAGAATAGACCGAGTCCCTCTGTTTACATAAATTTCAGCTAATGAGTTTGAGTCTGGCGTTATGATTCATGCAAAACTCTCCAGCCAGGAGATGTAAGAGAAAACAAACATTTAAAGGCCCTTCGCTGGTGTTCTGCTAGTTTTGCATCAGTTTTAACACCACTTTGCTATCTGTGATAAAATATTCACCACCGCTTTTGCATGGTCAATAATGAACCTCGATGCTAAAAGTTGTTTACTAGTGGAGCACCACTTCAAGGTCTTACACCAGGCTGTCTGTCTTAAATGGTTTTAATGGACAGATGAGGAAGGCATGTTAAGTGCACTAGGATCAATCATTCTTCAGGCCTGGCACACAGTCGCTGCTCAGGATTCCTCCCACAGTCCAAACACTTTGTGGCTTCCTGTGTCATCTAAGTATGGCTTGAATATATTCTCCCTGTGGTGAATGGCGTGGTTGGGATGGTCTTCAACTTTCCCAACTAGGTGTGTTCAGTGGTCATCCATAATGTGCTCCATTTTTGCAACAGGATAGCACATACAGATAATGGAAGGATTGGTAATCTTGAGATTTACTTCTATTCCCAACAACCCAGACACCTGAAAAGCCAAGTGCTAAAAAAAACCCAGCCTGAAATTGTTTTGGTTTTTTTTCCTTTTTGAGCTCTGTGTCTAACAGCTGGTTAGTGCAGCTTTCTGAACTGTTAAAAACTGAGCAGATCAGCTACTTTCCTTCTTGTCTTTTCAAATACAAGTGGATGCAATTAAAATGGGTGCTAGTAGTAAAGTACAGTAAGGAGAGAGGCATGGATAATCCAATCCATGCCTCAGTTTAAAAATCAGCAATTAAACCATTCAGATAATGAGAAGGAAACATTAGCACTGATTTAGGGTGTAAAATCCTTTGCATTTATGATGAATCACTGCTGCTAATTGCTACATGAATAAAATCCATCATTTATGTCCAAGATGCTGAACAGTAAGCACTGGCCATCCTCTCCAAAGCTATACACACTTGACATGTAATGAATAAAAGGTTAAAAAGAAAATGCTGAGGAATTTTCCCAGCATGTCAAAGTCAATTTTACGACTGTTTTTGTAACCATCTTTGTTTAACGGATCGGGTTGTGACTGGTAGTTTCAGGATCTGCTAGTTGGGTCTCCAACTAGCCAGGACTTTCCCTGGACCAAGCATCTCCCTTCAATTTGACTGACTTTCTGAGTATTATTTAATAAAATCACTCAGTTAATTTAATGCTGCTGTTTGGACGACCTTTTTTTTTTAAAATGGCTTGACCAAGCCATGAAAACAGTAACAATGAACTGCACGTAGCCTACGATGGAAAACAATGTCGAGCTGCAAAAACTGGTCTTATATTTGACAAGTTTCAATTCAATTGATGTTTAAACTAAATGAGTAAATACTTTTATTAAAGCAGCACACATGCAGCTTGTCACACAGCATAAAGAGGCAAGAGAAATTAGAAGGAAAGCAAGCAAACACATCCATGTGCCAAAGCACAGTAGAATCAAGCTCTGCTCAGCATCAGCCGAGCTAAACACCTTCTGTAAACATGAACTGTAATCTATTATCAGCTCGTGAACACACTTTAACATTCAGCAGCAGTGAAGCGAGCAGCAGACCATATGAATGGTGGCTTTCAGTTTCCACAGCGGGCGGTAATGCGTTACTAGAAAACACACAATCTCTGAAAGCTACTGATTATCATCCATAACAACCACAATGTCTCAGTGTCACAAACCCTAATGTGGATTAAAAAGGTGCTTTAAAAACACCTGAATACTCCCAACTGAAAATAACTGCATGCCTCACTGTATCCTAGAAATTTCACACTCTCCCGGGACTAACAGAGTGTGGAGGACGTGGATGCAACTGTGTAGGAAAAGTAATGAACGCTGACCTTTTGTTATATATTCTGCCTCACTGATCAAAAAATGAGAAGCTGTGCCCAACAGCCAGTGCGACAAGCTAAAACAAATAATGCAATCATTTAATTGTGAATGGAAAAATCAATAATGTTTCTAAATTTAAATTTGCAGCTTCTCTTCCTGCATTAGAGGAATGCACTCATGAGAACATATGGGCTTAATACACATTATGACACAGATGATTACAGAATCCATCATCATTTGTGAAACTTCTACTATTCTACGCAGCTGCAGAAAACCGTCCACACACACACATAATTAACTACAAACAAAAAAAGCACACAAACAGCATACGGCAATTCCCCTGAGGTAATTTTCTGTGCTTCATTCAGAGGGGTGGATAAACTGAGATATGGGATAATGTGTAATGCAGGGGCGAAAGTAACACCGCAAAGAGGCTACATGCATGACAATATGTGTGTGCGTATGAATGTAGGATCTACGCCTGTGGAGTTCTTGAGGAAACATCTCGGGCAGTGAAAGTTTGCAGCAAGCAGAAAGGGAAGAAGAGGAGGGATTCGGGGTTGTGAAGCTGGCCAAGCGCGCAGCTCCTGGGGAGATGTGAAATGTTTTTGAAGCCATGGTGGAAGCACAAATAGATTAATAGATCTCTATTAAAACAAACAAAAGTAAATAATCTTACATATTATATAGTACTTCATCAGTAGCAGCAGACTGGATAAAAAAATATATATATGGCAGTGTTTTTCCTCTCTCTCTCTTTCAATATAACGCACAACCCACTACTCCCATTTAAATGCTTAGGCCGCTTTATTAGGTACACCTTGCCCTTACTTTTACTTTCAGAAATGCCTTAATTCTTCAAAGCAGATTAAATGAGCTGCTGGAAACAGTGATCAGAGATTTTGCTCCATGTTGACATAAGAGCATCACATAGTTCCTGCAGATTTTTTTTTTGGCTGCACACCCATGATGTGATTCTCTCCCAAAGCTGCACTATTGGATTCGGATCTGGTGACTGTGGAGGCCATCTGAGTGCAGCGCAGTGAAGTCATTATCATGTCCAAGAAACCAATTTTAGATTGTTTAACCTTTGCGACATGGTGTGTTATTCTGTTGGAAGCAGTGATCAGATGATGGGTTCACTGTGGTCA
>NW_024582489.1:1390232-1402446 GCF_018398535.1 Haplochromis burtoni | reverse complement strand
CCATCTGAGTGCAGCGCAGTGAAGTCATTATCATGTCCAAGAAACCAATTTTAGATTGTTTAACCTTTGCGACATGGTGTGTTATTCTGTTGGAAGCAGTGATCAGATGATGGGTTCACTGTGGTCACCAAGTGATGGACATGGTAGCAGCAATGATTGGACACTAGTAGAGTTTAAACACTGCTCAACTGGTACTAAAGACAATATCCCCACACCGTTACACCACTACAGGGCCAGAACCGTTGACATAGGGCACAATGGATTTATGCTTTCATGCCGTTTAAATTCTAATCCAACCATCTGAATGTTGCTGGAGAACCTGAGACACAAAAGACCAGGCAACATTTTTCCATTTTTGATGAGCCCGTGCAAATTGTTGCCTCAATTTCCTGTTTTTAGGTGTCACTAGTGGCACCCAGTGTATTCTTCTGATACTGTAGCCCATCTGCCTCAAGATTTGACATCTTCTGCATTCAGAGATGTTTTCCTGCATGCCTGGGTTGTAACAGGTGGTTATTTGAGTTACTGCTACCTTTCTGTCAGCTTGAAACACTCTGGCCATTCTCCTCTGACATCAACAAGATATTTTCACACAGAACTGCCGCTCACTGGATATTTTCTCTGTAAACACCCGTTTTTATGTGGGGGGAAAAGCAACAGAAGTTAAGAGTCGAGATTCTTGGATGAGTAGCAAAATACTTGTGCTAGAAGAGGATAAGAAAAGGACAGACTCGCCTATTATGCATCAGCAAGGAGGTAAAGTTTGATTTGATGGGAGGAACCTTCAGAAGCAGAACTGATTCATCTTACCACGGGGGAGGAAAAAAAAAATCAGTGAATATCAGCAAGACTTTCCATTTTCGATACAGCAGTGAATGAGCGTAGGTCTTGCATGCATTAGATTTCACAATGAAATGCCACTGTGCAATTACTTTTGATGACACACTCCAGCAGAAGCAGGGAAATGTCAAAATCACAATTAGAACCACAGCAGCCAAAACAAAAAAAATGATGTTTTCACACAGACACGCACAACCACACTCACACACATATACACATGCAGACCTTATAATGCACGGATAAACGGTGAAATTGGATAAAACAATTGTGTTCCCACCAGGATGAATTGAATCTCTGTTTTGAGATTAGTTTCTCATTAGGTCAACGTTTCAGTTTTACTAAGACTGTGGCTTCTGATCATGAAATGGCAAAACAAATCCATTTCACATCATAAGATTAGCATCTATTATCATGGAAATATTATTAGTTATTTTAGTGCTAATCATTTAGGGATCCCACCAGCTATTATATGAAGACTTAGCCAGGGACAATGTCCAAAACTCTGAGCCAGCAGATATCCACGCCAGCACATCATGTTTAACGTGACGGGCATTTTTATGAATGCAGATTAATTTAAAAAGCTGCTCCAACACTAAACTGTTGTCAGAAGGTGGTTTTGAAATTGAATTTCATAAATGTTTTCCTTCCTTTGTGGAGAATTTTTATCCAGTGCCTGTTTAAAGAGATTAAGTGCTCCTTCTTCTTCTTCTATCAGCTGTTCCCTTTAGGGGTGGCCACAGTGGATCATCTGCCCACATCTCACCCTATGCAAAGCATCCACATTTGCCACAGCAACCTTCCTTCACTATATGCATGAACCTCTGTGGTCTTCCTCTTTTTTCTCACGCCTAGCAGATCAGTCTTCAACATCCTACTTATCATACTACTTATTAAATTTAGTCATGCCTCAGGTCCCAGAAACAGATAATGTAAGGAAATGTAACAAGAAACACTGATGTAGGGAAATTACTGCTAAACCAAAGTAGTAATATGTAAATATATCCACAAAAACACACAGGGTATAAATATCTACTCAGCAAACGAATGAGCGTCCTGAATGTACGTTCCAGGTTATTTCAGTCGCCGTCAGTGGTCGCAGTGCAACGGGTAGAAAGTACAGAACATAATGACCTACCTGTAATGAACAACCCTGACATTTACATCAATCGTTGATTGATGTACGGTTCTTTAGCATTTATCACAAAGGCGCACACACGGCTCTGATTTCATTCACAGTTATTTCAGTCAGGAAATGACCTGCAGGAGAATTTGTATCATAAATGCAACACCTTTCCTCATTGCTGCTCCGCTCAGTGCGTCCATCTGCACGCTCAGGATAGATAAAGGGCCCATCTGATGCCTGCCGCTGCAAGCACATAGATATATTTGCAGGCGGGAGGGGAGGCAGGGAATAAGTGAGGAGGAAAGGAAAATTATTAGTAGGAGGTGTCACTAGCATGAGTAACATCCCCCTTGTGTGAACAAGGGTCAAGATCAATGCCCTGATATAAAATGAGAGAAGAAGAGGTGATGAGAGATTGTGGAGCAAAAAGACAGCAGGAACGATGGATTGAGTATCCAGCACAGACTGAACAAAAGCAATGTAAAGAGGGGCACAAATGGGCAAAGAGACAGCAGAGAAACTGGGAAGTATGAAATATGGTTAACAGCAGCTGAAAAGGAAAATGTAGCAGTAAAGAGTGATGGAGACAGAAAGCAGAAAAACAGAAAAATGGAGAAACGGGAAGGTAAGAGATTTCACCGTGAGGGTATAAATGCCCCAAAAGCAGAGAGAGGACGGATTGGTGGAGCGCTTTGAAACATTTTCAAGGTCCTCTGACTTCTACTGAAGTCTCCAGTCTGCACACAGCCTTTCTTGCTCTTTCTGACAAATTGTTCTTTATTTCCTCAATTTCTTTTAAACGACACAGTCATTTTTCTTCTCTTTGTTCAGCGGATTCTGCGACGATTATCCTGCTTTTGGCTGCCGTCGTACATTAGACGGCAAACTGTGACTTTTGGCTTTCTTCTCTTTCTCCTTTCCATTAAAAGCTTCTCTGACTCATTACTGAATCACTGCAGTATTAAACATTGATGTTATCATTAAACAGCGATAGGTGAAAACAAGGGGTCAGTCGTGGTAACCTCGGCTGAATGAATCAAGAAATCAAGTCATGGCGAATCACTCTTTCTGGAAATAAGGGAGCAACAAATCGATGGGTAAAGAAAGAAATTAAAACCAACACAACATTAAGTGATTTGTTAAGGTTGTTTTTAAGCCTTCAAAGCTAGATTGAGATCTGAGGATGGTTTTGCACAAGCGGTCTCTACCTAGCCCTGTGGTCCGGCGTATCGTGTGTCTCTGCACTGGTATATTCTCCATTTCTTTTGATGGTTATTTCCCCATTAATGTTAGTTTACATCAGTGTGGTTGGTACTGCACGTGGCCTTATCCTTTTACTTTGTTGTAGGCCCCTTTTTTAAAATCATTAAACTTGCTCTAGTGGTGGCATCTCTTATTTTATGATTTTGGGGGGTAGGTAACAAGTTTAACAAGTGAGAAATAAAACTGTGGATATGATTAATAAAAACCCATTCAAATTCTGGATAAATTAGGACTTTGGTTAAAAGAATATAAGTTATAGTTTCACCTGAATGGAATCTCCTAAGGCAGTCGAGTCCCATCAGAACAAAAGTACAGTATTTCTGAGGCAAGAGTTACCCTGAGTATGTCATTTTAAAGAGCTAAACACTAGAAAACAGAACAGACAAAAGAGCCTTACTCTCATCTGGGTTGGGTGAGGCAAGGATGGCGCTGTGCTTCCTCTTCACCTCTTCAACTTTCTCTGCCAGCGATTCGATAAAACCCCGGATCTCTTCCACCTGTCAAGAGAGCGAGACACAAAAAGGTGCTTTAGATCTGCTCTGTAGCAGGAAGCACCTGTGACTCACCTGGCAGATGCTGTGAAGACCACAAATATGAAAGTTTTTCCAAGTTCATCCAGCCTCAGTCATCATTTCTCCATGCAAAACTGGACAACTCTCTTATTTATACCCTGTTTAATTCTGACACAGATTTCAAGATCTGGCTTGTTTGTACTACAGACTGATAAGTGAGCTAGGAAAAGTTTTCCCAGTAACCCGCTGCTGCCTCCTACGTATCTTACAGATACACGAGTGCTATCGACAGCAAATAAATGGAAATGAATGCCTTTAACTCAGTCATTAAGCACACTGACAAAAACTGATCCTTGAAGTGCATCATATTCATCTCCTCCTTTGAAGTCCACTGAGGTTCAGGACTGATATTCTACCCCTTCACCTCTCGCCTATACTTCCTGCTGCCTGGCAGCCCAGCTGTGCCGTCTCTGGCTCTCGGTGACAGCTGGAAAATCAGCGGGTCACATCTGTCAGTGACTTCATCAATCTCTACTTTCATCTCAGTCCATCAAACTGCTGATCATTTTCTCCTCCTTTACACCTGCTCTGCTACAGGCCAGCCTATCCCCATGTCATTCCAGTCATTTCCTTGCACATCTCTCTGGCTTGGCTTTTTAACTCTAATTCCACTTTTCCTCTGTCAGTTTTCACAGCTCTACTACAATCCTGAGATTTCCTCTTCTCAGCCCCGGTGATTATTCGCCAGTTATCTCTTTAATTGGCTTCTGATTAGCTCTGTTTTTTAATAACATAATTGGCTCTGAAAGACAACTGGGAGAGAGACCAGACACTGTGGGTGGGTCGCTTAGGTGAATGCAGAGTTAAACATCATGGGGGGAAGAGAGCAAAAGTTAAAGATGTAAGAGAGTGAGAAAGGACTGGAGAAAGGAAGGACACCAAAGAGAGTAGAAGATGAAACCACTTTAAGCTGCCTCGGTTTAGAAATCACACGTTAGTGAGTCATGGCACATCTCTCTGCTCTTATAAGGCATCAGATAAATTTTATTGGTATGAGAGAAAAACATGATCAGACGAGGCTAAAAAGCCCACAGATGTGTAAAAACAAACTGATACACGTACTTGGAGGGTAGTTTTGCAACTGCTTGTGACTTTTTGACCGAAGACATTTGTTATTATTCTCTGTGTCTTGTACAAATGTCATGTTAAGCAGCCTTAATCCCAGCTGGATATTGCAGTAATTCATTAGTTTTAAGTTATTCTAGTGTCAAAGTCTCATTTTTATCTGGTAAGGAGAATGATTAGGAGCCTCGAGGCCACAGCGAGTCTTTCTTGCTTTGGCTCACTTCATTCTTGCATCATCAGGTGAAGCATAAATGGGCTCTGTTGCACAATGTAAGAAAAGTAAGACATTTTTTGACAAATAGCTGAAGATGACGATCTTTTCTCTGCCTTTTCTTTTTTAGCTCACTGTTAGGCACTTATTTTCTTAGAATTATCCATATTTTAAACATTTTTTTCAAAATTGTTCATAATTTCAAATATCAGCCTCATCTACTATCCATCTTTAGATCTTCAAATTAAACTCTTTCTACAGCATCACGATTTAGATTTAGTTGCGTCTTAGAGTAGTGTTTGCATCCATCTAAACGATCTGATACTCAGACAACGCCAAAGCAGATTAAAGCCTCAACATATTGCATACAAATGTATTCACACACTTGCTGTTGTGAATACATAAGAAATGATTACTTTATAGCAGGAGTCTAATGATTCACATACTGTGCAAGTCTTGAGCCACCCATCACGTCTCTGTTTCTTTAGGAGAATGAGAAATAGGAGAAGCATGCAAACATATATGGAAACACAGAACATAAAGCAAAACAATTCAGCTAAACTTGAGTTGTATTACATAAGAGCTTACTCATAATCAAGTAGCTCTTCACCTTCCTAAAAGTCATTCCAAAGTTCATCTTGAGACAACCAGGACGGAGCCTCCACCGTGTTTTGCAGATGGCTGTAAGCGCTCACTGTTGCATTTCTCTCATGACCTCCTGGACACAAATAGACCTCAGTTTTCTAAAAGCCACACAATGTGGAAAAGAAGTTTTCAGTAACTGCTCTTTTGGATATAATCCTTTATTAATCCTTCGGATTAATAAAGTATTTCTGAAATTTACTGGGGGGAAAAAAAACGAAGAAAAAAAAACACTGTCAAACATTTGCCTTTTGTATTTTTCATAGATTCAACTAAACAAATGAGAACAAGTGATGCATTATTGTACAGGCTGCTAGTAACAAAGAGTATAAAGATATCATTTAAAATTGGCTCTTTCCCAAGTTATTTTTATACACAACACTGCTTCATACCTTGAGACTTCCGTTGTGGTTTGGCATACAACCAAAAAAAGAAAGAAAAAAAATATTCCTATGAAGATGATCAGATACAAGGACTTGACTGAAAATAAGTGAGGAGCAGATGATGTCTAAAGAAAGACCTTGAAAAACTTCAGAAAGCCTGAAAACTATTCTTCAAGGCAAACCCATCTCCTCGGAAGCAAAATATAAAGAAAGGAGTGGCTCAAGACTTTTGCACAGTACTGTAAATATTTATAAAAGCACGTATCAGAAAAAGCTTGCAGAGAAAAACTGCACTGCAGATTTTCATAATCAACAAAGTAAAAACGCTACTTAAATGTAAAAAATAGAGCTTTTTAATCACTTCATTGTGAACGCATGTCCGGGCTAATGAGCTTCAAAGACGAGCCACATCACATGAAGCAGATCCTAAATTAATTTTCTAATTAAACTAATTAGAACTTCTCTGTGTAGCCACTATTTCAACAGCACTAATAAAGATTACGGAAATATAAGCAATTCTTTTAGTTACAATTTTCATTGTGTGACATGTGGGGTGGGCAGTTTCAGTGACTGTTACATAATCGCATAGTTTAGACAGCATCAGGAAGATATTCAGCCATGTGCTGCTAAAACCGACTGTTGGTTTGACAAATGCAGCCTTAACTCTTACCCCTATAGGTATTATGTGCATTAATCTCCACATAAACAGGCATGCACACAGATAGATACTAAGCATGACCATAGGTGGCTACATTCATCTTTACAAAAATTCCACAACATAAAATCAATATGCACACTCAGTGTTTACAGTGTGACTCAAGGTCACAGTGGTATTTCCACTGTCCGTTATCCCTGCAGATCACTAGTGAAAGCTTAATTAACACACCCAGTCGGGGTGGAAGCCTGACCGCGCCTCCTCTTCTTCAGTTTGCCTCACCATCTACATCTCTCTGTCACATATTGATACCCGTTCTTCCTCTCTGGTCTTGCTGTCTAACTTCTCCTAACGACTCTGCCACTCTCACACTCCCTGAAGCTTTTAGCTCAGTGTCAAACCGCTCTCTGTGGATCCCTCCGTCTACATGTTTCAGTCAAACTCTGCCTCCTTCATTTCTTCACTTGAGACAGACTGAAAATTACAGACAGATAAAGAGGGCTGTGTTTCTATATCAGGGATACAGACAGTCTGTCAGAAGCGGGAAGCAGCAGAAGAACATAAATGAGACAAATGTGAGAGAAATGGCTGCAGCCTGCAGCGATCCTCCGGAGCTAAAACATCCCATAATTACAGACTTTTTGAAGCTATACCCTGGATTACCTCTGTACTGACTGTCAAACCTCAGATTCAGGAGTTTTAGACTTCGCAGCTGAAGAAAGAAAGAATAGAAAACTCTCTGCACTTTCTTTTTAAATATAAAAATGTGTTGTTCTGGTTGCTGACGTGCAGGCGTAGCTGAGAGATACCAAAATTGTTTCATATTTTGCATTCAACGGGGCAGCACATTGGTGCACTGCTTAGCACGGTCATTTTACACAATGAAGGTTGTTGGTTCAAATCCATGATCTCCCTGGGCCTGTGTGGGCTTTGTCCAGTGCTTCGCTTTCCACAACAAAAAAATCAACAACAACAAAAAACAAAAACTGGTGATTCTGAACTGAACAGAAAAGCTCTTACTGTGATGGGCCATCTACCTGCTTCGCTAGTGCCCAGCCTCCCGTGCCATGACACCCTGGATAGGCAACATCGGAGCATTAGACGAGCTTTTAAACAAAATGGACAGCTGTACCAGATGTGCCAGATTGCTGAGTCACAAGCCGATTGATGATTCTCTTCCTGTTTTAGATGGTGCTCTTCTATTGTGTCCCCCCCCTCCCCTTCACCGTATACTAGCATGTGCACCAAATATTGCCACTGCCACCTTAGCCACCTGTGATCTTAATAACAGGGAATGTTTTAAAAGGTGGCCACAGCTCAGACTCAGAAAAACAAGGGAAAAAAGAGAGCATACGTTTTGAGCATGAGTCTGCACAGTGACTAAGCATTGATTCTGGGACTGAACGACATTCTTCCAAAATCATTTCCTCCTTTTTTGCTTTGAGGAGAGGGGTACAAACACTTGGACATGTCAGTCCAAAATCTTCAATGTTTTGAAGACATGATTAACAACATTTTCACAGTCAAATTATTGAGTGTCCCTTCTTGCCCTGTTGATGGGGACATCGTCATCTCGATTGGGGCATGAATGTTTCATCGCAGCATGAAGGTAATTGCCTCCAAAATCCTGAATGATTTAAAGTAATCATTTCCTGGTAGAAAAGTGCATGCCAGAAAAGATTAGCATGGCAGAGCCACCAGAGACCATTCATTCTGGTGGTCACTGGTTCCAGTTTATCCTTAGCCCTTTTCCTGGTTTCCGTGCAGTGCCTGTGTGGGTTCTCTTGCTCCCAGAGTCCGATCAACCTTGAATTTAAAAAAGAAAAAACTAAAAACTTTAAGTGGTTAAAGCACCTGAGGGACCTGCTGCAGTAACAAGATAACACATTAGTAGTCATCTGATAGCCGCAAAGCACATGAATGAGCCACTAATGGTGAAGAATGAATGAAGCAGCCGATGGCGAGCCAACTACTACAAGCATAACTTCCCCGCTCTGTGCGCATTAACATTTTTGCTCCATTTGAGAGACCACTGTAGTAGACAAGCTCTCGATTTTCTGGTTAATCTGCATTTCGTCTCTTGCCCATTCTTTGGCTCATGAATAAAATAATAAGACTGTGGACAGAAGCAGCTGAGGTGGCCTGTTTGATTGACCTGTGATCAGATGACTCCAAGCAAGAAAAGATTTTCCGAGGATACGCACACAGTCAGAAGAGGTATTCACAGACTAATTACTCATTTATTATCAATATTTACATACTATAAGGTGCTTTTTGATTGCCTCTGCTGCCGAGTTTCTCCAAAACTGAGCCAGTTTAACACAAACTTGTTACTAAGCTCAAACATCTGGCAGGGTGTGCACTTCACCACATTTAAATTTACATGAAGTTATGGTTGATGGGGAAATCTAAAAGCTAATGCTGGAAGTGGGTGGAGAGGTGGAGTGTGTTAAACAATCGCAGGCAGTCACTGAGCACATTTAATCAACTCACATCTATATGCTGCCCAGTTGCATGAATTAGTGCTTTTGATGACTTAACAACAATATTGTGATGATAAAAACAATATTTCCATCACACGTCGGTAAAGAAGGCTACTTCTTCTCCTTTTTGACGCTTGTCTGTGCTGAAATATTAAATATCTATACAGACGTTTTGATTGATCTCCTTTCAGCTCAGTCACTGATGATTGCGGCTTTTTGGCGATGTGTTTGTTGTCTCACGGCGCTTTGAAAGCTCACGTATCAAAGTGCTGGTTGCCAGACCTTTTTCGCAACTCAAAAATGCTGCTAAATGCCATTCAACCTCGCCCGACCCACCTTTGTAGCAGCATTTGCAATGGTGATTTAAATACTTCAAAGGTAAATCCCAGGTGTTTTAGAAAATGAAAGTAGTGGCGCATATAATACAAGAAATATAACTGCCAACAACACAAGTAATAAAAAAAATTACACTACTGTTCTCACAGTGAACGCCGTCACCGGGTAAAAAAAGGCCTGGCACCATATGAATGATGATTCCCAGTGGGTCTCCCTCTCTCTGGGGCGGAGATGTCAACTGCTGCCATGCTGAAACGAGGCCCTCCCTCTGAGAGCTATAATGATGTTCAGCTTGTACTCTCAGCAAACGTGCATGGCACGCACTGGGAACACGCTCCCAAATGTATGTGAAAAGAAATTTACGCTGTGGAAAATTGTTATTTTATTCTCTGATGAACTTGTAAGTTTGCAAACGTGCAAAGAAGTGAACAGTCTAATTTCTATGGTAATTTTATTTTAATGAAGAGAGACAGAATATTGACGATAATCTAAAGACTACAATCAGTATTGTTGAGAGACTCCTGATCTCAACTTCTATCTGTATAAAGCGCGTCTGTCCACAGAATCAGTTTCTTGCATTCCAGCCTCTCTACCACCCTGGACACGATCAAAGAGCTGTCAAAGGACATCAGGGGAAAGATAACAGGAGGATGATCGTGAGAAAAGCGGTGGATCAGCCAAAAACTGCATAATGAAGACAATTGGGTTTCCAGTCACCAAGAACAGCACAGTGTCCCCAAGGTCCCACTGCTCAAGAAGGCACATGTACAGGACGTCTGAAGTTTGTCAGTAAACATCTAAATGACTCAGAGAAGGCCTGGGAGAAAGTGCTATGGTCAGATGAAACCAAAATCGAGCTCTTTGGAATCAACTTGACCCACAGTGTTTGGAGGAAGAGACAGCTGACCCACAGGACACCAACCCCACAGTCAAGCACGGCGATGGAAACATTATGCTTTAGGGCTGTTTATGTGCTAAGGGTACAGGAAAGTACAGGAGGGACCAATGGACAGGGCCATGCACCATAAAATCTTGTATGAGAACCTCCTCTCCTCAGTCAGAACACTCATGTACGAAGCTGTCACTGCAGTGGTTGGCAATAAACCTAACGGACTGAGAGAGTTTCTTTAAAGAGGAGTGGGCCAAAATCCCTCTTGAGATGTGTATGAACCTGGTGACTTCTTACCGCTGTGCCGGCTAATAAGGGTTTCTCCAACAAGATCTGCTTGGGTATCAACTACTTATTTCACTCAGTGACATGCAAATCCATTTATCACTTTTATGGAACGCGTTTTTGCTTTTTAAAGTTTTAATTTTGGTTGATATTGTGTCTCGGGGGCTGTTACGGCACTATTCATTGCTTGGTAAGTGAGCAAACTTAGAAATGTAGCCGGGGATCAAATAACGATCCCCCGCTGACACACAAGCTCAGCATCTGTCGTGCCACGAGGAAAGACTGAGAGAAATACATGAAAAATATCAATGTTATTCAGAGTTGGGCGAGTAGAGCACTGGTGTAATTTGTTGAATCAATAAAGGCTTTTTCAAATGAAATAAAATGCAGAACAATTTATGCCACACCAGCAACAACATCAACAGTTATAAATCATAAAAACGCACCCCAGAGAAGACAAACGGCATGAGATTGATTACAGCGCTCCAAAAAAACAGCACAATTAGATTCAATATCAGCAGAGGAAAAACACCCGGGCATGTTGTGGAGTAGCAAATTACCTGGACTGACAAGTGATTAGCCTTCAATGAGCCTGATAATGTGTAAATGGAGAAAAAGTGATTGACAGCAAAAAAGGAGAAGGAAGGATCAGGATTGGGAGAGAAACAAACCTGTTCAAAGAATTCGTCCATAAAGCCTTTCTCCATCCCAACAGCGACTTCATCTTCCTCCTCAGTCGTCTCCTTCCCCTGGACACACACACATACACGAAATAAAAAAAATTATACACATATATATTAATACATAATCTTAATACAATTGAATTACTTACATTACATGAACCAGTTAAATAATAAAGCAATAAACATGGTTAATAACATTAAAAAAAAAAAAAAAAAAAAAACACACTAAAACAACATGTAAACATAATTTCTATCAACAACAACACTGATGATGACTGAATTGGACCATGTTAGGTTGTTTTTACATAATTCAAGGTTAAATGGAACAGTGAGAACACCCCCCCCCTCCCTCCTCCCAAACCTCTCCAAACATCACCTGATTAGAATCAAGGAGCACTTAATGGCACTTTTAATTAGAACCACAGGTCGAGTGATTAGCAAGTCATTATTGAATTAGAACCTACGAGCAGAGAAAACCTTGACTTCTGCACCCCTCTACCTTCACTCATGCACAGATACATGTAACCATTTCAGCTTAAAGGAGCAGATTAATATTTTGATACCACTCCTATTTCTCTGTAGTTAACACACCAAATCATGCAACAGGTTAGACTTTAATCGGGGGAAACCAGCTGTTGTGACTTCGTCCAAATGGTAACAAAATCCCCTTAGCAGTTCTCCAAATTTACATGTGACTTAATAAAATGTAGAAAATTAACCCTAAATAGCAAACTAAAAGCTTATTGTGGAAAAAACAAACAACAGGGTTACTCAAAGAAAAAAA
>NW_024582489.1:1382772-1390212 GCF_018398535.1 Haplochromis burtoni | reverse complement strand
AAAAAAAAAAAAAAAAAAAAAAAAAAAAAAATCACAAGACTGGAACCCGTTCAAACTCAAATTCTCAAACTGTCCGACTCTTCTAGTAATTCCGGTTGTTTTCTGCTGTTACTGAGGTACATTCACGTCACTAAGGCCTGAACATTCTCAGTGAATAAATCAAAGCTTGGACGCAAAAACATAAAAACAAAAAGTTAAAAACTCTGCAAACTCCGCAGTCTGGCATATGATTCATTCTGAAATGCATGCTTCTAATCACACATCAGCCATTATACTGCATTAGTGGGATCTCATGTGGCCTCATCTCATTCATCACAGCCACTGTCAAACTAATTTGGTTCCCCATTAGTGGCCTATGAGATCCATTTGCTTATCAAGGCTGTGAGGACAGAGTGCAGTTTTCATCTTCTTTTGCCTGAAATGACTCCTTACTCTTATCCCAGAATTTCCAAACAGCAGTAAGAGAGTCCTGAATTATGCAAATGATGCTGTCAAAATGATGACTTCATTTCCTCTCAAACCTCAAAATAAAATTGTTACCAAAATAAGAATAAGATTAAGAGTCCCTAAAACTTTAAAAACTCTTTAAACCATTAAATTAACCAGTAAATATTTAAAAACTTCAATGAATCATATCCAGATATTATTTATGCTCTCCATGTGTATGGGCAGCCAGCCAGGTTCAACCAGACAGGGAAACAAATGTGCAGGCATTACATGCATCAGGAGGCAGGAAGCACAGGAAACTTTTGCATCAAGTGATCAATTTCCAGTAAAAGAAATGAGCTACTTATCCCTTGTTAACTGTTTAACAATGGATCAGCAGGATGCACATATACATCATGCATTACTGACATAAGTTTGTACAGCTGATATTACCAAACATTCATAAATACATTTATATTCTCCAGCCACTTTACTCCTTGTCAGTGTTGGATTGAACCCATTTTGTCTTCAGAGCTGCCTTAATTCACTATTTCATAGATTCAACAAGTTGCTGTAAATATTCCTCAGATTTTTGTCCACATTGACATGACAGCATCACACAGTATCTGCAGATTTGTTGGCTGAGTACAGTGAACTCATTGTCATGTTCAGAAAACAAGTTTGAGATGATTTAACCTTTGTGACATGGCAAACTGTGGTCAGAAAGGGATGGGCATGGTCAGCAACAATAGTCGGGTAGGCTGCGATGTTTAAATGATTTTCAGTTGGCGATAAGAGCTCCACAGTGTGCCAGGAAAATATCCCCCACACAATTACTCGCCTGCGGCTGCCATGCATGCCTCAGCAGCCTGGTTTGTTGACACAGGGCAGGGTGGATTCTGATTCTACCACCTGCATGCTGCAGGAGAAATCAAGACTCATCGGAACAGGTAACATTTTTCAAATCTTCCATTGTCCTATTTTGGTGAACAGGTGCAAACCGTAGCCTCGGTTTCCTGCTCTTAGCTGACAAGAGTTGCAGCCAGTGTGGTTTTCTGCTGCTGTAGCCCATCTGCGTCAAGGTTCAACATATTGTGCATTCAGAGATGCTCTTCTGCATACTTGGATGTATTTATTTGTAATTTTTGTGTTACCATTGCCTTCCTATCTGGCCAATCTTGCACTAGCATCCATGCAACATTCAAAGTTGTTCAAATCCCCTTTCTTCTCCATTCTGATGCTCGCTTTGACCTTCATGCCAGATCCACTGAGTTGCTGCCATGTGATTGGCTGATTGAAGTGTTAATGAGCAGCTTAACAAGTGTACCTAATAAAGATAAGATAGAACTTTATTAATCCCTCGGGTGGGTTCCTCTGGGAAATTCGCTTTCCAAAAGCACAGCACCGACAGAAGGCGTCTCAGGAGGGGAAAGCGGTGCTCTACCTGCACTGTGTATAGTGCTGGCGGAGCCCTGCTGACGTCCATCCATCCATCCATCCATTCGCGTCCGCTTATCCTGTTCAGGGTCGCGGGGGGCGCTGGAGCCTATCCCATCGGGATGGGAGACTCGGGTAGTGTGGAGCGCTAGTATTCAGTGTTTATCTCCGTGGGGACCAGTTGGAGCATTAAGCCTCAGAACAGGGGTTTATATTCAAATAATGTGCAAAATCAAGATGGCTGCAAAAAACCAGTGTGAGTTGATCGTGTAGCAGATTTGGCATCTTATTTGTTGCTTCTTAGTCATATTACTTTAAAAAAAGCAAACAAAAGCAATAAGGTAATGCAAAAATTATTCACTTTTTTTTTAATAGACTGAAATGACCAAAGACAATCTGAAACTCTAAAAAAAATGAAATGAATGAAAAATACAAAATTAGTTTCCAGTTCACTTGGACCTGGAAGGACACGTGCCCATTTAGTTCCCTTGTAGTGAAGTGAGGGGTGAAGGACTTTAATACAGAGTCTTGTGTTCACTCTCTGACAAACTTTATGGCGCTTGAGCCCATGCAAAACTCGCTGTAAGACTACAGTTTGAAAGTCGTGGTTCTTTTCCTCCTTTACTAGCAGATTCGAAATATCCTGTGAGCAGCAGGGCTTTGCAAACTGAGCGCAAATCTGCTACTATATCGTTCAGATTCTGCTGTTTCTAGCTTGGTGTTTGTCTACTGTAGGAAAATGAATAAATAATCAAAGGTTTGCGTGTCACTGAGTGAGCGCACATCTATAATGAATGCTACCTAGCTGTATTGGGATAATAAATCTGGTTATACACTCAGTGTTCCTCTGTGCAGCTGACACAGATTTTTATGAGTCATTTCTAATGGGACTGCAGGAAGCTGCTTGATTTGGCTGCAATACAAAGATGCAGGAAACGGGTCTGCTTTAATATGGTAACACAAAAGGACAATAAAGTACTGCTCACATGGGTGTCTACTTGAACTGTCTCTCACTGGTCTTACTCAGCTTATTTTCATATAAAACACTGCACAGAGTCTGAGAGCGTACATGCTTGCAAGCATATTTTATTCCCACTCCCCCTTTATTTAATCCGATTTCTTGTACATCAACATACTATTGCCTGCATGGCTTTTTGTTGCACATGTTAATGCACTTTAACAGCTTTCTGTAATTGTTTTGTTCCCCTGTTCTCCCTCTTTTTTATTTTTTTTCCCTTTAATACCTTGGTGATAGGAACCGCGATTCTTGCAGCCTGCTCACTATGCCTGTTTTATCTCTCCCTCCCTCACACTTGGACTACATTTCCTCCGCCTCCTGTGTCTGTGCAGGCACTTTTGTCTTCGTAGAGCGATATCTTGCTGGCATGGTGCCCGCATCAACTCTCTAATCTAATAAACACCATAATCAGGCCACTACTTGACTACACCACAGTTGGGGAGTTTCACCCGAGTGTGAGCCCCAGAGGCAGCAAGCATTCAAAGGTTCTGGTATGATGGGGGACCAGCTTGTATATAAAGCTCATTCTCTCTGTGTTTACCCTCTGCTGTATATTGCCAGTGTGCTAGCTACAGTGTGTATGCATGTTTGTGTGTCTTGCTCAGAGCATCTGTTGTGTGGATAGTCAAGTCTGTAGGCTCAGTGAAGAGCGCGGCACTAAAGGCCTCTCCCAGCCTCTTTGTGGCTCAGCAGGAGCTTCAGATCTGGTGGGAGGAGGACGTTTGAGGTGCGCTACTCGGTCTTCTCTCCTCCTGACCACACAAAGTAAAACCAGACCAAAGCCCTCCTCTCTCTGTGGGAGATACAGCATCTCTCTGTGGAGGCTGAACACAGTATTGGTGCTCTGAGCCTATTCTGATTCCCTGCTTATTCTCCTCCTCTGCCTCCTGCTGCTGCTGCCGCCTCTACTCTGGCTGCTTCTGAAAGTCTGCAGCTCCGTGAATGCACATCAGTGCCATACCAACACATTAAAGATTAGGTCTCAGCAAGCATGTAAGTTCTCCTCCTCTGACCTGTGCGCCTCTGCGCTTAGTCGCGCCTTCCATGACTCTCGAACCTTAAGTAGTACTTCGTGTTGAAGAATCTCACTACCGTTGTGATATAGACAATCAGTCAGTTTCATACAGTGCCCCGGCACAACATATAAGAGAAGACTCTCTAGGAGCATGCTCGATAAGCCAAGTAGACAATTATTAGAATCCCCCCTACATATCAATATAACATCTGTGTCAGTTCTGTGTCTATGCAAGCAATGTCCTATCAGCTGTAACGCCTGAGTGTGTTGAAACAGGCAGGTGTATTCTAGATTATCATACCTACCTAGCATGCTTGCGAAATCGTGAGAAAATCAAGTACTCTATGCGACACATGACTTATGAGGCATTATATTTCTAGAAGTAGGATCTTAGCATATTCAGCTGATGGTACACATGATTTGCATCTCTGGTGTGAGACTACAGCGTCTTGCCAGCCTCGTAGTATACTGTCCGTGCCCATTGTGTCCTTCTTGCTAAACATGATGCTCGTGCGACTACAAAGCAGTTGAGCGCATAGCCAGTTTCTGCAAGGAATCTGCGTCTTGCTTGCGCTTTCTCTATGCCAGGGCCTTATCTCGTCCTTCAGCCGCCGTAATCTCTCAATCCCCCATATTCGCCTCTCATGTTTTCACCAAGATCAGCTCATTCTGCTATCACACCAATGTTAAGCCTACTCAATGAAGAAGTAATGCATTTGAAAGAAGACATATTGTAAATAACTTTATGTGTAGTTACCATTGCCTACCTATTCTAGCGCCTAACTCCTTGCTACTTGAGCAATACCTTATGTCTTACAACATTGCAAGCGAAGAACGTTTTTCAACATCCCCGTCTTCTAATCTCCATCGTGATGTGTCTCTCTTATGCACCCTTTCATAGCCAGATCCACTGCAGTTGTGCCATGTACTTGAGGCGATTGAAGTCGTTTGACATGATGCAGCTTAACACAGAGTGAGCTCTAATAACAGATAAGATAGAACCATTACTATTTATATAAATCCCCTCGGGGAGTTCCTCTATGAGGAAAATGTCGCTTTCCAAAATGCCAACTTATAGACACCGACATGATAGAACAGTGCTACGTCAGGAGGGGATAAGCCGATTGCGTGCGTCTTCCGTAGCTAAACCTTGATTTACTCTATAGAATTAGCTTGCGTGATTCTCTCATCTGTACGTCGCCATTCCAATTCCACTTACCTCAATCCAAATCGCGTAAACCTGCTCCTTCATCCTGTTCGACGCAGACGAGTGGTGTGGAATTTGCTTCCGCTTCAGGGTCGCGGGGGGCGCTGGAGCCTATCCCAGCTGTCATAGGGCGAGAGGCGGGGTACACCCTGGACAGGTCGCCAGTCTGTCGCAGGGCCAACACACAGAGACAGACAACCATTCGCACTCACATTCACTCGCACATTCACACCTATGGGCAATTTGGATTAACCAATTAACCTATCCCCACTAAGTGCATGTCTTTGGACAGTGGGAGGAAGCCGGAGTACCCGGAGAGAACCCACGCAAACACGGGGAGAACATGCAAACTCCTCACAGAAAGACCCCGGCCTGATGGTGGAATTGAACTCAGGACCTTCTTGCTGTGTGGCAACAGTGCTAACCACTGTGCCACCGTGCTGCCCATGCCCGTGAAAATTGTCAGGCGGTGGAAGGAATACTTCGAGGACCTCCTTAATCCCCTCCTGTAATCCACCGTCTTCCGAGGAGGAAGCAGAGTCTGGGGATGAGGGGAATGACCCGCCAATTTCCGGGGGCGAGGTCACTGAGGCAGTTAAACAACTCCTTGGTGGCAGAGCCCCTGGTGTTGATGAGGTCCGCCCGAGTTCCTGAAGGCTCTGGACGTTGTAGGGCTGTCCTGGTTGACACGCCTCTGCAATGTTGCGTGGAGATCAGGGGCAGTACCTGTGGACTGGCAGACCGGGGTGGTGGTCCCCATCTTTAAGAAGGGGGACCGGAGGGTGTGTTCCAACTACAGGGGGATCACACTCCTCAGCCTCCCTGGGAAAGTCTATGCCAGGGTGCTGGAAAGGAGAGTTCGTCCGCTAGTCGAACCTCGGATACAGGAGGAACAATGCGGTTTTCGTCCTGGTCGCGGAACACTGGACCAGCTCTTTATCCTCTCCAGGATACTTGAGGGTGCATGGGAGTTTGCCCAACCAGTCTACATGTGTTTTGTGGACTTGGAGAAGGCATTCGACCGTGTCCCTCGGGGTGTCCTGTGGGAGGTGTTGCGGGAGTATGGGGTGTCTGGCCCATTGCTACGGGCCATTCGATCCCTATACAACCGTTGCAAGAGCTTGGTTCGCATTGCCGGCAATAAGTCGGACTCGTTCCCGGTGGGTGATGGGCTCCGCCAGGGCTGCCCTTTGTCTCCGGTTCTGTTCATAATTTTTATGGACAGGATTTCTAGGCGCAGCCAAGTGGCGGAGGGCTTTCGCTTTGGTGGCCTCAGAATCTCATCTCTGATTTTTGCGGATGATGTGGTTCTGTTGGCTTCATCGGGTGAGGGCCTCCAGCTCGCACTGGAACGGTTCGCAGCCGAGTGTGAAGCAGCGGGAATGAGGATCAGCACCTCCAAATCTGAGGCCATGGTTCTCAGCCGGAAAAGGGTGGAGTGCCCACTCCGGGTCGGGGATGAGTTCCTGCCCCAAGTGGAGGAGTTCAAGTATCTCGGGGTCTTGTTCGCGAGTGATGGGAGAAGGGAGCCGGAGATCGACAGACGGATTGGGGCTGCAGCTGCAGTAATGCGGACGCTGCACCGGTCCGTCGTGGTGAAGAGGGAGCTGAGTGTAAAAGCGAAGCTCTCAATTTACCGGTCGATCTACGTCCCTACCCTCACCTATGGCCACGAGCTGTGGGTAGTGACCGAAAGAACGAGATCGCGGATACAAGCGGCAGAAATGAGCTTCCTCCGAAGGGTGGCTGGCCTCTCCCTTAGAGATAGGGTGAGAAGTTCGGCCATCCGGGAGGGGCTCAGAGTAGAGCAGCTGCTGCTCCACATCGAAAGGAGCCAGCTGAGGTGGTTCGGGCATGTCCCACCGGGAGGAGGCCCCGGGGCAGACCCAGGACACGCTGGAGAGATTATATCTCTCGGCTGGCCTGGGAACGCCTTGGTATTCCCCCGGATAAGCTGGAGGAGGTGGCTGGGGAGAGGGAGGTCTGGGCCTCTTTGCTTAGGCTGCTGCCCCGACGTACGTACGTACATGCATACATGCATACATAAAATATACGAAGGGGATAGAATAAATAGGAATAAAATAGGAATAAAAATACAAGTGAATTGCACATTTCAAGTATTGAGGTCTACTGCACCATTGACTATTTACAAAAGTTTTTCACAGTGAGGTGAAGAGGCACTACAGCTTAGTTGTTCCCCCCTCCTTTGTCCTCCTGTTTCCCCTCCCTCTCCCCTCCAGAGAGGAGTTAAACAGTCTGATGGCGTGTGGGACAAAGGAGTTTTTAAGTCTGTTAGTTCTTGTCTTGGGGAGAAGCAACCTGTCACTGAACAGACTC
>NW_024582489.1:1366631-1380755 GCF_018398535.1 Haplochromis burtoni | reverse complement strand
GCTGTCATAGGGCGAGAGGCGGGGTACACCCTGGACAGGTCGCCAGTCTGTCGCAGGGCCAACACACAGAGACAGACAACCATTCGCACTCACATTCACTCGCACATTCACACCTATGGGCAATTTGGATTAACCAATTAACCTATCCCCACTAAGTGCATGTCTTTGGACAGTGGGAGGAAGCCGGAGTACCCGGAGAGAACCCACGCAAACACGGGGAGAACATGCAAACTCCTCACAGAAAGACCCCGGCCTGATGGTGGAATTGAACTCAGGACCTTCTTGCTGTGTGGCAACAGTGCTAACCACTGTGCCACCGTGCTGCCCATGCCCGTGAAAATTGTCAGGCGGTGGAAGGAATACTTCGAGGACCTCCTTAATCCCACTGACCGTCTTCCGAGGAGGAAGCAGAGTCTGGGGATGAGGGGAATGACCCGCCAATTTCCGGGGGCGAGGTCACTGAGGCAGTTAAACAACTCCTTGGTGGCAGAGCCCCTGGTGTTGATGAGGTCCGCCCCGAGTTCCTGAAGGCTCTGGACGTTGTAGGGCTGTCCTGGTTGACACGCCTCTGCAATGTTGCGTGGAGATCAGGGGCAGTACCTGTGGACTGGCAGACCGGGGTGGTGGTCCCCATCTTTAAGAAAGGGGACCGGAGGGTGTGTTCCAACTACAGGGGGATCACACTCCTCAGCCTCCCTGGGAAAGTCTATGCCAGGGTGCTGGAAAGGAGAGTTCGTCCGTTAGTCGAACCTCGGATACAGGAGGAACAATGCGGTTTTCGTCCTGGTCGCGGAACACTGGACCAGCTCTTTATCCTCTCCAGGATACTTGAGGGTGCATGGGAGTTTGCCCAACCAGTCTACATGTGTTTTGTGGACTTGGAGAAGGCATTCGACCGTGTCCCTCGGGGTGTCCTGTGGGAGGTGTTGCGGGAGTATGGGGTGTCTGGCCCATTGCTACGGGCCATTCGATCCCTATACAACCGTTGCAAGAGCTTGGTTCGCATTGCCGGCAATAAGTCGGACTCGTTCCCGGTGGGTGATGGGCTCCGCCAGGGCTGCCCTTTGTCTCCGGTTCTGTTCATAATTTTTATGGACAGGATTTCTAGGCGCAGCCAAGTGGCGGAGGGCTTTCGCTTTGGTGGCCTCAGAATCTCATCTCTGATTTTTGCGGATGATGTGGTTCTGTTGGCTTCATCGGGTGAGGGCCTCCAGCTCGCACTGGAACGGTTCGCAGCCGAGTGTGAAGCAGCGGGAATGAGGATCAGCACCTCCAAATCTGAGGCCATGGTTCTCAGCCGGAAAAGGGTGGAGTGCCCACTCCGGGTCGGGGATGAGTTCCTGCCCCAAGTGGAGGAGTTCAAGTATCTCGGGGTCTTGTTCGCGAGTGATGGGAGAAGGGAGCCGGAGATCGACAGACGGATTGGGGCTGCAGCTGCAGTAATGCGGACGCTGCACCGGTCCGTCGTGGTGAAGAGGGAGCTGAGTGTAAAAGCGAAGCTCTCAATTTACCGGTCGATCTACGTCCCTACCCTCACCTATGGCCACGAGCTGTGGGTAGTGACCGAAAGAACGAGATCGCGGATACAAGCGGCAGAAATGAGCTTCCTCCGAAGGGTGGCTGGCCTCTCCCTTAGAGATAGGGTGAGAAGTTCGGCCATCCGGGAGGGGCTCAGAGTAGAGCAGCTGCTGCTCCACATCGAAAGGAGCCAGCTGAGGTGGTTCGGGCATGTCCCACCGGGAGGAGGCCCCCGGGCAGACCCAGGACACGCTGGAGAGATTATATCTCTCGGCTGGCCTGGGAACGCCTTGGTATTCCCCCGGATAAGCTGGAGGAGGTGGCTGGGGAGAGGGAGGTCTGGGCCTCTTTGCTTAGGCTGCTGCCCCGACGTACGTACGTACATGCATACATGCATACATAAAATATACGAAGGGGATAGAATAAATAGGAATAAAATAGGAATAAAAATACAAGTGAATTGCACATTTCAAGTATTGAGGTCTACTGCACCATTGACTATTTACAAAAGTTTTTCACAGTGAGGTGAAGAGGCACTACAGCTTAGTTGTTCCCCCCTCCTTTGTCCTCCTGTTTCCCCTCCCTCTCCCCTCCAGAGAGGAGTTAAACAGTCTGATGGCGTGTGGGACAAAGGAGTTTTTAAGTCTGTTAGTTCTTGTCTTGGGGAGAAGCAACCTGTCACTGAACAGACTCCTCTGGTTGTTAATGGCCGTGTGCAGAGGATGCCCAGCATTGTCATAATGTCCAGCACTTAAGTGGTCCTTATGTTTGCCATGTATGGTGCAGCATCGAAAGTATTTAATCGCAGTTTATCCTTTAATATATAACACAAGTATGAAAAATTGCTTCTGACTCTTTTTATTCAGCGAAAAGCACATAAAGTGTCAGAACGTCAGAAAATAAAGTCTGCCGCTAGTGAGATCTTTTGCCTAGAATCTCTCTCACATTCTGGTTGTTAATGGCCGTGTGCAGAGGATGCCCAGCATTGTTCATAATGTCCAGCACTAAAGTGGTCAGTGAATATAGTTGCCAATGTATGGTGGCACTGAAAGTTATTTAAATACTGAGATTCATCTTTTTAAAGTCATTCTAAAGTATGAAAAATTGCTTCTGACTCTTTTTATTCAGCGAAAAGCATTAAAGTGTCAGAACGTCAGAAAATAAAGTCTGCGTAGGAGATTTTTTGTAGATTACAACTGAAAAATATGATAAAATGACTCAACGAATCTAATATGACTTAAATCAAATCATACCGCTTCTTTTTTATGTTCTACCACGCAGACACTGAAAGATAAAAATTGTGAAAGTTTGCGCCTGTAAAAAAATAAATAAATAACTGTATTAAATGTCTTCTTCAATGCCATTTCTCTTTGAAGAGGGTTAAAATGTGATATGCTGACACAGCAGGAGATGGGGAGGAGACATAAGGAAACCAGACGAGAACAACTGAAGAAAAGGAAACGGTTCCTGAGAAAATGCTTGTGAAGACAGACTTTAGCAAGACAAATGCCACAGATCTAAGCGAGAGGAGTACAGAGATGCTGTAATCCCACTAATATCTAGACCTACTCAAATTAATCCAAGTATACAAAGAGTATATATATTCACTACAGGTACAGTAAATTGCTAACAAACTAAATAATAAGAATAAAGGTCCTAAAAGTCCATTTTGAGACCTAATCTTTAATGTGTTGGTATGGCACTGATGTGCATTCACGGAGCTGCAGACTTTCAGAAGCAGCCAGAGTAGAGGCGGCAGCAGCAGCAGGAGGCAGAGGAGGAGAATAAGCAGGGAATCAGAATAGGCTCAGAGCACCAATACTGTGTTCAGCCTCCACAGAGAGATGCTGTATCTCCCACAGAGAGAGGAGGGCTTTGGTCTGGTTTTACTTTGTGTGGTCAGGAGGAGAGAAGACCGAGTAGCGCACCTCAAACGTCCTCCTCCCACCAGATCTGAAGCTCCTGCTGAGCCACAAAGAGGCTGGGAGAGGCCTTTAGTGCCGCGCTCTTCACTGAGCCTACAGACTTGACTATCCACACAACAGATGCTCTGAGCAAGACACACAAACATGCATACACACTGTAGCTAGCACACTGGCAATATACAGCAGAGGGTAAACACAGAGAGAATGAGCTTTATATACAAGCTGGTCCCCCATCATACCAGAACCTTTGAATGCTTGCTGCCTCTGGGGCTCACACTCGGGTGAAACTCCCCAACTGTGGTGTAGTCAAGTAGTGGCCTGATTATGGTGTTTATTAGATTAGAGAGTTGATGCGGGCACCATGCCAGCAAGATATCGCTCTACGAAGACAAAAGTGCCTGCACAGACACAGGAGGCGGAGGAAATGTAGTCCAAGTGTGAGGGAGGGAGAGATAAAACAGGCATAGTGAGCAGGCTGCAAGAATCGCGGTTCCTATCACCAAGGTATTAAAGGGAAAAAAAATTAAAAAAGAGGGAGAACAGGGGAACAAAACAATTACAGAAAGCTGTTAAAGTGCATTAACATGTGCAACAAAAAGCCATGCAGGCAATAGTATGTTGATGTACAAGAAATCGGATTAAATAAAGGGGGGGTGGGAATAAAATATGCTTGCAAGCATGTACGCTCTCAGACTCTGTGCAGTGTTTTATATGAAAATAAGCTGAGTAAGACCAGTGAGAGACAGTTCAAGTAGACACCCATGTGAGCAGTACTTTATTGTCCTTTTGTGTTACCATATTAAAGCAGACCCGTTTCCTGCATCTTTGTATTGCAGCCAAATCAAGCAGCTTCCTGCAGTCCCATTAGAAATGACTCATAAAAATCTGTGTCAGCTGCACAGAGGAACACTGAGTGTATAACCAGATTTATTATCCCAATACAGCTAGGTAGCATTCATTATAGATGTGCGCTCACTCAGTGACACGCAAACCTTTGATTATTTATTCATTTTCCTACAGTAGACAAACACCAAGCTAGAAACAGCAGAATCTGAACGATATAGTAGCAGATTTGCGCTCAGTTTGCAAAGCCCTGCTGCTCACAGGATATTTCGAATCTGCTAGTAAAGGAGGAAAAGAACCACGACTTTCAAACTGTAGTCTTACAGCGAGTTTTGCATGGGCTCAAGCGCCATAAAGTTTGTCAGAGAGTGAACACAAGACTCTGTATTAAAGTCCTTCACCCCTCACTTCACTACAAGGGAACTAAATGGGCACGTGTCCTTCCAGGTCCAAGTGAACTGGAAACTAATTTTGTATTTTTCATTCATTTCATTTTTTTTAGAGTTTCAGATTGTCTTTGGTCATTTCAGTCTATTAAAAAAAAAGTGAATAATTTTTGCATTACCTTATTGCTTTTGTTTGCTTTTTTTAAAGTAATATGACTAAGAAGCAACAAATAAGATGCCAAATCTGCTACACGATCAACTCACACTGGTTTTTTGCAGCCATCTTGATTTTGCACATTATTTGAATATAAACCCCTGTTCTGAGGCTTAATGCTCCAACTGGTCCCCACGGAGATAAACACTGAATAACTAGCTCCACTTAAACCGCTATGGCCTGTACTCATTCAAGCCCTCGGGACATTCAACGCTCTACGCTTATATGCAGATCTACGCTCTGCTTATATGCATTCAGGAAGGTCTACCAGCAAAACTAGCAAGTGAAATGTTATTTTTCACTTTCGCTTAAAGCAGAAAATCATACCCAGAATTACTTTGTTATGAAGGGCACAGGGTTAATTACATTTATCTGTCACCAGAACAACCACCGCAGGAGAGTACGAGTAAAAACTATATTTAGAGGCTGTGCATGCACTGATCTGCCACAACATTAAAACCACTTCACCTGCCTACTATTGTGAAGACTCCTCTTATCCCGCAGTAAACAGCTGTGACTGGTCAGGGCATTAACATGGCATTTTTGGGGTCTCCTGCAAAGTCTGGCACCAGGACATGAGAAGCAGATTCTTTGGGTTCTATTGGTTGCAGACATGTGCAAATGCCTCCTTGATTAAGTCGGGATCTAGGGGAATTTGGAGGCCACATCAACACCTTGGGCTCTTTGTTGTACTCCTGAAGACGTCGCTGATGAGTTTTGCAGTGTGACAGGGCAAAATGTCATGCTGCAGGATACCGCCGTTGCCATGAAGAGTTCGCAGTAGAGGGTATTTATGTCATCCTATGTGACCAAGTAATAAAGTTTTCCATGCAGACCACTGCCTTGTTACCAGATAACAGATGTTAACCACTTCACCTGGGGCTAGGCGATTAATTAAATATAAATTTCAATTATTCAACTCACAACTTTATTGTGAAAACAGAAATAAATTAGGATAAACTGTTGCTTTTTTGCTTCTACTTTTCTACAAAGATCTTCTATTTTTTCCTTTTATTGTGTGTTATAAATTCAGACTCAGCCATTCGCCTGCGGCTGCCATGCATGCCTTTAAAACCTGCAAATCCACTGCCACCTGGGCCTCTCTTTGTCCCCGACTGAACCAGCAGATGTCCCGTGGTGAAAGCAGGCTACCAGGAACTGGCAGTTACCCTTGGACTGCAGGCTTTTTGATCAAAAGCAACCCCCTAATCAGGGCCCAACTCTGTATCCTGTGCCTCTCGCAACCTCTTTTTTATTTTCTTTATCTTTATTTCAGTTTAATTATGTTAAAAGTTTGAGGAAATCTGCTGTAAAGTGACATCTTATTAAACTCAGTCACTGCAGGGCATTTTGTTAAGTTAATGACTATTCGTGCTAATTAACCTAAATAACTGTGATTATCATTTGTTCTAAAATCGAACGGCTTTACCGTCACCTGTGAGTTTTAACGTTGTGGCTGATCAGTGAATAATTAAGCAGTCATCAAGTTGTTGCCTTGAAAATAAAAAAATAAAAGAATGCTGCAGTGACTGACTACACTGTGCTTTGCGTGCTGCGATTCCTGGCTACTGCTACACCAAATGTTCAAACAATCAGCATTTAACCTACACATCACAGGTGAGCTGTTGGATTTTTGCAGGACCGCACACAAGTCAATCCATATAAGATACAAATTCTTGTATCAAGTGGACATAAACGTAATGCAGTGAAGACCGTGAAAACCCCAATAATAAGATGAACCTCTATGAGCAAGCACCTGGAGATAGTGGGAAGGAAAAACTCCCTTTTAACAAGAATAAACTTCCGGCAGAACCAGGCTTGGGAAGGGACAGCCATCTGTGGCATAGCACTGATGGTACAGAGATGGTGCTGACACATCGAAACCACAATTTCACAAACCTCACTGATCGATTGATCCACTGATTGGCTAACTGCGTGACCGACTGATGAACGAGAAGGACACAGCGTAGGGCTATCGAGACAAGTTACACAACCATGGAGCAGTATGGGTGATGAGAGGACACAGGAAGTGATAGACTGAACCAGAAGACCAGCCAACTGTAAAATTAATTCAGGTCTTTTCACATTACTATTCCCTCTTCTCTCATATAGAACCGGGAGCAGAGAAAATCAACAAGTCTCCATCTTTAAGGGCACATACACTAATGGCAAGTGTGAATTTCAGCAGATGCAGTCAGCTGGAAAAAGCAATGTGGTTCATTTCTTCGTATGCACTGGTTTGTCCATTGACTCCTGCTGGTAACGCGCTTTTAAAAAAAAAAAAATACAGCTCAATACTGCGTTGATCTAAGATATGAATCTAAAAAGGTGCTTTGCAGTTTTGGCCTTGAGTAAAAACATAAAATATTGTGTAAGCAATCACACAGAAGAACATCTACTGTTCTCTTTCTTATCAATCATCTGAGCTCAATACACCACCTGTCTAGATTTTCAACACTCAACAACACTCTGCAATCAAACCACAGCCAATTTACTGAAATGGCACAAATCGAAAGAAGGAACTCACCAAGGAAAAAAAGAAAAAGACAATGACAGGCTATTCCTCCTTCCAGGGTGTCAAATGCTGCCATCAGAAGCTGCTGGCATCACAGAGATATGAAAAAAGGTATTGTGCCAGCTACAGCAACAGAGAGACTGGTCTCACTCCAACTTGACACATGTGGATGATTTGTTAGGACCCACTTTAAATAAACTGCAGGGTTCATGTTGCAAAGGGGAGCATGTTTAACCCAAACCACAATCTTTAAGCAAACAAGTGTGCAGCTTGAACACAGAATTAATTTACAGAAAGAGCTCAACTTAAACATATCTATATCTATTAGTGGATTTAAAAGCATCATAAGGATACAGTGAATGAGACTTGTGGATGTTTCTCTGAAGTGGCCACGAGTGTTTTATGTTTCGTGTTGTGGGTAACTATTTTATGTCGAATCTGTAGCATTTTTCGAGATTTGTTTAGTTTGCATGGCTGCTAACTTGGACAGGTGAAAGAGATTTGATCTCAGTGGGACTTCCTGGTAAAATGAAGGTAATTAAAAGGAGAGCTTGTGGGGCTTCTGAACAAAGGCAGTTATTTGGCACCTACGCCAACCTAAAACATGAAGTTTTTCCTCCAAAAGGGTTAAAGAATCAACACAAGAAATAACATTTTAAAGCCAGTCATTAAATCCCATTTAAAGACGTTTCCTGGAGCCAAGGGCTAACAGGGTCCTTTTAGTGGAAATCTCTTGTTCCAATCTTAGTTCCAGAGCTCTAATCATTACTTTTTTGCTATTACCATATTATAAACCTGCTGGCTGTTTGGCTAAGCCAACACGAGTTATACTACATGTTCCTCCTTCATATTTTTTTTTTTTAATTTTGGGGGTTTAGTTTCACTTTAGTTAGAAAAGGATATACTTCATAAACTAGATGGGTGAATGTTTTATATTCCATTAAAAAAAAAGAACAGATGTGGCTGAGGTTAACAAGACTGTATTATAAGCTGTGCCTACAGTGTACAGAGCACGCGGTAGATAGATGAAGGAGAATAATGTGGGTTGGAGAACAGATGCAACGCTGCCACTACAGCAGCACAGTGTCAAAGTGTGAACATGTGCAACAATTTCCCTTTCCTAACAATCCTCCTCAATGTCCTCCCCCTTTAATGGTCTTCCTTTTTCTTTCTCATTCTTCCTGTCAGTCATTCTCTCGCTCTCCTTCCTCCAGACTCCAGCTTCACTACAGAATCATTACAGCAGTGAGCCCACACAGCATGGACTCAGTTACCTTTGTCTCGCTCTCCCTCCTCAGACCTGCACTGTTTGTCTTTTCTTCTTTACTATCTCACCATCTCTTGCCAAGACCAATTGCTATGTTGTGTATGTTGTGATACCTTGCTCTCAGAAGTATCAACATTTCATTCTGCTAGACACTCACCAGCCACTTTATTCGGCAAATCTTGTTTTGCCTTCAGAACTGGCTTACTTCTTCATTACACAGACTCAACAGGGTGATGGAAACACTCCGAGATTTGGGCCCATGTTGACACGATAGCGTCGCATAGTTGCTGCACATGCTGCTACTGAGATCTGGTGGCTGTGGAGACCATTTAAGTACAGTGGATTCTCGTCATGTTCAAGAAACTAGTTTGAGATGATTTGAGTTTTGCGATTTTTCCGATGCTTGGTCTGAATCTCACGGGTCATCTTGATCTGTCTGAACGTATCAAGTCACCGACTTATACATTAACAAGCAGTTAAGTAGGTTAACTAATGAAGTGGCCTCTGAGTGTATTTCTTAAGTGGAATATCAAACGACACAGATCTGACAGATTTGCAACTCTTTCAGAACTGAAGGAGGCAGCATATGACAACAAGACTGCGATGCAGTGTATCCTTACATGCTGAAGAAGAAGAAAGACTACAAGCACAGGAAAAACTACAAATGGAAAATGGAAACTAATTCAGTGATGGCTGACTCACCGACAAGAGTAACTATGTGTGTCGCTGTGCATTTGAGGGGTGGTGACCGAGGTACGACAACTGATCCACAAGTGGAATATGCAAACAATGCGATTGTGTTTTTCAGACCAGAGGAGGAAAAACGTCCAATTTAGAAATATCGTAGCATCAGAGTGATTTAAACCTGTCTTAATATGAAGTGGCACACAGTTATTGGTTAAATAATATCTTATCATGTTCATAGGAAGATTTCGTGTGAATCCTGATTTCCTGACCAGATTTCCAATGTCTGTAGTTCCTACAGGTGTCGTTTTCTGCCGAAGGAGCTCACGAGATGACTGACCTTTTAGACTAAACAGTGGATGCTTACTCCCGTTATGGCTTGCTCATAATTGGCCTATGGGTATGGATATGAATATATAAGTGACATGCTGTTCATACACAAACTTGTTTGCCCTGAGCATGTGTGTAGGAAGCAGTGGATCGTTGGCCAGTCTTCAACATTAAAGGAGTGGGTGAGAAAATGTCATAAAAGCTCCAATTGAACTTTAATGACAGATCACAGGCAGTGAAAAGATATGCTGTTACCGTTTATACTATGGCTTTGCCCACCCCTAGTCTCTTCTCTTTCTTCCCTGGGGAATATATTAAGTGCTTTGCTTGGTATCTCGCTTACCATGAGGGATTATGACAGCACCAATGCACCACTAAAGCAATTATATTCCAGATATGGAGGAAATGTAACTGAAAGTGAGAAGGATGTCAAAGAATAGCAAGATGCAGAGAAACCAAATGAAGGAGCGATGAAAGAGCTATATGACAAGAAGTGCAGAGGAAAAACAGGCTGTCAGGAAGCACCGGTTGAAACAAAATGGCAAATTTCAAACAAAACAATTACAGCTGTTGATCTCCATTAACTGATTACATTTTGATATTTAAGTCAGGAATAAATAAAGTTAAAAGTGCCCTTGATATCTCAAACCCAAGGTGGTGTGCTCGAAGTTACAGAATTTAGTTTCCAGTGATGCAAGTGGAAAAAAAGAAAAAAAAAAAAAAGTAGAAAATCACTGAATTTGTTCTCTAGTCTTGCTTGAAAAGTGACTTTCATCAAAATATTAAAGTTATGTTGGCGTTAGAGTGTTTGCTAATCAATTTAACAGTCATTTCAGCTTTAAAGCATTTGTAATAGTAAACGCAGCCAAATTCAGGGTCGTCGCGATGCAAGAATTTCAAACCTTGACTGCAACACCCGGGTCGATGGTAAAAATTACGAGGCATAATGTGTTAAGCTACAGCCCGGATTTTTTCCTGTTTATTCGTTAAGGCAGACTGCTACCATTGATGGTAAACTTTTTTAACTTCAATCAGGGACTTTGAAGAGAAACATAACACATTTTAGACACAAATAACCATTATCCTGCTAAATTACCACTGTTATACAGAGGCAATACTGATAATGTGAGAGCGAGGCATCAAATGTTATCGGTACCACTTTATTGTTAGCCATAGCTGCTACCTTAGTGATAACTTGAAGCTAAAGGAGGCGAAAATGGCACCGTTGCAAATCTAACCTAATCCAAAAATACAAACAAAAATAGCCACCATCACACTTTCAGTATTTTAGTAATAAAGAGGTACCGTAATTATCCGTTCTGGTGGTATCACTCTTCTCTTTCTCTAAAGAAATAGCATTTGCTATCTATAAAAATCAGGACCCAGAGGGATGAACACCAAACTGATGTTACATTTTATTTTATTTATTACACTATTGTGGCTGAAATAACTTGGGTATCTTATGAATCTACAGAGAATAATCAAAAAGAATAATAAAAACAAACAAACATGATTTTGTTTCTCAGGCTCATAATTATACTGCTCTGGTTTGACTCCATGTGCAAAAAGAAAGGTTAAAAAAAAAAAAAGAAAAAAGAAAAGAGTACATAAAGCTTCCTGCTTTGCACCCAACAACAGTTGTTACGGTAAGCAGTTTGTTTGTGAACACAGAAAAGCATTTAGCATGAACAGGCTGATACCTTATTATCTACAACAAAGTATCCATGAATATTGATTTTAAAGATTCCTGATGAACAGAAACACAGATGTGTAAATGAGAAGCTTTTCACTAGAAAGTTTTCTCTATCAGTTTAAAAGTTGATGGTGTCAGGATGGTATTCACAGCTTCAGCAGTTCCCAAGGAGTTACTGATGCTGTTCTGCAAAAACATCTATTTTCAGTAATTGGGGAAAATTGAACCAAGTTACTAACACAACAGAGAGACAAAAACAGGCAATTTAAATAAAGTTTAATTTATTAAAAGAGTGCTGGAGGGACACAGCAGCAAAAATCCAACAAAGTAAAAACTATGAGAAAAGAAAATAACAGTCCAAAAGTTGATAAAGACAGGAAGGTTGATGATTCGACAGACTAACTTAGGGAAGGCATAAAGACAAAATATGAACCAGGGAGAAAGATAATAAGGCATAACTGAATTCAGCCGGGTAATAATGATGGCAGGAAACAAAGCCACAAGAAGGAAGTCCCTTGAAAATAAAACAGGAGGTGAAAAACAAAGTAAGATACAGGGACACCCGGAGGACAGAGAGAAAGGAAAACACTAAGAAATATGTTGAATGTTGTCATTTCTAAGCTGTGCCTGATGACCGAAGGTGTCTTTTGATAATGATTCTACGACTGACCAGGCTATGGCAATACTCATATCAGCCTATCACTACGAATTCATCACATACAGGTGCTTGTGAAGGACCACTAATGTAACACTTGGTGGAAGCAAAAGTAAAAAGTGGGTAAAATAAAACAAAACCAAACACAAACTTGTGTCTCGGGCCCCAGTCACACAGGCCTACAGTGAGGTCGACGACCATCGAGCAGTCATCGAATGGAGCAAACGGAAGAAGTCTTCAGGTTTGCTGCTCTGAAAACCTCCTTGCAATTGCTTTGATTAGCAGATTACTGCCCAGTGTTCATATGGAATACACTCACCTACCAGCAGACATTCACTTACTTCTAGCTGAACAGTCACAAAACTAAATGTTCACCTTCAAAGTAAAAGCTGTGCTTTTTCCAAACGTGTTGGCCGTGGTAAGGCACAACTTTCCTAACTTTTACTGTCTGTTATTTGCGTTGTACTTTCTGAAGTATCACTATTACCGTCGTCCATGCATACTCCAGACTACCGCGGCAACCTCCTAGCAACCAAAGAAATCAAAGGTGGTTATGGAGGTTGTCAGGGGTGGTGGTGAGATCACCAACCAGTCTGTATGCCGGGGTGGCCAACCCGCGACTCTCGAGCCACATGCAGCTCTTTGCCTGGTTTCATGCGGCTCTTACATTCATATCAAAGGTGGTTGTTGTTGTTGCAGTAAAATGTGCTTCAAATCTTCAGTGCAGCTTCAGCTCACTCCATGCTAACATCGACCAGGAATTTTAACTGAACTTCGCAAGCACGAGTTGTGATATACAAGACAAGCCTCAGTTGGCAATATTTGCACGCTCTGTGTCAAACGATTGTGTGATCAAAGAAGAACTCCTTGATATTGTGCCATTAAAAGACAGAACCCATGACATAGATGTGAAAGAAACCATGATGGCTGCATTTGAAAAAGCAAATCTGCCCATAATGAAATTAACTGCAATAGCCACGGACGGAGCACCAGCTATGATGGGATCTGTGAACGTGCTTGTGGGGCTGTGCAAAGCTGACCAAACTCTTCCTGAGTTTTGGAATTTCCACTGCATCATCCACATGGAGTGACTTGTGTCTAAATCACTGAATTTAGATAACATCATGAAGCCTGTGATGGAAATCGTCAACTACACCCGCACACATGCGCTTAACCGCAGCCAATTCAAGAATCTCATCACTGACTTGCCGCTGCAGTGCACTGTGAGGTGGGTGTCAAAAGGCCAGGTACTCTCTCACTTTTGGATGCCGTAAAACTGTTTATGGAAGAGAAGGACAAGGACCATCTCGAGCTCTCGGACCTCAAGTGGGTTATGGATCTGGCCTTTTTGGTCGACATGCTGTGTCACTTGGACAGGTTGAAAACTTGCACGAAAGCTTTGTGACCCGGTTTCATGATCTACAATTGAAAAGGCCACAGATTGCGTTCCTCATCGACCCATTTAATGCACAGATGGACTGTTTGAAAGTCCTGCTAGTCACAGGTGAAGCTGCGGCTGAGTTGGAGATGATCGATCTTTGTAAGGAGGACCAATTGAAACCTGCTTTAAGGGAAGGGACCATTGAGTTCTGGAAAAGTGTGCCAATGGAAAAATACCCCAATGTCAAACGGGCTGCGCTTAAGATACTGTCAATGTTTGGGTCAACATACGTCTGCGAGTCTGTGTTTTCTACCCTAAAACATGTGAAATCAAAGCATCGACCTGTTCTGACTGACACTCATTGCTTCGAGTGGCAACAACGGAATACAAGCCAGATTTGAAGAAGATTGTTCAAGGCAAGGAATGCCAGAAGTCCCACAAAACAACATGCATAGCTAAAAAAAAATGCTATTGTAGATTATTATCATTTTTTTGTTTGTGGACTCGGTTGAACTGAGAGTTTGTGTGTGTAAGACAGTGCACACAGTTTTCATTGTTGAAAATGACTGGCCTGTGGTTTTAGTACTGTAGGAGTCCATTCCTGTCAGTATCATGTTGGTGTGTGACATGTACACACATCTCTGCTCAAGATTTATTCTATTTTGTGTGTGTGTGTGTGTGTGTGTGTGTGTGTGTGTGTGTGTGTGTGTGTG
>NW_024582489.1:1312562-1366611 GCF_018398535.1 Haplochromis burtoni | reverse complement strand
GAGAGAGAGAGAGAGAGAGGGAGGAAAGAATGGGTGATGTTCATGTGTGCCCATGTGTATGATGTGGCTCTTTGTGGTAACAAAACAAAAAAAAAAGTGGCTCTTGGTCTCTGACTGGTTGACCACCCCTGCTCTATGCGACTGCGACTCAGGCCTTAAGGGCCCATTAAGTTCACCATTTTCACTCAGCAGCAGACAACAAAAGTGACGTCCCATCCGGTGGTACAAGCCGCACTTTGGTGTTCTTTTTGGCTGGTTGTGCAACTCTCCGTTTTAATGATATATCAGTAAAGAAGCTATACAGAGGCCACGTTGCAACAGTCTCGAAAGATGAGGCTTTCTGGAAGGGAAACAAAATACAAGCTCAGGGGAAAAATTAAACCTCTGTGACTTCATTGCTTCCAGTCTTGTCTTCTTTTGCTGTACCTGTGCTGATCTGGAGGTTTCGTCTGAGTGGCGACGTCTGTCTTTCTGGAGAATACTGCAGTGAGTTCTCATGCCTTCAGCGCTGATATAAACGGTACAGAACTGTGGCAGCATCTATTTTTACTCCTCTACAACCAGATACACACTTTTTCTTCTTTTTGAAAGTGGCCTATGAGCTATTAACACCTAACGATGAGGCACCAAGTCACATAAGCTTGAAACACACCTTGTGTTTACCTGAGACAGCAGTGGCATCTGACAGAAGGTGACGAGAGCGTGTTTAATAAGAGCAATCGAAACCAAAGGAAACTGCAGGGTCCGCGACAGTGAGCACAAATATTGTTATATGTTCTTGTTTACTCCAGAGGACTTAGTTAAAAATATCTGTACCACAATATTAACTACCTACAAATGCAGACAGAGCTAAACCGGGACTAATAAGGACAATGGCAATTCACAACCTTAATCACCAAGAAACATCGGTGATAAAAAGATATTATCGGCACAGCTACAGAGCCCTTCTGCTGCCATCAATTATAAGATGATGAGAAAAGAGAGGTCAGCACATTAAAAATTCAATTTTAGCAGCGGTAACAAAGATGACCTGAAGCTAAGTCTCCCACAACAGATGGGAATAGTTTGATTACAGAATCATCTATTTATTATTAGGATTTCTTTTAGCTCATGCCTCTTCGAAGCTGCCATCCTTATGAGAAGACGCAACATGATTTTGGCACGCAGAAAACGCCACAAGCAACATGGTGATTTGCATTAATTCTAGGAGTCAATATTCAGCAAACAGTGGTACAAACGACAGTCCATTCACACATATCTAATGTCTATTAACAGCCAAGCGATATTGGATATCATTGCAACTGTCACCTCATTTGCAAAGACAGACAAGTCTCTGGTGAAATGCCAGATCGGTCACACTCATTTCATGGCTCATTAATGCAATTATGCAGCATTTATCTGTTAATGAATAATGTGTTTGTGTCAGTCTGTGTGCCTTTCTGATAATATAGTGCAATAACAACGTTAGTTTATTCCTCAAAGCCATAATTTTACAGAAAAGTCTCATTTGTTGGTCACAAGCAGAAACCAGCCAGTTTGCCCTGCAGTTTACAGAGGCTCAAAGCTTTGAACGACGACAAACAAAACCTCTGACCCCCCCCCCCCCCCCCCCCCCTAGGATCAGCGTTCAGTTCAACAGCCACCAAAGTGGCTTCTTTTTCCTCACTGCCGGTAGTGTCAATAAAAAGGGTCAACAGTAAAGTTCAGGTCCGGGACAGAAGAAAAAAAAAAGATAAAGACACAGAACAAAATGCAACAAAAAAGGTGGGTAAATGAAATAAAAACAAGACTTTTAAAGACACGAATGGGCTTTGTTGACAACTGTCCTATTAGTTAATGTGTCACTCCAATGCCAAACAGGTAGCGACAGTGATTAGCCCCAGCATTCAGAGACATAAAGAGCTGCCTGAGCCAACAATGGCTAACAAGGCTGCCTAGAGAAGCAAGGAGGGATAAAGGAAAGGAAAAATCTAGGGGAGGACAGGAAGCCATCTGATAAATCACTGATAGGAAGAGAGCAAAGAGCAATAATGGCCGAACTCACCATTACATAGAGAAAGAAAGGAAAAGAGAGGCTTACTATTAAAGACACAGAGATAGGAACAGAGGCAGATACAGTCAATCAAATGACAAGACTGAAGAAAAAGAGAGCTGATAAAATGTCAGGGAAAAAATCTGAAGGCGAAATTAACTGTTACAGGTACAGCGCTCATAATGCCGGCCTAAACGAATAACTCGCTGCTGCAAAATGATAAACAATCACATTTGATTTATAACAGTCCCTGTGGTGTGTGGAATCTGTAATAAACTCATCAGTGTTTTTCCCTTTAGGTTTCAGAGCTCGAGGAAGGCTGACAAACGCGTCACATCATCACCATCTGTCACCAAATCACTGCTGGGCCAACTGGGAGTGCTGGGACAAGGTGAGGGGAGGGAGGAAGCCGTGTGGCCATCCTTATTATTAAGTCGGGCGGCTTTAGGCAGCAAGCTAACGAGTTATTGGGAGAGCAGAGTCGTAGGCAGGTGTTGAGCTCATAAAGTAGCTTTATGTGCATATGGGCAGTGTTGGAGCAGAACCTGTACCCTCACACAAATATGAGCAAAACTCAATTTCCTGCCAAAATGACACACGAGCACATGGCTGAGTAAACTTGCAGTGTGACACACACAAAGACACATAAGCAACAAAATCTGTAAAGCTCACAAGTCCTCCGTTTGCTCCTGATATGCTTTGTTTCAATGTGAAAAAGAATTCTTATATAATGGGGGAGGTTTTCTAGCTGAATGGGTTTGATTATTTTACACTGAAGAACTAATCACAAAGTCCAAATAAATGATAACACTTTTAGAAATCACCAAAAGTTCTTAAATTAAACCCTCAAAGCAAGTGTTAACAAATGCAAATACTATAAGATAGTTATGATCAATACTGACACAGAGCAGATACAGGACACAGGACACAATCCACTCTATTTCTTTAGTCTGTGCAATTATGGTAAAACAGGCTCGTGTTGTTTTTCAGAGAAATGCATTTGCATTCAGAGAAATGCAAAAAGACTGCTGCCCCGAGCTCAATCCCTCCACCCTTCATTTCATGATTTGGAGACATCATCTGTTATCTTGTTCAACTACAACACATACAAATCTTTGAACAACCATCCATAATAATATACAAACACACACACACAAATACAATGTTGTGAACCACTTCTCATTTCTTTACATTTTGCTTAAAAAAAAAAAAAAAAGGGAAACACGCACAGCTATGTATTGACACATGTGCAAAGGACTCAGTGGCACCGTGTCAAATGGAGCAACGAAGCCAGATTTGAAATCTTTGGTTCAAATTGTTGTCAGTATGTACAGAGAAGGTCAGGAGCCATCTGTGATACACGGTAAAGGCTGTGTCATGCTTTGGGGTTGCACTTCAGGCAGTGCTGTTTGAGAGCGTGTCAAAATGGGATGAATTATGAACACAGGAAAAGTACCATGAGATACTAATGCACCATGAGGTACTATCTGGAAAGCATCTGATTGGCAGCAACTTCATTTTTCAGCATGACAATGATGCCGAACACACTGTCATCTTGACAGAACAGAACAGAACAATAGGCAGCAAACATCCAATGAAGCGCTTTGAACGTCCTTGAAGAAGCCCAGAGAGCTACTGCAACTGTACCCAAAGACTACTTAAAGAAATTACATGAAAAGAGAGTTCAGGCTGCTGAAGAATAAAGGTGATCATACCAAATACAGACTGTCGAGCTAGCTACAACTCTGTTTTTACTTTATAGACTGTGTCTCTTCCAAGTATGTTTGCACATTTCAATAAATTGCTGCAATTATTTCTCACTTTCCTAACAAAATATAAAGAAATTAGTGGTGATTTAAGACAACTGCACAGTACTTTATGTAGGTTTATGTTGTGGTGACTGCTGGCTAAGAAAGAAACCTCCACATGTCTCCCTTAATGTACTTAAGCCTAAATAGGTTGCAACACTGACTGAGTCACTAGTGTTCATCATGAGTTCCTCTAGTTTCTATTCCCAAAGCGAGGATGCTCTGTTATGCTGCTAGTCCACAGAGATCTTGAAGTAAAAGTTCCTGAGATCATGGGAATCTAAGATTTCCCCTAGTGTTAAGGTGGCCTCCCGAAACTCCCAAATCTCATTAAAACCAATACAACAGTGGAAATAGAAAATCCAAAGCAAAAATAATGAAAAGCCACAAGAGGTGGGTTTATGAGCATGCACAATATAGAACTTGATCTTCTCCCGTCTTGTCCACCTGAGAGGAGAAATATAAAAAGTGCAGTTATTTGCAGAGCTACTTTCAGGTACTGGGTGCTAAACAAACCAATGAGTAGGCTACAAGTTCTTCTTCTTGAGCTTAAGTGTTGGCAATAAACTGACCAAGCTCTCAAGCTCAGCAGACTTAATTGCAAAGGTCTGCAAAATATTTCTCTAAACACATCTCTACACGAAAGCTGGAGCTCTGAAAAAGTCAGGGCGCTGCTAGATTAAAAATGGATCGTTTATCACATAAATACGACTGATAATTGTTTCTTCGCTTTTCTATTATTATACTAATAATCTTTCGTCTATACGATTGGTCAGCCACACAAGGGTTTTTTGGGTCCTGGAAACTTGTAAATATATTTAATATAAAAATGAGTTTAAAGTAACTATAGAGTAATCAGAAACTAAATTACTGTCACTGCTTACTGTTCGGTTTTTGACACAATCCCATCTATAGCCGGCCCTTCAGAGACAGATAAGAATCAAGAAGCCACATTAACTTGAAGCTGAAGAGGAAACCAATATTAATCTAATGCTGATGGGAAGCAGCTCTCTGTGACTTGCAATTTATTCCAGTTTTATTTGGTGCAGTTTGTCTGAAATAGGTCCGGCTGAGCTTCTCCAGCTGCCATTTCTCAGACACGACGGATATGATCAAAACTGATAAAAGAAAATAGAATCAGGGTGTTTGTGGACTGATGATTCACACTGAAGCTGGTGAGGAAAATTTGGACTATTTCTCCATCTTTCTCTTTCTCAATGATACAACTGCATCTTTCCAGCACTCCAAAGACATAGCATGGCAGGCTGAAGGCACGCCTCTCTCTCTCACACACACACACACACACACACTTGGCAATGCTGGGTTGTCTCCCTTGTGACCAATTCATAGCTAGATCTTCACTGAAAACTGAAGAGCTGCAAATTGTTTCCCCTCTCCTCAGCTTAACTGCCAATTACCCAGATCTGACAATGGCCACTTTACTACCACACACACAGAAAGTAGCCTATATGAAGCTGAAACTAACATTCCTGTGGAGGATGCTACTCAGTGGCTGTACTTCTGTATCAGTCAAGCCAAAAACCTGTTAGCCATCCAATCACACGTCTTCTTGTTACCACGTTAGCTTTTTTAAACAATTAAAAATTGTTTGGAAAATTAAAAAAAGAAAAGAAAAAAAACAGCTGGCAGAAAGTCAAAGGGTACAATTCAAGATTTCAAGGCTTTATTTCTCATCAGTGGTAAGAATAAATGGTGTCGGAGTTCATATCCACAAGACTACATCCCTAATAAAGCACATTGCAGGGGTTTGAAAGACAAAACGTTGCGTTCCTTGTTGTTGGTGTTTAAAGGTTCTTGGATAAGACCCCTGTGACGCGCAGAGGGCGGACATTTCACAGGTGGAATGGGCGAGCTGGGACCAATTTCCCCACTCGAGTCACACACCCATAGTTGGTCAGATCGATCAAACCACACTGCACACATTAATTAATATCTTGGTTTCATATTTCCAAAAAATTCCTAAAAGGAAACCAGCAGTGGATTAATCAGCGACACCAGAAAGATTTGATGCTATTAAGTACAAAGTCTTAGCCGATGACCCTTTCTTTAGCACCAAAGAGCCTTTAAACTCATTTCACAACACTGACAAAAAGATCAAAGGGGCCATTGAGAAAATGACTTTTACTTTGTTTTTAACATCTAAAACCATTCCTGTCTGCTGCGCTTCATCCCGATTTACGCACAGCAAACCATGGCAGCAATACGCGCTCGTTTCCTACAATAAAACGTTACATTTGAGCTTCCATCAGGACCCGAGAGTCACAACTGTTGCTCACTCCGCGCACCTCGCTCTGTGGCCAGGAGCTTTCTGAGCACACATCGCTCCATAAAAAAAGCCCGTCTGTTCGCATTAACAGGTGGATGCTGAGCAGAAAGCACACAAACACAAACTTACATGTTTAAGTTCTTGCATGCGGTCCTTCATGATTCCCCGTTTCGCCGGTAAATTGTCGTTATTCCCTCAGTTCCCGTTGTCTTCTGGGTGTATGTGACGGTGATGGAGCGGCGGGGCGGAGACCGATGGGTAGACGTGAGCTCGACCGAGAGGAAGAGGCGCGTCTGGCGGCAGCAAGGGGCGGTGATTTTCCCCCTTCGGTTCGGATGCTGGGATGGTGAGACCACTTTACAGAGCTGGGTGACGCGCAATAAAGGTGAGGCGAGGCCTTCCGCCGTTAACCCATTACTCACCCACAACTTCCTCAATCCGGACTAATTGACTTTATTTTATTTTTTTTCTTCTTTATTCTTTTCGGAGCTCTTTTATTATTTTGGCTGCATATTTAGTCCGACTGCATGAAGGTTAGTTTGACACAAAAACCAAAAGCACTGGGAGCCTGCCTGAGGGGGGAAATTGTGTTGACTCTGGTTAACAATTGAGCAGGTTCGGAGATAACGCCCAGGTACTTTGCATTGTGCCAAAGCGAACAGCGACCCCTGTTGAAACAGACGGATATGGCAACAGTACAAGGAGCTCGAAATGACCCAGAAATATTGCCTTCAATAACATATTTTTGTATTTAAAGCTCCATTTGAGAAAATATAATTCAAAGAATTTATTTTTGTGTGTTTAGATGCTTGATAAACTCAATCTCACTACAACAATCCTGTTTTTTTCCTTTAGTCAATATTTGTTGTTTCCTGAGCAAATTAAAATAAAGACAAGGTCCAAAGAAGCATTAAAAATAACTCTGTATTAGTAGAAATTTTGACATTATCACAATCTTCCAGCTGTTTTTTCTTAAGCATTTATTCAACTCTTGGGTGGGCTGGAGTCTGTGTCACTGGTCCTTTCCAGGCACAGAATCCCTGCAGTACCATACACCACTAAAAATGGTGCCAACATGGTGCAGCAATTTATTGAAATGTGAAATACTGTATATAAAGCAAAAACAAAGCTTGTACAATTTTAACAAACTTCAAAGTCAGTAGTTAGTACGACGACGGTTATTCTTCAACACAGCCTGAACTCTCGTAGGCAGCTTTCTTGTTATTTCTTTAAGGAGTGTTCAGGAATAGTTCTCCAAGCTTCTCAAATCACATTCAAAGCTCTTCTATTGGATGCTGGCTGCCCTTTTGTTTTGTTCTCGGTCAAGTTGTTCCCACACTGCTTCAGTAAAATTGAGGTCCGGGCTCTGGGGAGGCCAATCCATGACCGATAAGTATTCCATTTGTGCCAAGCAGAGGCTTTCCATATGATATTGCGTGCTGCATCAAAATCTCACAGTACATTTCTGCGTTCATAATTTCATCAATTTTGACAAAATTGCCAACACCACGTTTTACAGACTGCTGTAGACATTCACTGTTGTGCATCTCTCCTGACCTCCTCCGTACATATTGATGACTGTCCTTGTGTAGTTTGGCATACCACACCCTTTTCTCCCCATTTCCTTTACCTAAGAACAACTTCTCGACAGCCACCTTTCCACTGAGCTTCTGATGAAGCTTCAGCAAACAGTAGCTCCTGTGTTAGATCCTAGCCCATTTTTCATAAGGACATGACTGTCAGGTGGTGCTGCAGATAGTTTTTTTTTTTTTTTTTATGCGTAGATCTTTTTACGGGGAATCTTCTTACCTCTCAAACTGTTATCTTTGATGTTCTTCATAGATTCAGCTAAAGAAATGGGAACACATTTTAAGTTTGGGGGGGTTTTTTTAGCAATGGGTTGCTAGTAACAAATATAAAATTGGTTCTTTGCCAACTTGTCTGCTATGTACAGACAAAACACTGGGTCATGTCTTGAATTAGATGCCTTCTTATGCTTGAATGATTCATAGGTCAGCATTTAAAAAAAAAAAAAAAAAAAACATTCCTCTGAAAGTGGTCAGATAAAAAGGGCTGGAATCAAAAAGCTAAACAAAAGCAAAGAAATGCCAAGTGTCCAAAAAAAACCCCAAAAGACCAACAGAAAGTCTGGAGAACAGAAGACCACTTCAAAACCTCAAGAAAGTCTGGCTCCTTGGAAGCAAAAATATGCAACAATGAGGGGTGACTTAAAACTTGTGTTATTTTTTCTTAGCTGCAAGAAACAATTTTCCTCCATTACAAACGAGGCTAGTTCAGTTTCTCCCTTGTAAACGCAGCTCCTGAAGTTTATTTCTTTTTAACCTGATTAACTACCATTTTTTTCATTATTAAGTCATTTTTATAATCATAGCTCCCTAATAAAGGTAAATTCATTTTGTGGCTCTTTCTTTAATTTCTTTTATGAGCTAAAAATAAATAATTAAACAACCTCAATAAAAAAAAATTTTAGTTTTAATTGAGAAAACATTGCAGATAATACAATAAACCACAAAGATATGGCCACTTATAAAATTGCTTTGATTTATTTATACTGTTTTGCTTTTTCTTCACTGTGGTTTTTGCCACCAGCTGTGAGTACACACACATTTGTTCATGTACTTCCAGCCAAACTGAACATTGTGAGTGCAATCTCACCGCTTTTAGCGAGGAACACTCGACCAAATATAAAAACGACTGGCTGTAATTGCATTTTGCTCTTGCATCACATCCACTTGAATTAAAGGGCTGAAAAATAAATCAGAGTCCAAACACTCTGCAGTTCCAGAGGTGGTTCCGTGTGTGTGTGTGACAGAGGAGGGCTAATGAAGGCGCAGCTGCATGAGTCAGAGCTAGAAATGAGGTCTTCGCTTACGTCCAGTGTATTTAGTGTCGGCTCGAACCTCCCTGCAGGTTAACAAACACACAGCAGAGACAGAGAAGCCAGTTAAGGTGCATTATAAAATACAGGCAATAAAAGGTAAAATCCAGTTAAAGCTAAACTAAGTACATTACGACATTCAGAGCTTTAAGCTCGGCATAATGAATTCAATTTTTCGTCCTCTAAGAGTTGAAAATACACTCATGCACACACCGTCCCTGTCTCCTCCTCCTCTCCTTCTTTTCCAGGATCCAGTCTCGTCCCTTCTTCAGCGATTTTCCCTTCATGTTTCTGAAACGACATCTTTACAGCGACAAATGAATATTAATACTTAGCATTAGATGCAAAACATCTCACATATACAGTCACTTGAGTCTTACTCTGTAAAAGGGAGGAAAACCTGCCTGACAGGGTTTTAAGTCAAGCAGGACAACGACCCTTTCTGTCATTTCTTTTGGTCTTTTGGCTTCATAAAGGCAGGTAAGACTGAACCTGCACTCATCAAAGCTGAGACCAGTTCACTATCCTAATGCAAAGTAATAAATGGGATGATTTATACGGCTGCGTTATCACAAATCATAAGCAAATCACCAATTATCCTGATGAGAATAAATTACAGCTGTAGCAAACAGTCCCCGACATCATTCATCTTTACTGATCATATTGTTTGCTGCAGAAAAAAAAGAGATGTAGCAAATCCTTTGAAAGCTACTACCACACAGACGGGAAATAAAAAAAAAATGTAAGGTTGTTAAAATCCCATACATTCTTTCCTTCGGCAGTCAACAATGAACAATCAGCAGAAAAACACATTAGAAAACACTCAAGTGGCCTCGGGCTGAAACACATTGCATATGTCTACATGAAACACAAACACACAAAAAGCTGTAAAAACACCAGAGATTGAAATAAACTGAATTAACAGCTGTTATGTCAACCCATGCAAACAGCTTTATGAAACAGTCTAATTGCTCAGGGTTGGCAGCATCGCCTGCAGTGGACGTCTTTACCTTTGTCCTGAGTACTGAACCTGGTTTGGAACAGCTTTGTCTGACGTTTCTGATCCCAGTCCCTGAAATACAGGAAAAAGACATTAACATGATCATCATCTGGCTCAAACAAAAGGCAGCAACCCACAACATCCACAGCTTTCCTTACTTTGGGAAGAACTCCTGCTACGCCGGCAAACAGACACAGGAAGAACCTGGAGATAAACAGGAAGCGTGTGTGTAAGAAAACGTAAACCAGCCAAACAGCTCCAATATGTAATCATACATCATGCAGCCAAGTCCCCCCTGTTCTAATTAGCCCTGTGTTGTGAGCACCCGGCTACCAATTTCACAGCCTATTAGGAAGGAATCGGTTGCAGACGTCAAAATAAAAAGGAGCCACTTCCAGTAAATACTGACTTTTTTGCTTTTGCGCTGTTGGGGTAATCCACCACCATGCCTCCACTGAAACCTGCCTTCATGGCCTGTGTTGTTATCAGCTCGAGCTTTGGAGAGAAAAGAGGAAGGTGATAAGTGAGTGAAGAGAAACCTTCAGGGTGTTCCTCTGCTGACACAGAGCCTTCATGGAAACACAAAGAGGGTTTTTTCCCCCTTTTACCTGTTCTGAGTTCTCAGGATAAAGCTGAAAGACTGCACGTGAGCCTCTTGACTGAAAGAGCAAGAAGAGGTTATAAAATGTTTTCATCAAAAATAAGCTTCCTGGATATTTGAGTGATAAAATCTTACCAGACATGAGTACAGAGTGCTAAAGAAGGTGTAGAGTCTCTTTGGAGGACTGTGCGTCCTTTTGTCTGCATTACAAAGCCACTGCAGGGCAGAGATACTGAAACAGGAAAAGAGTTTTTTAAAGGGGTCATAAATCATTCAAAATTCCCAGGAAGAGCCTGACTTATAAGCATCCTTTGTTCTTTACCTGACGCAACCATCAAAGGTACCAGGTCTGAACGGCATCCCGTGGCCCATGTCTCCCAGTACGAGGTCTCCTTCCACCTCTCTGTCCAGTGCAACATCTGTCACACAGAAGAGAATTACATTTGTTTAGAGTTTATGTATTTCTTGTGGTGACATAAATGCACAAAAAACAACCAACCGAAACCGCATATTGGATCTGTTATCATGCTTAAAATACATTTTAGGCTTAAATTTCATTAGCCAATCACATGGCAGCAACTCGATGTATTTAGGCATGTAGACCTGGTCAAGAAGATCAGCTGAAGTTCACTAAGCATTAGAATTGGGACGAAAGGTGATTTAAGTGACTTGAATTAAGCATTTTTGTTGATGTCATCAGGGCTGGTGTGAGTATTCAGAAACTGCTGGGATTTTCCCCGAACAACCACCTCTAATGTTTGCGAAGAAAGGTCAGAAAAATAAAATATCCAATAAGGAGCAGTTCAGAGTTAAAACATCCTGTTGAAGACAGAGGAGAATGGCTTGACTGCTTGGACTTGATAGAAAAGCAACAGTAAATCGAGAGTATTTTGAAACGCACAAAGGTCTGAGCTGTAGCAGATGGGCTACACCAGCAGACCACCACACCTGGTGCCATACCTGTCTGCTAAGAACAGAAAACTGAGGCTAAAATGTACATAAGCTCACCAAAACTGGATTTAAGAAACATTGCCTGGTGATGATGAGTCTCAATTTCTGCTGCAGCACTTGGATGGCACGGTCAGAATTTGACCTAAATGACATTAAAGCGTGGATCCCTCCTGCCTTGTATTTACAGTTTAGACTGCTCGTGGTGTATTGTGGCGGGATATATGATTTTGCACACTCTGAGCATTTTATACTCTAGTTTTATGACTACCTATAAGTGTGTGAATGTATTGGATGTCCTGAAGCTAACAATGTCTTCCTTTAACTCATCTAGTTCCAGTCTGTAGACAGACTTTAGGAATATTTTTGGAATATAGTCAAGCTTTGGCACTATATGTTGGGAAAAACATTACGTTTTAACACACGGACATCAATAAAACAGGAGGCTGACTGTTCATTTCCTTCAGGTGTGTTAGATTATGTCAGTATTTAGCTGCACATGTACAAATTTTTAATGATATATTCCGTATATCATGAGTGATATAAAGTTTGAGTGTCAAACGAACCCAACATCGCGGTGCTGATGTCGACTCCGACCCAGTAGTGTCCCTCTTCTGACAGGTAATCTCCGCTGAGACCGGAGCCACACCTGAGAGGCACAGACCAGATTGTTTCTCATCACAAATACATCAAATTACTGTGTCACATAACAATGAGTTATGTTCAAACTAAAACTCATAACAATGACTTTTCTACAACACCAGCAGACATTCTGACTTTTGCCACATTTCAACCTTTAACTACCATGAAAACAGTGGTGCTTCAAATAAATCCGGGAGGTACAAAACCCTCCACAGCCAATCATAAGTGTTTACATCCCCCACCTCCCAAGTTTTTAGACTAAAAGCACTGCGCCATCCCCTGAGCAAGAGGCTTCTTGGAGGATAAAGATAATATCCCAGAAACTACTGGAAAATGCCACTTTCTCAAAACTCAATTTTTCAGGGATTTTCTTAAATGCTTTACTTCTAAGTTCTTTTCTTTCTTTTTTTATTACTAATAAAGAATTCAATAAGTTTGATTGGAGCTAGTTCTAAACGTGCATTCATTCATGCAACAGTACTGCCAATATGCGTCTACCTGTCAAAGCACTGCTTAGATTACTGATGAGCCTTTCATGTTATTGTTAAGAGTAAATATGTACTACCATATTACATCTCTAACTTAATGCACTTGCTATAAGTAAATTCAGCCACTCACTCACCCAACATCCAACAAGAAGCAGGGCTGTCCCTCTGGCAGGCTCAAAAGCTCCACAGCTCTCTCTGACATCTGGGTCTGGATCTCAATCATTCGAGAGCTAAGAAGCAACAAAACACAACAAGATTTCAGATCTTTTATATTATTAAAACATTTTTTGGCATATGCTAACTTAATTTTCTCGCTTATGAACACAAAATCAGGCAACTTGCTGCTAACGGACAGGCATAAAACTGTTCTCTATTCTGTTTTACTGTAAATCCGTCTGAATCAGGGGAAAGGGGGGGTAATGACACAGCTATACCACTTTTTTGAAAGAGGAAGGGTGGTTCATACATGACAGCCACAAAGACTCTTTAAGTTGTTATATGTTTGACCCAAAGGAGTTTTAGGTGTTTGAATCTTTGGTCAGTGTCCCACATCAAAGTAAGTTAGCCAAGATGGGATGAAAGAGGCTAAACACGGGGCATCTTTAAATTTAGTCAAGAAAATGTATCCTTTCCTGAGGTCTTCAAATTAATTTATACACTGAACAACTGTGCAGTAATGAGCATTCACCCAGAGGTGCAACTAATGAGTTCTCATTATCAACCCACTGTACCTGGTTTGATACAGATTAACGGATTGCTCATTTAGTCCCAAAACCAAACGCTTTCCAGTTAAACATAAAAAAAACAGCAGTCAAGAAGCCACCAAGGCAGAATAAAAATGGTTTAAATGAAGTGTCTCAATCATATACAGAATGTATATATAAAGTGCAGCGGACAGTAAAGGGGTTGGAATAAAACTACTGAGATTAGATTCTTTATGTTAGAAATGCAACCCTAACAAAAAAACTAAATGAAGCGCACAGTTTAATTATGTCAAAGGACAGAAACACTGAGACACTGGATAAAAAAAGAGCTGTGTGTTACATATAAACATGTAACGTAGTCACAAACATAGTATCGTTACATCCACACTCACTTTTGGGAGTACTTCTTGGCCTCCTCTTCATTGTAGAACTGCAGAGATTAGAGCACATCAGATTGACAGATCAGTAACACCTCAGTTCACTCCTACAACCCTGCAGCTGCTTCTCTGGTGCTTCAAGCATCATTTAAACCAGACCAACACACAGCTCACCAAATCACATCCTTTGAAAAAAACAAATTACCGATTCATGTTCACTAAACAACCATTTAAACCATGTCTTTAAAGCTGCTTCAGATGGAGGCCTTTAAAGAGCCATTTATAGATTTAAAATGCTCCTGTAGAAGAAGCACCGGCAGAAAACAAAAGCTAAAAAAAAAGAATAAACCGTCCGACTGACCACATCTGGAGGAGCTGAGTGTTCGGGTCGTCGACAGCTGGACGCCATGCTCGCGTCTCCTTGTCAGTCGTTATGTTACGGGAGTAATTTTACTTTATAAACAAGCTGCCTGGTAGCAAAAGACCCACACGTGAATTATGTTGACGTCATTCACAAGCGACGGCACGCCTCTTCTTCTTTTGCACCGTTTGGAACGTTGGAGCGCTTTACTGCCACCCTCTGACCTGCCGTGCCGACCACCCTAAGCTTTCTAAAAAATAAATAAATAAAATAAATAAATAAAATAAAAACATATGAAAATATCATTTTTTATTATCAATATATATTTTTACTTTGATCCTAACATAGTACTATTATCTCAAATTTTGACTTAATTCTCAAAATTAGAAATGCTAGTAAAAAAAGATTGAAGTCGAACTGGAAGTTCATTTTTTTTAATTAATTGAGAATAGATTGTTAGAAAAAAAAAAAAACGACTAATACTTTATTCTGAATGTGGTCCCAATACTTATACATTATTTTTCGTAGCAAATTTGCAATACTTACTACTTCAACTTAAAATCTGGATCTTGGATCTTTCGACTTTAATCTAGCACATTCTTTTATTATTGCTGTTGATTTTGAGAGGGCAACATTTTGAGACAAATCTCAAATAATAATATTTGTAGATTAACTGTAATGAAAAAATCAGATTTAAATCAGATTTATTGCCATATTTTTAATACTATATTTATTACATTATTATAATCACTAATTATAATCATTTTTGGCCTTCCATATCATCACCAACTTACTGTTTATTTTTAATATATCTGTTCATCGTGCTGCATCTTTGTGATATGATTTATTGTCTATTTGTTGCACCTTTATCCAGGTTCTCATTCCTCTTGACTCCAACAAAAACAGGAACTTTATGCAGAAACTAATTCATTCATGAAATCCTCTTATCTGTCTTACTTTGCATCCAGAGAGATAGAAACCCTTTCCTCTATAAAATTCACGTTTAATTAATCACACAGTAACAAAGTTGGAATTATCTTATCAAAGGTTGTGACGCTGTTGCATGGGTAGCTACTCTGTCTTTTACATTACAAAAGAAAATAAAAATAATGTTTAAGAATAAGAAATTGTCATTTCATTAAAAGAAAAGGACTTAAATTAAATCTCTCTCAAATTTTGTTACATTGTAGAAGATAAAGATAATCAATTGTCCTAATTTCCTTTAATTTTACACGAGAAATAAAGTGTTAATGTTGATCTTTATGTTGCTGGTGCTCTGCTAAATGATTGGTCGGTTGTGTTTGACTACTTCCTGTAAACATTGGCTCTGATTGGGTCCTCTTTCTCTCACGCGCCGGATGCTGCAGCTGTTTTCCGGCCCCTGCTCGGTAAAATGGCAGAGGTCGGTCAAAGGCTGGGGAATGGAGTTTACCGGCTGTCTGCTCTCAAAACCAGCCAGAATCGAGCCGTGTGCCCCGGAGCAAGTCCCGGGTGTCTTATAACAAACCATGCCTTCGTTTCCGGTCGGGTTACAGAGAAATCAGTCCAGTGTGGACGTGTAGTTCAGTCAGCTTCAGAAAGCACAGAAACACTTCTCAGGTCAGAGAAAGTTTCCACAGTGAAGGAAAGCGGGAGTCAGGTTTTGGAGAGTGCGGCTGTCTCCGGTTTCACCGAATTTTTAGAAAGCACGGGGAGCCTGCGAGCTCATAAAGCTGCTCTTTTCCTCCAGAAGAAGCTGCTGCTTTGCAGGATGAGACTGTGGACGACAGCAGCTGTCTCCATCCACCCTGACGCCTTCAGGTCCCCCCAACAGCACCGAGCTCTCTGCACGCTTACCTTCATCTTGGCAGATCCTGGATCAGACAGGCTGGGAAGTGGACACGGACTGAGATGTCTGAATCTGCTCCATGACGCCCTGAAGTCAAGTTTCACAGCAGCTAGAAGCTACAGCTGGAGGTCAGAAGACGCTCCTCTGCTGCACAGGAGCAGGACTGCCTATTATGACATCCTCAAAGTGTCTCTCAGTGCCACGCAGTCTCAGATCAAGACGGCTTACTACAAGCAATCCTTCATCTACCACCCTGACAAGAACCCCGGGAGCAAGGAGGCCACACAGCGCTTCTCTGATATCAGCGAGGCTTACACCGTGCTGGGAAACATCAGCCTGAGGAGGAAGTACGACCGCGGCATCCTGAGCCGGGCAGACATCCAAAATGCAGGCAGACCCTCCAGCAAGGAGGCTTCCAGCAGATCCACAGGCTCCCAACAAAAACCTCAGCAGAGAGCCAGACAGTTCTCCCAACCTGGAGGGAGGCCCATATTTGATTTTGATGCCTTTTATCAGGCTCACTACGGGGAGCAGCTGCAGAGAGAGAAGGACCAGAGAGCCAGGAAGCAGCGGATGGAGGAGGAGCTGAAGAAGCATCATAGCAGGTGGAGGCAGAAGAAAATGATGGAGGTGGCTGTGGTAATGCTGCTGGCCATGGCAGGGCTAATTATTATCAATGTCAACGGGCCTTGAAATAGAAGCGGCAGCCGGAGGCTGCACTTTATGACTCTCAGGGTGAGGAGGTGGAGACGGGAAGTGTTTGCACAGTTGCTGACAGCTGAAGAGGTTCAGTTGTTTTCAGGAGTAAACAAACCGTCTCACTCGGATTATTTAAGCTGTTTCAAGCAGCAACTTGTTAGGCTCCATGTCTGTACTGTATACTGATTGCTTAAAAACATGGGTTCATTTCTCAAGTCTTCGATTGAAAAAAACCCCAAAAGAGTTCTTGCTTTTCACAGTCGTTCCTCCTGTTCATGCTTAGTAATGAAAAAAAAAAGACCAGGCTTCATTTTAATAGTTCACAGGACATAGAATTGACCTTTAAATCACGCATGATGTGTTTTTATTGTAAGCAATGTTGGACAAAAGCCCCAGTTTTCCCCTTCCAGTCAAAAAACTGAAGCTAAAATGAGCCTTCAGCTGTCCCCATTTCAAAGAGGATGTCCTCTTGAAAGACAGGCTCTTTTGTTGGCAGCTCACTATTTCTATATCTGCCTGAGCTCAGGGTGGAACTGCTTTTCAGGGAAACAAAGAGACTGGGTTTTGAAGGTTTTGAAAGTTCATTTAAGAAGAGGATTGCTTAAATCCAACAACCTGTGCCTACGCTAAGTGGAAAATCAGGTTGTGCATTTGTCTGAATGTCCCTTTTTTTTGTATGTATTGGTTCATTGTGAGCACTATGCACACATGGTGTGAACACGTCCTTAATGACCAGTGTAAACATGAGGAATGATTACAGAAAGCAAAACCTGGTTGAGACAGGCAGGGATGCTGTACGACAACAACTGAATGTTTCAGTTTCTCCACCTGTAGAAGGGCGATGGATCGAAGGCAGTGGAAACTGTAAACCACCCCACAGGTTGGGGACTTGAATGTAAATCAGGGGTGTCAAAGTCATTGTAGTCACCGGCAGCCCATTTTGATCCACAGTCGGATGATTGGAGCGAAACCCGCATTAAACACCACAGTGGACCTGCAAAAGCACAAAACCTTCACATGTAGCTGTTGTAACTAACAAAAGCAACAATAACTTTGACCCATTTTCACTCATGTACAGTGATGTTTGTGGATTTTATGAACAAGTTAAAGATGTCGCTGCTGTCCTGTAGTGTAATGGTTCGTGTTACCAGGGCCCTGCATTTGACACCCCTGATACACTCAGTGTATGGGTGATGTCCTCATTACCTCATTTCATGTTTTTATGTCTTAAGAGGTCAAAGCTCCAACAACACCTGTAGTATTAAGATTACCCTGATGAAGCAGGCTGGTAAAAATCACAAAGCTGTTCTTTATACTGCAAATGTTGCTGGAGCTTTGACTTCTTTGGACCCTTTTTCTTTTCTGTGCATCTATGAAATCGGTGTAGAAACATGTTGCAAACCATGTACCTGGCATAGACTTGGGTTAGTCTTTCTAGCACCTATACTATTTTCTGTAGTAGCAGGCTGAAGTCAGACAGCTTTTGGTGGTTCAGGTTGATTTCTGTCTATCAAACTTCTGCAAAAGGACGAAGATCATTCAACTTGTCCTTCCTGTATAATGCACAATTCTTTTGGCCTTCCTTATACTCCAGCTCTGTAATGTGGAAAAATCACTTGAAGATTATGGAAGCCTTTTTTTGTCCCACTGGGGAAAAAAAAGATTTGGTACCACATATATATTTTTTGCCATACATAAGTCAAAATTTAAAATTACAATCTTGTTACTTATTTTGACTTTTCAGTGGCAAAAACAAGTTTCCATATAAGATTAAGCTGGTATTAGTTGCATTACATACTTGCACCTCCTTCCATGTATTTCAGTGTAAATATGTTCATGTATTGTAAAATTAAAATTTAAAGTCGATTATTATGTGTGAGGAAAGCTCCAGTACGAAAAATACAATAAAACTGTGCAGTGCATCCCTTTTCTTCCTGACTGATTCAGCATCAGGGCAGAGTCTGTTCCAGCTGCCAGAAGCAGAGGACAACAACACGGAGGGCTAACACAGAGGGACAAGCACTCATATTCACATTCACACCTATGACCAATTTAGAATTACACGTTACTCTAACATGCATGTGTAAAGGGAGAGAACCTAAAAAGGTACAGAGATAAAGTCCCCGGCCAAAGAACTCAAACCCTTCTTGTATTCTCGCTGTGAGTTAAAAGCGCTGCAGTTACCTAATAACTACCTGAGCCGAGGATTCAGCCCAGCTTAGAAGCGATTACGTTTTAGTTTGGCCCTGAATCCAGATTTCTTTTTCCTTGTGAGATAACTGTATCATGTCCTCATGAATAGAAATTAATAATAAAAAATGCATTATATGATACTGCATTGGTGTTTGCAGGAAAATAATTACTACTTAGATACTATGTGCACAGAGCACCCGTGTTTGTCCCCCCTAATGTTACAAGAGCTGACCTGTAGAGGGCATCTGAGCACAATGAAATGATCACTAGGTTACAGCTGGAGGCCTGACAGGCTCCCAGAGGCTCTTTGTGTGAGTATGAATGCATGCAAGCTGTAACATATTAAAGACATAAAAGCACTACAAATATTGACTCATGTCTTTAACTTGTTGTCTAGCATAAGTCAAACATTTGTAGACTGTGGCTTTTTAAATTGAGATCACTGGCTACCCTGATGAGTTTACGTGGGGAGCATGAAAGTATGGCAGGTCATTTTATGTCAGCCGTAGAGCTTAATTATAGCATAAAGGTGGGTGGTTACGTTAAATATAAACACACAAACAGCGAGCAAACCCACGGTACATATGAGTTTTCATACCTCTGTTAACACAGACTCATAAGTAGGTCTCTTTTTGTCTCTGTGCTACTTTCGGCACTTCATGAGAATATGTTTGTTGAAACTCTCAAGTCTGTTACCTGCCTGAACTTTTGACCTGTGACGTCTCAGCGGGAATAACTGGAGAAAGCGTGCAAAAGTTTGTTCACATTTTATTCACAGAAATATAAAGTAGTATGTCAAGTACATCACTTTGTACAAAATTGCACAGACTCTTCAAAACTCAGCCAGACAACAGAAAAACTCGGCTGTAGGAGTGTTAAGAAAATAAAAGGGAGACGATGAGTAATCTGCGATATGTGAGATGGCTTTCTTGCAAACAAACAAGAAGAATCAATCAATTGTACATAAGTAAGACTCAATAGGAAAAATGTAATTTTACAACGGCTGAGGAATAAATATGTCTCAAAAATAGGATTCAAATTGGCACATGAACCGCTCCGTCCGCTCCTCGACTGCAATCACCTGTGAGGCTAAATGGCCGCGCTTGAAGGGGCAGTTAACGCTTGATATGTTTATTACAACTGAAGAAAAGTGTTGCATATGTGCCACCTGTTACAAACAGCTGCTCGCTTGGCTGTTGCACTGTCTGTTTTTTATGCTTTAAGGAGAAAGAAAAAAAAAAAGACTGACATGTTAGGAAATATGCTTGTTCACTGCCTTGCCAAGAGATTGCTGAGATGACTGACAGGAAATGTGAAGCTGCAGTTGCCAAATTTATCTTTTAGATTATTCATTAGAATAAGAGCGTAACAGGCAGAAATCTAGAAGGAAAAAACTCCTCATCTGCCCTCTGTAATCTAAGAGCCTTTCATCTGATGAGCACAAGCATATGCACGTACTTTGAAGGGTTCTGCTTAATCTACTATGCCAACACTTTCCAGATGGACTTAAAATTCTCTATACTGCACAGTTAATCTGGCCTGAAAATACCTGTGATTGGACAAAGTCTCCCTACCACAGGTTAGAGTTTTTAAACCTTCAAAACAAAGCCATGAGAGATGCAGGAATCCAATCATAGTTTTCTTGGATTATTGCTCACTGGTGTCAAAATCATGTTGCCTGCCCCAGTTTTAAGACTGGAGGTAAAGAGGGTTCAGCTAAGATAGGCTGACTCCATTAGAGGTGACAATATCCATCTATGAGCTTCTCCGAGGCTCATTTATGTCTCCTTTATTTAGCACAAATCCCAAACTGCAAGTGTGTGCTCTGTTTGGGCGAGCTTGCAGGTTGCTTGGAAAGTAGCTCCAGCCAAAAATTAGTCCAGCATGCAATCAGAACATATTGTTGTACATGTTACACAAGCGAGTCTTGGCCAGGAAAACTGCTCCCTGTGTTTCCAGTCTTTGATTTAAATTAGCTACCTGTTGGCAGCGTGGCTTCACAGGAAACAGAACTTCCTGAACTACGGGGCACTTGCAAGATAGCCCAGAATCAACTTTGGTCCTGTGGTAGCTGTAACATTCATGTGGCCAAAAAGAATTTCAAATTTTGACCATGTTTTTGAAAAAAGTGTCTGACACCATAGATATAGTTCAGTTTTTACTTTCCAGAGGGTCACCTAGTGACAAGTCTGGTTTCCAGACATCAAATAAGCACCGTGTGATTTCTACCAGCAATCACCTGACAACAGTCACCACTTACCACAATAACCGACTGCTTTTTACACTCAGGCGAGTTTCTGTTTTAGTTTGACTACAGTGCTAATGTCAGTCCGAGTCACAGCTTTGGAAACACGCCTCCGAGGGAGGATGTCCTGTCATAAATCCCGTGTGGCTCTAGCTTGCAACGAGCAAAATCTGTTCCACTGTAAGAAAATCAAAATGACTGACAGTAATTTTCCGAAAATTGAAATGATCTGGCGCAGGTCCAAATAAGTTCTGCTAACGTTTAGCTCTGTTCTGTCCCATTCATTGAACGCTTTGCTGCTTTTCACTCTCCAATGTAAGTATAACAGAGGCAGTGATAGGAAGTGACGGGGCTCTGGTGGTATTACACTAATTAGTTATTAGCAATATTTCCAAAAATGTCACACTTTTCCTTTTGTGAAAATGATGTTTTTCTTGAATAATTTTCTGCATAAAGCTTATTCCCATGTCGGCACAAATTAAAGCAGTGATGCCATATCTGTCCATTCAAGCATGGCCATGTAGTACCCTTTATTTAACTAGCTGTGTCATTCCAGGTCACACCCAAAAGCTCACCTGCAGGCCACATATACAGTGTACAATACTGCTACCATTCAAAACAACATGTCCCAAGTCCCTCCGATAAATGCTGGATTTGGTATAATTATATTTTCAAGGCATTACTTTAATGTGATCTATATAAACAGGATATCTAATCTACAGGTTATTCATATGCTGAGCGTGAATACAGAACCGTCACCAGATGGAGGGACCCCGAAAACCATGTTTCAGAAACACTACTGTAGCACACCGATCATCGAAAAATATTTGCACTCTACTACACCACCACACACTCATAGAAATACCCCAGTAGGACGACAAAATTGGAGCCACGCTTCCCTGTTCGTGCAGACTTCTATTGTTCATGTTCCATTTAAACAGCTTTAAACTGATTTGTAACACAACATATGACCGTGTGTGTCTGTGTAGAAGAAAATGCTCTCAGTATGCAGATATGCAGGTTCGGTATGTTTCAAACAGTAAATTAATCAGATAATTGTCAGGCACTAAGACCCTTTAGGCTGTACATGTTTGGGGAAAAACATCTCCGAGCTAACACTAACACACCCATGATTGCTGTACTTATGTTAGTGGAGAGCAAAGACCCAGAGCAGGACTCTGTAGGGAAAGCCCACAGGGAAAGTGAGGATATCCGGGACGGGCTCAAAGCAGCTTTACAAACATTAACAGAGCTCATAAGGGAGGGGCTGTTTCTTCGGGGTCATTTTAAACTCACAAGCCTTCGGCAGGGTGGTGACACGGGCTCTGCTCCCAGGGAACTATGGGTAAGGGTGAACGGGAAGTGGTCAGTAGAGATGAATCAAAGCCATATGACTCTACTGGATGACTTCCTCTTTCTTTCTCCACCTACGATTACATTCACCACAGCCTTTTTCTGTTTTTTTTAAACAGCTTCTTCTCAACCTCAACCCATCCTTTCCTACCTGTAGCCCTCACTGTCTCCCATTAACCGGCATCCACAGAGAAATCCACAGAGGCGGAGGGTTTTTATGAGCATGGCCACGCTGCTAAGGATCATTATCATCCCATCCCTTGTCAAATCAGAGGAACAGGAAATTGCCTTGAAATAAAAACCGACAAACTGGACGATTAGTGATCCAGTGATTTGGAACATTTTCATCATCAGCAGAGGAGAGCCCAATGTAGCTTCCAACTTTCTGGACCTGGCCTGGGTCATTTAGTAGAAAGAGTACTGGTTCTCCACAGCTCGGGCCCTGCGAGTCCCATCAGCATCATGATAGTCATCAGATGTACCACTAGAGGCCTCCAGCAGACGTTCAGAGCTATTGCTCCGGCTCTGCAAGCCTCCACCTACTCCTCCTCCAGTACCTGGGTCGCTGCGGGAGAGGGAGGGAAGGGCGGTGGGTGAGGAGGAGGTGCTTGAGGAAAGTGGGGCATCAGATGGAGGCCCCGTAGGTGCTGCGATTCCAGGAAGGTGAAGAGCTGGCTGGGCTGAATCTGTTCGGCACATTGCATCCCTGGATGGAGTAAGGACTGGAGGCGAGGTCACATCTGTAGGAGATTGTGGGGAGAAGAAAGGGATCCTTTTAATAGAGGACATATTAATTATACAGAATATTCTGTGTTGCTGCTATTTGTTTGCTGGCTTCCACTAAGAGAGTTGCTTGTAAAAAGCTTCTTCACAGAGCAGTGTGTAAACACAGGCGGTGCGAACCTCCTTTATTATCCTTTCTCTCAGAGGGCAATAACACCGACAACACTGTTGCCAAAGACACGCCTGACCAGCGTATCAATAAAGTCTTTTACACCCTGAATCAAACCCTCACTGTGTGTGTGTGTGTGCGTGTGTCTGTCAATGAGTGCGTGAGTGTGTGCAGCATTTGAGGAAACAGAGGACTTCTTTGTGACCACCAGAGTGGCTAGGAGCCGGAGTCTCGGCCTGCATGCAAAACTCCTGCGGTATAATCGCCCCCTCACTCTCCTGTACAGGAGGGCATTTATCCCATGCCAGGAGAGTGGAGGGCAGAAGGTGGGGGTGGGTCTTTTAAATCCAGTATTGTTTACATCTGTGTTTACCAGCTTGCAGTTTTCGAATTCTCTGCCTTTGCTGGTGCATTGCAGTGTATCCTGTTATATTACCTAAATCAGATCTGTGGAGTAATGACGCCACTGGTTTGACTTTACACTTTACAGTTACAGATTTATTACAGTTAAGAGTTTAGGTCCAAGCTTATCGATTGCCACAAATATTCTACGTATAAAACTGGTGAGTGAATCCTTCCTAGAGCCGACAGCTGGATGGTGAACGGGTTGAAACAGCTGGCAGAAAAGCAAGGCAGCAGTGAGCAGATGGGAAATTCTGCAGCATAAATAGTATAATATGTTACGTGTATATGATGCAGTGGAGCTCAAGTTGCTCGCCTGAACTAGTTTGCAGGGTTCATGTGATAAACAGTGAGATATAAACAGGTCCAAAGCTCCACAGGAAACCTTACGTGGAGTCTGAGTTCATAACAACCTAATAATCATTAGTGTTAATGATTATTAGGTTTGTGAGTAAAAATTCAGCAAATTAGCAGCTAAAATTATATTTGCCACTTTATTAGGTACATCTGTTCAACTGCTCATTAATGAAAATATCCAGTTGCCTGATTACATGGCAGCTACTCAGTGCATTTAGGCATGTAGAGATGGCACGGCTGAGATCACCAGCTGAAGTCCAAACTGAGCATCAGAAAGGGGAAGAAAGGTGATTTAAGTGACTTTGAGCATGGCACAGTGTTGCTGCCAGATGGGCTGCCCTCGTTATTTCAGAAACTCCAGATCCACTGGAATATTTTCCCACAACCATCTCTAGGTTTACAAAGAAACATACAAAATCCAGTGAGTGATCAGAGAAGAGTGGTCAGACTGCTTTTCGCTGATAGGAAGGCAACAGTTACTTAAATAACCACTTTTTACAACTAAGGAATGCAGAAGACCATATCTGAGTGCACAACACAACAAAACTTGAAGCAGAAGTCCACACCAGGTAACATTCATGTCAGCTAAGAACAGGAATTTCTATAAAGATGGGAAAAATGTTGTCTGGTCTAATGAATAAACAATATGAAAACATGGATCCATCCTGCCTTGCATAAATTGTTCATCGTGGTGTTGGTGTAATAGCAGGGAGATATTTTCTTGGTACACTTTAGGCACCTTAGTAGCAACTGTTCATCATTTAAACACAACAGCCTAGCTGAGTACTGCTGTTGACCATGTCCATCCCCTTATGACCACAGTGTAGCCATTTCTGAAGGAACCAGCAAGTTAATGCACCATATCACAAGGTTCAGACCATCTCACTTCGGTTTCTTGGACATAGCAATGAGTTCACTGCATTCAAATCACCAGATCTCAGGCCAACAGAGCACCATTTTGGACGTGGTGTAGCAGGAGACTCACATCACGGGAAAGTACTAGTACTAGAAGGTATACCAAATAAAGTAAACGTCGAGTGTACACAACATGTGTTGTAAGTTACTGCACTGATTACCTGTGTTTGAGCTCCGCTGCACTTGTACATAGGAGCGTAATGTGATGTCAGCTGAGCCTCCAGATTCAAGGGGGATGGGGTGGGCGTGGAAGTGTCGCAGCATGTCCGATACGGTGTGGAACCAGAGGTGGTGGACGTGGCACTGCCCATTCTCATTAACTGACAGACGCAAGTGCTGGTAGGGAGAGTGGAAAGGTGGAGGGTGGGGGGCATTAACAAGTAGAGAGAGGAAGTAGAGAAAGAAGAGGAGAAAAACGAGAGACAAAGCAAAGTGCGAGACAAAGTGAGCATCAGAAACAATCAGACAAACCAGACCAAGATAGAGGTCAGGACATTATTTGAGAGACTTATTGCTGTGGCAGACCGCCCAAGGCTGACACCAGAGGAAGAGGTGGCAGCTGAAACTTCCTCAGCACTGCCGGCTGGCAGGATGTGATGTGCAGGGATCATGTTACATAAGAGAACATAAAACATTGACATTACTGCAGCTTTTCCAGAGCCTGAGCAACTGCAGTCCCCAGAATTCACAGAACAAAACAATATGCATGTCATTAAGTTAAAGCTGCCAATTTTTTTTAATTAACGAAAATAAAAAATAAACATTTATTTTTTCCAGCTCACCAGATAAAACTGAAATCATTTCCAATGTGCAAGTTTCAGTCACATGACATTGCAGATCGTCCATCTACTCATCTCACCTTGGCTTTGCCCTGGAAGTTGAAGGTGAGGACGTACTCGCCCGGACGCGTCTCGCTTTGACGAATCACAAACAGCCCGTGGCTTCTCGCCCCACCGGCAAGCACCAGCTGAGCTGCACGTACGCGGGACAGCGTGCCATGGAACCACGGGTAACCTGCCAAACTGGCATCTCCATCTGAGTCTTTTGATCCTTCACTGCCACCTAAGCAGCGTCACAGGAGAAACCATGGTTTATTTTTCCCCATCTGTAATTTTCTCATGTTTATTTTCTCGTAAAGCTGCTTGGATCACCCTGTAAGGAAAATAAAATGAATTCATCATTACCTGCAGAGGAATTGGAGCCCTGGGCCTCTGGGGATTGGAGGAAGCGCTCTAAAGGCATGTGAGATGGGTGCTGGGTGAAAGGAGGTTCCCTGCAACGGACTGAGGAGGTGCTGTAATGCTCTGCTGCTGTAGAGCACGATCTCTCTGGAGCACGGTACACTCCTAAACATGTTTTTATACATTATTGTATTGGTCAGTGTCAAAACATGTTCACGTTATGTTACACAGTGCTGCATCGGAGACTAAAAACAAGTCTCTACGCTCACCCTCAGAAAGCAGCTCGCAGCTGCAAGAGGCCACCATGGAGCACTCTTTGGAGGCCTGACCATGAGGACAGGACGCCAACTCGATGTCATCGCCGCTGTCACTGTACACAAGCAGTTGGGTCAGAAGAACCGCAGGAACGTATACACATCCACACACATGAGCAAACAAACATCAGTGAGTCCTAACAGACGACTCTACACAAATCCTACAAGCACCTACACAAGCGACCTTTCTGTTTATGTCCTGAGCTGCACTGACAAATGTCCACTCGTCCAAGAAACTGGGCAGGAATGTCCGCGGTGCAAGCTCGCCCATGTTTATGCTCAAGAAAGTTGTCAAAAACTCTAGTAATTGGATGATTAATGACTGTGTGTGTTCACCCTCCTCCCCCTTTTCCCGTCCACTCTTTCCTCCGCCCCCGCTTCCGTCCCTCTCTCCTTCTTTCCATCTTCAGTCAACAGCAAATATTTATCTGGTGGTTTACCCGGGGTCTATGCAGTCCTGGATGTCAGCAACCCACGAGTTTTTCTGCAGCGAGTCGATGGTTTCCAGGATGTATTCTCCCCCGTTTTCCACCTGTGGAAGCAGCCAAAAACTGCAGTCATACACCGAGCTGTGTTCAGTGCACCACGTCAAAGCAAAAAAAGAAAACCCCACCAAAAAACAGGTGAAGTGGAACTTGACTTCAGCAAAGTCATGGTGTACTTGATTTGCATACCAGACGTTTTTTAAGTTCTGTTTCATATGTAGGGTTTTTCAGTGTTATTGATGTTAAGCAGGAAGTTGTTGTGCACAAATATTTGTGTATTTTCTACCTTAAGAACAAACGTGTTGTCCTTGTCAGGCATCTCCAGCGGCATGGTGGTCCGCACCTCCACAATGGCTGATAAAGGGATGCTAACTTTGGGCTTTGAGGACTACAACATACAAACAGACGCATATTAAAAATAGTGCACATACTAAAGGCATAAAGTAAGCTTGTTGACACCAGTGAGTCCCAACAGGTCAGTCAGGACTGAGCCACGGTTGGTAAGATGAAGGTGTTGGAACCAAATAAATGCATATGCTAATATACAATAAGTTCATTTTTTAAAATGCTCTTTAACATTTGCCTCCAAAAACTAAGGACACAATCTAAAGTGGGAAAGTTGCTTCTGAACTACTCATACTTTCTGTTGCAGACATGTAAAACGTCCTTCCGTTGTGTTCTGAAATTGTGAACCAAGCCCTGTTTCAGATGACCTTAGACTATAAAAGTCCTGCCTCTTGTTTGCAAATCATTGGATTCAGCAGCACGTTTAATTCTGTAAAAACAGCTATATCTATATATATATATATATATATATATATATATATATATAGATATATATATATATATATATATATATATATATATATATATATATATATATATATATATATATATATATATATATATATATATATATATATATATATATATATATATATCTATATATCTATATATCTATATATCTATATATATCTATATCTATATCTATATATATATATATAGATATATATATAGATATATATATATATAATTTCAACCCCAGAAAACAAATTGCATCTCTGTCTGTGTGGCAGTCGAGTTTTATGCCAGTGTACTATTACCCAAAGCAGAGGAGGCAAATATAATTGGTCCAAAGTTAAAAAGAAAAACATTGGGTTACATCCTACAGGAGGTAACTGCAACACTTGTAAAAGTAGAAACTGTGTATTTTTCTAGCTTTAAATTAGTAGTGTGGTAGTTTAAATAGTACCACTTCACCACTTTACCCCCTCTCTTTAGTGTGAAACACACAAAGATAACTTTTCCAAACCCTCAAACTTCGCTCTCATACATGATAATTAAGGGGCAACATGCAGTCACAACATTTGGTTCAGCCTTAGCAGTACACCCACAGATTAAATAGTACAGCTCAGTTGAAATTAACATTCATTTAAATAACTTTTAAATATCTCCATGGCTCAGATTTTATGCAGTATCTCATTTCAAAGCCTGTTTTTTGGCGATTATTCCTGCTGGCTGACTAACAAATACGACACAGGAAGGCTTTATAAAAGCGTGAACACAGAAAACATGCTGGCCTCATGTTCCCCCTCTGCAGAGAGTTGGATCCAGATGACAATCGCAGCAGATCCGGTGAATGTGTGCCGAGGTAGTGAGCCGTGAGCTGTTTCTGTGTGTTTCAGGAAAGGCGGAGTGGGAAGAGGCTGACTGACTGATGGTCAGTCGGAGGCTTTTATCAGCTGATCTGTCTGGAGAAAACACCGTCTTCATCTTGATCCACCTGTGCAGCTGGCTCTCGTCCCCGCCCACTATCCCTCTCTTTGGATCAGATGTCAAAAACCATTTCCTGTAATAAACTATTTCCTGTGCAATCTAAGTGGGCTCCGTCTGTTGAAAAGCCAACCAGTGCACATAGCAGTTTGTGCTTAAAACTCGAGTAGTGTGTGGTTATTATCTGAGATAAGTGAGAAAAGTGACTTTGAAAAGGGGGCTTGGCTTCTTTCAAGGGCATAGAAGGCTCTGAGTTGGTATAATGACAGGACGTAAAACAGTTTGAAACAAGACGAATGCATGCATGCAACAGCTTTCCCTGACTGCTGTGTATATGTGCATTACTGTGTTTCTATATTAGTCACTTTCCTGAAAGTAAAGGCTCTGATAAATAAATATTTAGCATTTCACAATGAATAATGCATGAAATGAAAGCTGCAGTAGTGACCAAAAGTACACACATGTTTTTACTTATTTTCTGCCCGTACAAATACAGTTACAATGGTGGATGCTGATATTAAATAATGCAAAAGATTCAGAAAATGAGGTCAGCATATAACTAATCCCTTGTAGCCAATAGCTGAGGCTTAAAGTGATAGAAGATAAAACAGCTTGTTTCAGATAAACTGAGCAGCTTGTCCTAGTATAAAATAAACATGGACTGTTTTGAACTATGAATCATGCAAAGCTACTCTAGTGAAGTGCACCTCTCCTTCTCCTAACATACGAGGTTTTAAATAACCAGGCCCCATCTTTTATTGAAGGCCTCATAGTACCATAGCACCCCTATAGACCACTTTGCGTTCATACTGGTAGTTTTCTTGTGGTTTGTAGGATATTTAAAAGTAGAATGGGAGGCAGAGCCTTCAGCTTTCAGGCTCATCTTCTGTGGAACCAGCTTCCAGTTTGGATTCAGGAGACATTTACCCTCTCTATTTTTGAGATTAGGCTTAAAACATTCATTTTTGATAGAGCTTATAGTTAGGGCTGGATCACGTGTGCCTGAATCCTCCCTTAGTAACCCTGCAACAGGCCTAGGCTGCTGGGGGCTTCCCATGATGCACTGAGTGTTTCTTTGTCACTCACTTCTTTTCACTCTCTGTGTAATTGTACACCACTTTGCATTTCATCAATAGTTATTGTTAATTTTTGGCTCTCCTCTACAGTGTGTCTTTTGTCCCGTCTTCCTCCCTGAGCCTGGTTTTGTCTGAGGTTTCTTCCTGTTAAAATGGACGTTTTCCTTCCCACTGTCACCAAGTGTTTGCTCACAGGGAGTCATCAGATCACTGTATCATTGTAGAGGCTTTACCTTACAATGTAAAACGCCTTGAGGCAACTGTGGCTGTGATTTGGTGCTATATAAATAAAACTGAATTCAACTTAACTGAATAAATAATGTGGAGCTAAAAATAAGCACAATAGTTCCACCTTTAAAGCTGGTCCTTAGGTTAACTGCCTCTGCTGCTACTCTTCCTCTTTAGTTTGTGCAGGTTAGTTTTGTGGTGCGAACCAGAGCGGGTTATCTCAGGCATTGCTGCTGTGTCATAATGCAGGCAGCGAAAGCGTGCTGCAGTGTGCCGTCTCTGCCACACAGAGCAGCCAGCAGATAGATGGACCTGACAGGGACGGAGCTGGAGTCAGAGACAGGAGCGGGCAAGAGTGAGATTTTATGAGTCAGTTTATCTTTCATGCACTGTTGACTCTGCACTGTTATGACTTGTACTGCGCGAATACGATGGCAGTGATAAAGCAAGTCAGAGAGTTGCAGAGCAGGACCGTCGAAATGCATGTGTTTAATTAATCTGTCATCAAGGCTGTAACCGCCGCTCTGAAGTCTCAGGCTTGTTCACAGCTGATAATAATTTTCCCAGTTTGGATGTTAATAGAAGTTAACAGATGAAACTGCTTTAGAGCCGTCATTACGTTTTTTTGTTCTTTTTGTAGTTCTTAGCAACTTGGCAGAGTTCGAGTGACTGACAAAACTATTTTGGTTCCCATTTTCAGTTGGTCACTGCTGACAGTTTGCCAAAGGCGCGGAAGCGATCGATATTTTTTTTTTGCACATGAAAGGGAAACTTTGTGATCCCCTCACCTTATAGAAGTCAATGTAAGAGCTTCCTCTCTCCCTCTCTTTCCCACAGTCTCAGCTTTTCTACTTTCATACCCCCCCACGTCTGCATCCCACCTGTCCTTACCCCTCTCCCCCATATTCCCACCAGCCATGATCAAAGGACAGTGGCAGATTTACACACAATCAGCTGCACAGCCTTGTGGCCTACTTGAGGTCAGGGGCAATGATCTGGAAATCCCATATAGACAAATGTGAAGGGTGTGTGCACACACGTGAGCGCGTGGTTTGAACTGTGTCGTTCTGCGTCAGCAGGGCTGGATCGCCCAACTAAATTTAAAACTAGAATTTAGGAAGTGCTACTACTACTGGTTATTTTTATTACTTCATCACTTTTTAAACATTTTCCTAATCTATAAATAGACTTGAGGAACTAGAAATGCACTAAGCTTGGAAAATTAAAACTGCTAAAGACAGAACTCGCAATACCAATAATGGCTGTGAAAAAACTAGTTTCTTTTTCCATACCATTATCTGTTTTTGTTTTTGTCAGCTGGGTATGTTGGGAACACTGAAAAACTTTAAAATATATGGAGATGAGGACAAATTACTAAAAATTAAGAGGAACTTGGCTGAAATCTTATTATAATAACATAAATCTCTAGTTTGTTTGTTTGAGTCTTCGGCCGCCCTATCATGATCAGGGGTTGAGCAACCAAACTTGACACACGGGTACAATCTTAGGTCCCGAAAGGTTCATATTTATACTGGATATACATGTTGCCTCACAAACTTCTAGCAATGGGCTGAAAAGACTTATGTTTTGCATTTATGCAACTACAACATCTGAAAATAAAATAAAAGCTTCTTATAGTTTTCTTATTGTCTTCACATCAATAACGGCTCACGTATATACAGAACAACTGAATTATACATCCTAGCAACCACATAGCAACAGGCTAAAATGTCAGATTTTTAGCATCTAAACAACATCCAGCACTATGTCTGTGCTGGTTCTCAGTGATTCGGGTCAAACTAGTCTTTGTGAAGACACGTCCCCTCTTATCCAAGAGGCCTCTTCAGCTTTAAAACAACTGGAGTAGAGACCACCCCTTTGGAGGTGACCCACTACTGACCATGTGAGTCCTCACATGAACCAAAGGCCAGTGTCCATAGGTGAAACCTCTATGAGACACTGCCCCACCATCATGTGAGGCTATGACTCATGTGAGTCACCTGAGAGGGGGTTGAAATACGTCATTGTGTAAGAACTGAAAGAGCCTCTCGGATGAGAGGCCAAACATCTCCACAAACCAAAAAAAAGTTCAGCTGCCTTCATTTTCAAGCTCTGACCACCCATATTTATTCATCTCTGACGGAGATTAACTATATCAGTTTGTCAAAAGCACGAACAGGCCAAAAGAAACACGCCAACAACAACAATCTGAGACACTTAAGATTATTGTTTTAGTTGACTGATAAGAAAAACATCTTTCAGGATTATTATTAGATTAAACAACAAAGAGCTGGTGTCCACTTCTCAAATTCTAATGATTTCAGGTTTTGCACACTTTTTTACATTTGAAAGCCAAAAACAACTATCTGATTAATGCAATAATAATAAATAATAGCTGATCCATTTTCATCGTAATCATTTTTTCCTTAACTCTCCACCAGAGATGGGTCAAGAAACTTGATACCAGATCCAGCCAGACTAGCCCGTACACGACTACTGGTAAGTGCCTCGGCAGACGGTGCTGTTATGGGTTTTTATGCAACGTTAATTCATTTTGACATAGATAATGTTTTCAAATTCCTAACTGACCCAAATAATGACAAAGCTGCCGGTCTTAGGCGATTATATTTGACATTGCTGTGTGTTTACATTCGGTTCTCTGGTCATGGCTGACTGATCAAACATGTGAGCCACATGAAAACACAGCTCACTCCAGCGAATGACGCTGATAGGATGTGCCAAACTTAAAATGCAACCTCCTCAATTTATTATTAACTGAAAAGTCTGCAGTTAATAAGTTAGGGTTAGGGCATCATTATTAACCATTTTTTTAAATGCTACTAGAGTTTAGGCAAGCAGCAATCGCAGTGGAAAACAGTCAGCCTCTAAAGTCAAACACCTGCTCAGTGGTTAGATAAGGAAACCCAGACAGGGCTGTCGACATGTTTATCACAAAAGATTTAAAACCTTTCATTCCAGCACAGTTTCACCTTTCCTCAGCTGTCCTATTTTGTGTATCATGGTTTTTAAAATGTTTAGAGCAGGGGTGTTAAACATAAGGCCTGGGGGCAAGAATTGGCCAGGCAAAGACTCCAATCTGGGCCATTGGATGTCTTTGGAATAACTGAAGGAGAGTGAAGATTTTGGACTTTAATTGTATTGTTGTATTTTCCTGGTTGTGTAGCTTTTCCTACTGATAATGAGCTCATCCATTGCCATTCATACACAACGTCAAAGTAATTAAGTAGTAGATAAACATTTAAATAAAAGAAAAGTTCCCATCTACTCTAGAAATGATAGTCTGGGCCATGAGCTACCAGAACTTTAACTCTGTAACTTTACACATTTAATTTTTTCCATCCATCCACTCGCGTCCGCTTATCCTTTTCAGGGTCGCGGGGGGGGGCTGGAGCCTATCCCAGCTGTCATAGGGCGAGAGGCAGGGTACCACCTGGACAGGTCGCCAGTCTGTCGCAGGGCTAACACACAGAGACAGACAACAGCACTCACATTCACACCTAGTGGCAATTTGGATTATCCAATTAACCTATCCCCACTAAGTGCATGTCTTTGGACAGTGGGAGGAAGCCGGAGTACCCGGAGAGAACCCACGCAAACAACATGCAAACTCCACACAGAAAGACCCCGGCCTGATGGTGGAATTGAACTCAGGACCTTCTTGCTGTGCGGCAACAGTGCTAACCACCGTGCCACCGTGCTGCCCATTTAATTTTTTGTGTTGACAAATTTCTTTCATTTATGACAGCAGCAATTCTTTATCATGAAGAAAAACTGAGATGTTCTATTGAAACTGCACTTCTTTGGCTTATATTATCTTAAATATTTTAAATGTTTAGTTAAACTTCGGACCTTTAACTGGTCCGGCCCACTGCCTGTAGGCTGTGACATAAAGTGAGTTTGACATCCCTGGTCGACAGGGAGCACCTGACCTCAGAGGCATGCTTACTTTGTACACCTTCATGCCTGCTAAGTATAAAGTTTAGACAATAAACATCACTGGTTAGCATGCCAATGTGTAATAAGAATGGGCTGCTGTTATGATAAGCACATTCCAAGTATTGATAAGAGTATCAGTGTTGATATACCTTGGGTGGTACATAGAACTCTAGCAGGAACCTCTCCCCTTCCTCCCTCTTTGCCTTCCTCAGCAGCAGGCGGCACTTCTGCCACTGTGCAGCACCCATACAGTTTGTGTCATCAGCCACCATGTATCTCAGTGCTCCCTCTCTCTGGATTTCCAGGAGCTCAGCCTTGTGGCCTTGGGAACCCCGTGGAAGCCGAAGCTTTTGGGACCACTTCTCCCCGCCCGCAGCCTCCCCTCCTCCTCCCCCATTAGCCTTCCTGGTCCCAGAGGGCGCATCGGGTTCAGGGGAAGCCCGTCTATGCCACATTTCCTTCACCCCATCCACCACACACAGGCTCATGTTCCTCAGGGAGAAGCCCTTCTTGAATCGAGCCTTTGGGTGACTGACTGAAACGTCCTCTGAACTGCGAGACTGTCCGAGAGCGGAGACCTTGTGGGTCGTCTGAGGGCCCCTGGAGGCAGTGGTGCCGCTGCCTCCCCCATTTATTCCTCCCCCTCCGCTGTCCATACTGTCCAGGGAATCACTCGAAGCCCCGGCGTCCTTGCGTCTCTGGTAAAGGTCGTGACCGTAGGACAGCGGGCAACCCTGGATCCCCAGGAAAGGAACGATGCTGTACTTTGTCGCTGTGTTGGAGCCGTCCTCTCCCGGAGAGGATGCTTGGTTTTCCCGGGCCTGGGTCAGCGCTGCAGAGAAGCACTCTAAGAAGTGTTGGGCAAAGTGCTGCGAGAAGCTGGCATCGGCGCCTGGCGAGTCATAGCAGGGGTTCTCCGACAGAAAGCGCTGGAACTTGTCAGCGAAGTCTGCAGCAGAGGCTCGAGCATGGAGCTCACAGAACTCTCGCCAGTCGGGCAGCGGGCACGAGGAGGAGAGCTCGGGGCTACCGGGCAAAACCGCTCCGTTCATCACTGGGCCATGCCAACCCACCGAGGAGAGGCTGAAGGGGAGGAAGAAGAGCACAGTTAGTGTGGAAACTATAAATGGACTGCGACATGAATTTATCCATCTCTTGGTCTTGGATGTCACACGCAACAGTTGTGGCACAGCCTGCATGTGTGATGGCACAAAGAAGATGAGGCAGACTGCAAACCAGCTTGTTTGTCATTACAATATTTACATCTTAATCATATGCAAAATGAAGTGATTTTCAGTGAAATATTTACTAATAAAATATTACACATTTTTACTTTTTTTGCACTGTTAAGCAAAACAGCTTCTTCTATGATTTATGTACACAATGTTAACAGCGTTATAGGATATGTGAAATCAGCCTATTTGTCATTTTTCTAACAGACAATTACATTCTTTAATAGTTTATTTATCGTAAGAAGATATTCAATCTAAAAGAAAAACCTCTTTAAAATATCAATCTATGAGGATATAAACGCCACCGCGTTTCTAAAAAGCCAGAGAATGACAGAAAGCGTGCCCTGAGTGTCCTCAGTTGCCGTTATAGCTCTGGCGCACAAACAGCCCCCCATTTCACTGTGTTGGGGCTTTATTCACTTTGACTTTGAGTCCAGATGTGTGACAGTCCAAGATTATGAGCAGTGCTGGCATGCCATGAAGGGCTGAAGTTGCCATGTGCGCAGATTCGATGTGACAGCGGATCGAAAGGAAATGATCCACAAAAGCTCGGTCTCTATCACTTCTGAGCCTCGCCAATTGATCATTTGTGACGCGCGCTGAGCTAATCTGAACGATCTGGAAGTGTGTTCTGTCAGATCAGGTTAGCGCGGATTGCAAATTCAACACAAACCGATCCTCTTTACATCCTGTGTGTCTCACTCGTTGGCGCTTTTCTAAATAATGAGTATTTATGAGAGTTGCTCTGATCCACTCATCCTTGCATTCCTCTGCCCTCCAGCAGGTGTGCGTTTGCATGATTCACTCCTCAACCTACCCTCTCTGGCCCCAGCAATGCCAGAGCGCAGCACATCACTGCAAAAACTCTTCGCTGCACAGTCAGAGTCATACCATCTTTGTGTCAGTAGCAACATCCAACGACAGTTTTCACCTCCCTCCCCTTCTCACTCCCTCTCTCTGCTTCAGCGCGCGAGTGACTAACACAGCATTAGCAAAGAGTGCCAAACCATCAGAAACACGCTGGTTTGATTATTTCTGTAAAAGAACGCAGATAACAAAGAAGTTAACATGTGAGTGGGCAGGCCGGGCAACATACACAAAGGGACGGCCAACACTCCCCGCGCTGCGAAGGCTTATTCTCAGAGCTGCCGGGCTTCTCTTGGCAGTTGACTCACAGTAAGAGCTCAAATGTTTGCTTACTGAAATTGCACTCTTAAACCAAATCATGCATACATTTGCACTGCAGAGTTTCCTGGAATTTCTCTGGCAAGCAGCTTTGTTGTCATTTTCAAAAGCATCAGTGTGGGTTGTCTTTTCAGAAAGGATTAGCGCTCTCGCCGCTGGAATGAAGTCTGACACGCATGTTCAACTACAAGCCAGTCGCTTTCTTTCATTTCTTCTCCCACAGATCTGAAACAAACAGTTTGCCAGATCACAGAGAGGATGTGATAAAGGGAGCTCACTAGCACATCTTAGATTCTAAGACCTGGTGTTAAAATTTTAGAGGAGTGCGGTGATGGTTAGAGACACTTGAAAGTAAAGGAACGGCTCAGATTAACAAGGGAAAAAATGAGAATGGTTAATGTTTTCCTTTAAACTGCAGCTATTCACAAATCTATGGGAATTTGGACCTATTTTACTCCTTTACTTCATTTAAGTGTGACGAAGCGGGTGGGTCAGGGGTCTCAGTTTAAACAGATGTACAAGTTATATGGTTTATTTTAGTCACATCTTCTGGATGAACCTCTTTATACTCCTCACCAGTTACCCAGTTCTGATCTATGACCCACCAAAATAGTGTTTGTGGTGGCTGGGGATTTAGAGCAGGTCGTCAACTATTCAAAACATCAGTTTGATCCCCAGCTCGTGCATCTGTATACTGAAGTGTCCTTGAGACACTTCCTGAATGCATCCATGTTTCCCATGGATTGCATGTGTGCATGAGAGTGAAAAATGTGTCTTTGGATGCAGCTTACATTGTAAGAAGCTTCTGGGTTTAAACCCATCTGACGACGATCATCAGGTTAACTGGTGATTGTAAAGTGACTGTCGGCGTAATCGTAAATGCAGAGGGTGTGCCAGCACGATTTAATGAATTCACTGAAACTTGATAAGTGGAAAAAAAAATGTTTTTACTATAATACGTGTACTGATTTTCCTAAATCTTACCTCTGACATATATCTGCTATAAAATATCATTTAAAAAAAATGTTTTTAATAAATAGAACCACAATTGAAACCAAAGTAAAAGAAAACATTTTCAAACAAAAACTAAACTGAAACAAGAAAACCTGTCCTGGAAAAACTGTTAAAAAAATAAAGTTAAAATGAAATCCGAATTAAAAACGAATTAGAAAATACAAAACTATAATAAATCTGCTGAATTCAGTTGAACTAAGCATAAAGGAGTCTTCATGCATTGAGTCCACACAATTCACTCAGTTACAAATCGCAAATTAGCAACAGATTAATGTTAAATGTCCAAAGTTGCATCTATGCCTTTAAAGGGTTAAAAAGATAATCCATCAAGCTCCACAGCAATGCACTGCACTGTCCACTGGAGCAAAATGTAACATGTGTCACTGCAATTACCATACTTTACTTGAAACAGAGGAGGCCTAAAGACGTTTTTAAGTTTTGATCGCTTGGGATAAACATGCAAACTCCACCTATAAAGACTCCAGCTGGACGTTGGATTTCAGCACAGGACCTACTGGCTGTGAGGCGACTGTACCACCAAGACTGAATAGTGAAGAAAAATGAAAGAGAGGCACCGAAATACATCCTAAGAGGTATCAGACAGACACAGTGGTCATTTTGTGACTCTGTTCAGTTTCACAAACCAAAGAAAAATCATTTGTGAACCTAAAAATTTAAACTGCAAGTTGCTGACTGGAAATGTCAAAGAATAGAAATCAGCCAGTCAAATTCGGATGGAAGGGAAAAATATTATGACTAGCAAATTAAGACAAAGTGCATCATTGATTTCAGGTAGGACAGAACGTGTTAGGCATCCACAGAACAGTATAGCTTCTGGAAAGAGTCACAATGGACCTGAACCCAAATCCATTCATTTACCACTTATTACAATTAACTCTTATTAAATATTATAAAGACCATTCAAGCCTAGATTTATTAGAAAGTATACAGAGTGATTTTCATAACTCAACAGTACAAGGTTTGCTTTTATAATGCCTTATAACTGATTATAAAGCATTAGTAAATGTCTTATTATCCAATGTTAAAACTTATTAGGAGAAAGTTGCTAAACATTTAAAAGTAAAAAGCTAAATTCTCTTTCCACTCATTCATGAACTTCATTCATGAATCTATCACTTCATTCATCTAAACATCCATTCATTCTTTCTTTCACGGCACACAAGATTTAACCCAGTGTTGTAATAATTATCTCCCTCGCCTTGTGTGTGTGTGTCTGCTTGTGTGTGTGTTGTGTGTGCCTGCTTGTGTGTGTGTTGTGTGTGCGTGTGTTGCTGTTGCTGTTGCCAAGGCAAGAAAGTCAATATCCATTCAGCTATTTAAAAACCTGCACTGGGCCCACTTTCCACTCATTCAGCAGAAAAACAACAACACATTGTGAGGTGCGATTCTCACACTCCTGCCCTTCTGTAAAGATGAGGATGCGCCTCTCTCAAGGATACTGAAATGACTACACACACATACACACAGTAACACTGACACACTCAGTCATCGAGTCAGCATGAAACTCAAGCCATGAGACGCTGGAGGAAGTGGACGGCATTATGGTTTTCTGAGGCTCAGCAAACTGAGACTGACTACATACTGGAAAGACACACGAGGATCTAAAGTTTAAATGATGGCAGAAACAGCCAAAGCAGAGTAATGGGGGGAGGTGATGCAGTGCGGATGAGAGAGGTGTGTGGTGGAAATAGTTGAGCTCTTTACTTGAAGTACTGACCAGAAATGTGTTTTGGGAACACATTTTTTCACTTTACATTTGACCTGAAGCGGAGGGAAAGGTTCAACTCTTTTTCCTAACGTTTATTTGACAGATGTACTTCAGACAGTTTAAGTTTCATAAACCTAACAACACATTAAGATTAAACTGATATCTTTAAGTGAATATGTTGTGCTCTGGCCAGTATATTCACTCATGGCTTGAGTTTCATGCTGACTCGATGACTGAGTGAGTTAGTGTTAGGGGGAAGCATACATCTACAACTGCGTTAGCCTGTCTTTATGTGCTGCAGGAGAGGATATCTACAGACAGGAGTAGTGCTGTGATGGCTCTGCCCAAACTCACTGACAAGAAAGGTACTAAGAGGAGTCAGGTATGGAAATACCTCGTGGACACCTGGCACTGTCTTTGTGGAAGCAGTTATTTTTCTATGGGCTAAAATGTTTGTATCAGCTAATGCTACATAAAAGCTTAAGCTAACGTAATGTAGCATTAAGTAGGCTACTCAGCAACCATGCTAACATTTTACCCTGTGTCCTTTGAGCAAAATATAAAGTCAACATTTTAATGATATAGAATGCCACTGATTTAAAACCACTTTTTAATAAAGGAGGTCATCTATAAGTACACAGAAAACTTAGGCATGGAAAATCCTGTCATACTACTTGTATTGTCACAGACCTGCTACATTTCTGTTATTGTGACTTCCTGTGTTTTCTCCACTTGAAAAAAGCAAACACTATGTTGTGTTGCTGGTGATGCAAAAATTTATCTACTTTGCTAAGGCACAAAAAAAGAAAGTAGTATTGAAGTAGAAAAACAGCAAAAGTCAAAAGCAAATGTTTTGGAGTTTTTTTGTTTGCTTTTTTTTCAAACGTTTCTAAAAAGTCTCATTTTTATCAAGCTCTTTGTAATATGGTTACAAAAAGTGAAAAGTTCATGATAAACTACACCTATGAATGGCTTTTTTTAAATTACCATTGTTTGAGAATTCGGGCATAAAACGGCCTTCGCGTGTTGATCTGGGATGTGTGTGAGGAACATATTCAGCATTTTAGCCGCTAAATATTCCACTGCTGACAGCAGCGAGTCACCTGTTTCTGCTTCTAATTACAAAGGAGCAATTTATAGGTTTATCACAACAAGCAAACTTTTCCTTTAACTCTACTTTAACTCAAAGGCCGTTAAATTTACTGTGGAGTATTTTTCTGTTGTTGTATAGGTACATTTGATAAAGTAAAGAACCTGAATACTTTTTCCACCACTTGAAGGGGGCATGTGTTTGCTCCACAGGCCAGCTGCTAAAACAATCAGTGATGTGTGGAGGTGGAGGAGACAAGGGGAGCGTAAAGAAAGGGAGACAAACTGCAGGATGGGGGGAGCAGGGGCACCCTGTAGTTTCTCACATTGCCGCGACTCCCCTCAGATTTTTTTTTCAGCTCCAATGATTTGGAAGCAAAAGAAATAAAACAGACTTAAGGGGAGTCGTGGGGAATCTAAAAATGTTTACCTCCATCCTCCAGGCCTCGAAAGGCCCTTTTCCTTCCTGTTACTTGTCCCTATCGGTTGTAAAAATCTACCACTCCTGTGCACCCACCACCTCCTCCTGCTGGTGCGTTCCCCCAGGGGAGGGGGCAGATATCTCTGTCAGGTGGTCGGGAGCTCTGTCTGTAACTGTAAACTGACTCTGGGGGAGACTGCAGAGAGATTACTGTGCAGGGAGAAGTGATTGGCTATAGCCTGCAAAACACATCATACAAAATCCATTCACTTCATGTACCTTGTAGAGCTCTCACAGGACTGAACTGAGCAGAGGTAGGAATTACACATGCCTGATTAATACTGTGGTGTTTTGGGTAGTAATATAGAGCTACTGAGGAAATGATACTTTAGCTAAGCGGACCGGATGCACATGGATTTTTATTTATGTAGCCATGTCTACTTCTGTGCACTTTCAGGGATAAACACTGCACTTGCCTTTTAACAGACTTATATGCCCTATATGCTGCAAGCAGCTGCGTGCCAGGAGCACAGTCTCTGCGATTGTCTGATGAGGATGATTGGTGATGTTGTGCTCCCACTCCAGGGAGTTTGAGCCTAGACATGTTTTCTAAGATTAGCCTGCTACACAGGACAGCACACAGCTAGCAGCACACTCAGTACAGTGATGTACACATACAGAATCTTCAGCGCTCTCTGAATTAATTAACAATGTGTTCTTATATAAGATGGAAATATGGCAGCGCTTTGAAATGGACAAACGATATACTGTCTATGTGTTTATGCTCTGTGTGTGCATTTGCACACAGATTTGTGCGCACCATTCATACATGCCAAAGCTAAACAAACTCAGTGGACACTTTATTAGGTATGGATTGATACTATTGGGTTGGATCCAACAAGCTGCTGGAAACATTCCTTGATGATTTTAGTCCATGTGGGCGTGATAGCATCACAAAGTTCCTGCACGACCATGATGTCAATCTCCCGTTCCACCACATCCCAAAAGTGGATTGGATGGAGATCTTGTGACTGTGGAGGCCATTTGATTGTGTTTAAGACACCAGCTTGAGTTGATTGTACCTTTGTGACATGTGCATGACCTGTAGACAACAGAGCATGAGTACACTGTGGTCATATAGGGATGGACATGGGCAGCAACGATGCAAAGGTAGCCTCTGGTTTAGACCAGATTCTGACCCTACCTCACAAATATGGCTGCAGAAATCGAAATCTAGACCAGGCAACGTTTATCCAATCTCCACCAGAACCAAAGCGTTGCCTATTGTCTGGTTTTGCCCGTGTGAAGTAACTATAACAGTACAGCACTACTATAAAAGTATAGAGTTGAAATAGATCGCCTCCCATTAATGAGTTAAAAGTTAAGAAACAAAACAAGAAAAATACATTAGAACAGTTAAAACAACCAACCAATTCTGGATAAAGTTAGTCAGTCAGTACTAATACCTGAAACCATTTTAAGACCATTCAAAGTTGTACTGCAACATACCTGCACATCAGCTGCCAAACACATAAATGTTAAATATTGGAGTTGCTCCATATAGTGCCTTTAAATAAAGAGATGAATCAAAATGCTTCATGCAAAATTAAGATTTCCCTTTGCAGCAGAAACATGCTACAGAATAAACAGGATAGCTCTTTTGTTTTGATACTTCACGCTAAAGGAGGACCGAAGCAGACACAGGAGGAAAGTCACGCTGACAAAAAACTGACTCACCTACAGAAGACACAATACGGATTATTACAGCAGTCTTCCAGGTGTGTGTAGGAGTAAAGATAGCAAAAGAGAAAGAAGGGTACTATGCACTCCAGGTTTGCCACTACAGACGAAGAAAGGATGATGGGAGTGGAAGGAAAACCAGAAGAGATGTAGAAAAAAAAAGAAAAAAAAAAAGAGTGAAATCCCAGGAGAGAGAAACTCGAGATAGAGAGGTATGATAGGGAAGGGGATTAGACGCTGCAGCGAGAGAAAGAGCAGAAATAGAGGTCAGCAGTGATAGACCCCGACCTTCGACTACTTTTAGATCTGTTCACTTCAGAGGAGCTGGTCAGTGACCTTTAACCCAAGCGGTGATAACCTCATTTCTCCCCAAAGCTCCTGAATGCCTGGAAGAGTTTCTGTCCTGTAACACAGGACCACCGCAGAGAGCGTCTATGTTCACTGGACGGGTGATGGCGCACGCAGACAGACGTTATGAAAGCTATACAGCCCTGATCCAGACACTGATATGCCTGAGCTGTCTGTGCGAGCCTGTGTATGTGCGCGCAGCGGCAGACAGATACAACAATGATAAGAAGCCAGTGGTGATGGAGATCGAGCATTCCTGAGGACCAAATCACCAAACTGTGACTGCACACAAATAAACTGAGTCGGCTCACCTGTGGGATTTTTTTTCCCAGACGCTACTAATGATGTAGGTACGGCCTCATCGCTCAGATATTAAACACATAAATTAGCGTGTCCTCTGCAGGCAGACTTTCCTCTCTCTCTCTCGCTCTCTCACATGCTTCCTCTGGCAAGCGGTGACAATGTAAATGTTGAGTGAGCTCAAGCATCCATATGGCAGCCAGTGATAAAGGACGAAGTGTGTGGGAGATGCACATTGCACCACTGACTTCCATTTCCTGTCTCTCACCCACCAGGTCTAACTAATTTCACAGATGACCACAGGCCTCTCACAAAGAAGCACACAGAAGGAGGAATACTGTACAACCTGTGTGAGCGTCGAGTCTTTCAGCTGCTGGACTAGATGGGCTTTTAATTTGTGGTGAAGCTGATGCAGAAAACAGCACGATGATAGTGCCGACAGAGGTTGGAGACAGCCGCTTACACAGATCTATGTAACATTACTTTGTGGTTAACTTCAGCCGTGGATTAGTCCCTGTAGTTTTCTTATGAAGTCATCGTATTTCATCTTTTCAGTCTCACACGCCTTAAATGATGTAAAGTAAAACGTGAGCAAATCTGAATCTGAATATTTAGATCTGCACAGAAATCTAATTTTCATTACTGATCAATCTGTTGGTTATTTTTATAATTCGTGTGCCTGTGTGGGTTTCCTCCAGGGGCTCCAGTTTCCTCCCACAGTCCACAGTCATGCATGTTAGGTTAGCTGTAGATGTGAATGTGAGCGTAGTCGCCACCGGTGCTCTTTAATGGACTCGCGCTCGGTCCTGTTTACCCCACCCCACCCCTCCCTGTGCCAAAGTAACCCACCACCCTGACGCTGTTTCAGTTACACAAGAAATATTTTTTATGTTTATCTAACTCATTGAATATCATATAATAAATAGCTAAGCTTAATAGGCATGTCGGTACATGTCAAAGTTTGAGTAATGGTATCCTCAAGTCTTTTTTAACCACATAGAATATTACAAAGGTTTCTCCTAGAATCTGAGCTACTTTCTGCACAGCCATGTCTACAGTTTACAGGTCATGGTCCAAAAAGGAGAAAATATCCAATGAGCACCAGTTCTTTGGGTGAAAAGTGCTTTACTGATGTCAGAGGTCAGAGAAGAAGAGGCCAGAGCTGATAGGAAGGCAACAGTAACCATAGTTACCCCCAACATATGCAGAAGAGCATAATGATGTGGGGGATATTCTGGCCCCCTAAATATCAAATGAGCATTGTTTAAACACGGTTCTCAAATGGTCCCATGGTCAATACGTCTCAATATAATAGCGCACCTATGAGATGTAGTGGATCTGGTCCCACCCAACATGCTGTTGAGGAAGGTCTGAAACAAAAAGACGCTCCAGGTGTACCTAATAAAGTGCCTGTGAGTACATTTTGGTTTAAATTTGTGCAGATGGAGAAACACGGGGTTGATTTTGCAGTAATTATTTCAAACAGCATCTAGTTCTAGGATGATTTTTTTTATTAATGAAAAAGGTCCATCACAACAAGGTCTATGACATTACTGAAGTTCATCAAGACCATATAAGAAGACAAGACAAAAAAAGACCCCAAAAATATTATATAGCTGACCGATCAAAAGTCCTATAAATGTATATGTATATATATCACTATTATATTTGACTAGAGCAAAGCCCAGTGTTGATTCAGCTGTGCAAAAGACACGTTGCCTAACTGACCGAATGATAACATCTAGATTTTTTTGTTGTGTTCTCACGGTGTAGAATAAATAACATCACTTAGCAGTCATACGTCACACCTTAGAGTTTTAGCAAAAGTATCATCTTTCAACCTGGTCTATCCTTTAAGTGTTATCAGAACATAAGAATGATGGAACAGCCTATACGCCAGCAGTCTGCACATAACTACACTGCATTGTATGTTACTGTATTTTATTTTGTTTTTTACTTTACTCTGAGTAGATTCGGAGTTAAATGCTTAGGTGTTGTTTTCTCACCTGGCACAAGAGCTCAGGCGAGTTCCAGAGAAGCTTAACTTTTATTCAAAGAACTGTTCGGTCTTTGACAACCTTGATTTTTAAAATCCTAGTTAAACATCACAAAACAAAAACAGCACCGCCAGTGCAATATTAGAGAATTTAGTTAGAAAATACGGGAATAATATGCTGTTTTCCTTCTATTACTTCAATAGAAAACCATAACCTAGAGACAGAGACGCAGTCCAGCCTCGGAGGAGTGTTAGCAGGATGGTACAATGATGTAAACATAACAAACACGAGCAGGCCCGCATCCTGGTCCAATCTGACTGATAAGGCTTCATATTGACTGACTGTCTCACATAACCAATAAAAAGACACATAAGAGAAAGTCAATAGTAGGCCTATAACAGGCCCACTGCAGGCCCGGGGAGCCTATTTAAAGCCGACAGTGAATCGCTGTGCAGGCTGCGCACTGGACTTCATGAATGGGAATCGGCAGCAGCCTCCTGCTGAATGGCTGACAGACACAGGTCCAAAAGCGGGCGATGAATGGGAGTCCGCGTGTAGAGTCACGAGCTGGTACACTGATTCTGGATCCTCGCGAGCGGAACCGGACTGTGCATCATACCAGATCATATCAGGCCCCCCGAGCCCTCCTGTGAGCCACCACACCGACTCCCCCAAGTCTATTAAACAGATTATCGGAAAAGCCCCCCTTCTTACACCGCGACCCCCCTCAAAACCAGGAAGCCTCACCCCCCCCAAACAAGCCGCTATCATCATCAAAAGACCGCACTCGCTCTCTGCCTGGCTCTGAGGTTTAAGCTGCGGGGATGAAGCGGGTTTAACACCCAAACAGAGCAGCGTCTTCTCCGCCTCAGCACCTGGAGGTGTGCTGCTGCTGCTGCTGCTGTCCTCGACAAATCACGATGCTGACTCCTTTCTGCTGTCAGCACGAGCACACGAGAAAGGCTCTGCAGAAATGTCTAACCCTGCGCGTCAGGATGGTCCAGACGCGCTAAATAAGAAATAAAACGCAGCGACGGCTTCTGCGGTGCCATCAGCTCTCACCTCAATACAGGAGTGCTGTCATGACGCTGGCGTGTCTGAGGCGATCCCGGTGAGGTTGTTCACTTTTCGGGATCAAACATGGTCATTCCCCGGGCTCGGCTGCTGTCTTTACGCGAGCTCACAGCCGGTCAGCTCTACCTCCATCTCCGCTCGACGCACTATGCTGCTCCTGCTGAACGCCTGGCTCCGCTCTCCACAGACCACCATCAACCAGGGAGAGTCACAAAAGCTGCTACTTCCGCTTACTGCTTTCAGAATAAAGCTAAAAGTTTAAGGGGAAGGAATGAGTTGCCTGTAAAAAGCTTGATTATATATGTTCACAGACACGCCAAAAGTAGCTGTGACTGGGTGGAAATTGGAGGACGAGGACATTTTTTCCTAAGATATTAACATGATGTGTGACGTGCCAGTTGTTCTCCAGCTCCTTATTGTGAATTATGGAAACCTGAACAAGCTTGGTCAATCTGACAGAACAATGATATCATGTGGTTTTGTTGATTTTCTTAGTGGTACTTTTATAATCATATTCTGGAAAACACTATGAAATACAGACTAAAGTTAGATGAATGTATTGTAACACAGCTATGATTTAGGCGAATTATATATACCACAAACTTGTCATTTCAAACCAAAGCAATCTTGATTTATTATGTATGAATTACCCAAATTTATACTAGAAAACAGGAAGAATTTCTTATATAAATAATATTAAACTAAACTAAGGTGGTACTTGGTTACTATGAGTCCTTTTTTAGAAAGTAATGAGCGTTCAGGAACATAAAAAAGGAAGTATACCACAGATTCCCTAAATTACATAATAACTAATAATAAAAATACATTTTATAAACCTCTGTAGCAAAACAGAAAAGCGTCTTCCAAATAATTTCAGTTAAGTTCAATCTCATTTATATCGCACCACATTACAACAACAGTCAGCTCAAGTGGGTTTATTCTGTAAGGTAAAGGCCCTACAGAGAAAACCCCCCTCCCACAAAAGCAACACTTTGGCAACAGTGGGAAGTAAAAGAAACTCCCTTTTAACAGGAAGAAAAATCGAATTCAATTAGGAGTGAAAGGTTGAGGATGAGTGGAAGAAGACAGGACAAAAGTCACACTAGAAGAGAGGAATAGATTAATAATGAGTAATCAATAAATTCAGTGATGATGATACTCTGCAGTGTTTCTACTTGTTGGTCTAGTAGAAAACGAGCTTCTAGCTGTTTTTATCATTAGTTTTATGATCAATCAGGATTTCTATCAATATAAGAGAAAAATTTCCAGGGAAGTAACAAAAGTGGGGCCGTTTATAGTTTTGCTTTTAATGCAACTTTCAGATCACACAATGCTGATTTCTGTATATTAAACACATGTGTTCTTCATTGGGTGATCACAAACTGACTGAAGCCTGGTTTCTATGAGTTATAGTGCACTGCGCTTTCCGTTATCTGAACATGGAAATACAGAACTGAAAATACACGCTGTGCAGTTAAACTGCTTGGTTCCTTAAAATCATTTTTAAAGATAACTCACTCTTTGTTCAGATTTAGCATCCACAGAAAACACACACACACTTTCGTTGCAAATTTTTGAATCACTTTCAGCATTATCACGAGGGTCTTTTATTTTGAAGGCGCATTAAAATGCTGTCATTTTCTGTGTGTCTTCGGTTGAATTGACCGCATCTTCCTGCACTGGGGGGCTATGTGTGCGTGTGTGTTACACTGATCTATTTAACACTGCCCTTAAAGGAGCCACACCCTTTTATTGTTGCCACTGACACAATGCTGGATGCCCTGTTTATCTATGCGTGCTATTTAAAGAATAAGAACGTGGAAAAATACATTTATTAGTTTGAAAAACAGGATATTTGATCCATTCTTCAGAGCGTGCACAGACACAGGGGCATATAAACAAATCAGCTGACCACAGACCCAGATTCACAGGAGTGGAGGACAGTGTGGGCATCTTAAAGGAGTCCCACCTCTTCCTCGTGTTGCCCTTTAAACCAGAAACCCCAAAACAGCACTGGAGCAGCTCACCAGGGGTTCCAGGACAGCATGTCAAACATCTAATTTTACTCTTTTGTTTGCTTTGTGTTGTCAGAGCTGGTGATTAAACTGATACTGAATACTTTTATCACTTGAGAGGTGATCACGAGTTCACATCAGCATGAAAGCAAATGAGGTCTGTAATGTGAACATCTAACACGATAATCAGGGATCCAAAACATAATGAAGGAAGGAAAGCTAGGATCTGATGTGCCACAAATTAACACCTTCAATCCAAAACAATTAAATCTGTCCATAAAAATATGAAAACATGTTCATAGTTTCATAACTCTCTTCCTCCTGCTCCTCCCCAGGAAGAACTATAATCCAGAGTACATCCTATGTGGGGTTAGGGATTAGGCTCATACTTCAGGGAAGTGACAGAAAACCACAGACAAAATGGGAAATGACATTTCCCTCTGTGCATGTAACAGAAGTATTTTCAGAGGATCTTTTCTTCCATCACTTGGCTGAAGAAAGCAAACAGGTCATGTCCGCAACATCTGAAATAAAAACCTTGGGTGATGGGGGTTTAGTTTTTCTTTAAGGGGGGTTTGTCTTCGAGGGTAATATCTTTTCCAGTTGGTAAAGCTCTTTGAGCTGCGTTTCAAACATGCAAGGTTAAACAAATAAAGTCAGTTTGTCCTTTATTACATAAATGTTGTTTGGGCCAAATTAGGCTTTTCACGTGGCTCTGTGATGTTTCCGTCTCAGTGGTGGGGGCACACAGAGTTTAGCTTCATGATAATCCTCCCTGAGAGGATTGAGTCTGGTGGGGGGGTTAAGGACTAAAATAATGGCCTGGTCAGGCCACAGACAGGTGGTAGTGGGAGTGGATGAGCTGATTTGAAAGGTCAGTATTTAATCTGAGTGTTTCCTCTACACCTGCTTTAAGTCAGAGCAGTGACAATGTGATCTTGTTTTTTTGAACTCTTTTCTCAGCTATTAAGCAGCTCTAAGTGATCTGTGTAATGATTCGCAGTATAGACAAATGATGAAAGAAAAGCATGGTGATTTAAAGGGTGCCAGTTTTATGGCTTCAACGATTTACAAGTCTTTGTCAAGTACTAAAACCAGCCCAGAGACTTGGCGTCTGATGAATATGGTCCCAAGAAATCATGAATTTAGATGTTTTGTGTCACTGTCTCAATAGAGACTACACAGAATTACCTTAACACCTGGTTCTTAGTTCTTATGACTTCACATTTGGAAAACTTTGGCTTTTATTTCACTATAAAAATGTCTTATCAGCTTATATGTTATATCTTTTTATTTAATACAGTATGAAGTAAGCTACTTTGAGCTGCTCCTTTATTTCCCGAGGGGTTGCCACAGTAGATCGATCTGCACGTTTGGTTTGGCACAGATTTTTTTGCCCTTCCATCTATCTGGGCTTGGGACCAGCAGTACATTAGCTCGTAAGCCCCTGAGGCTGGGTTTGTCTCTCCTGCTCTGCTTTGAAATGAGGATCCTTTGCATGTAAAGCAATTTTTACAAAATATTTTCTTAAATCCCTTAAGTATTCCATGGCATGTTGAAGGATTCATGTACATTAATGCGATAAATATCCAAAAAACAAGCTACCAAGAAGGGGAAAAATTGTCAGAAGACCGAAAGGTCGGTACTAAAACTGGACTCAGGGGCAGGAACCCAGAACAGAGACAGGATGTTTCACAATGTTTCTTAGTTAAATTTGAAAGCGTGACAAGGACAAAAGGCAACAAAAACACAGAACTTAACGTTGCGAGGCCTAGTTAACGTGGCTAGGTGGATATGGATCTACAGAGGGGGAACTGGGCCAGAGATGCAGAGTGGAAGGAGGCAGTTAAGCAGACATACTAAGGAGAGAGGACATCGGAGTTAGGGAGGTAGTGGAGAGGAGCTCTGAACATGGTGAGTATATTATATAACTTTACTTACTTGGAGGAAGTGAGCGATGAGAGGGTGTGACGTGAATCCGGAGTGAGCTGAGCGATGTGGAATGGCTGACCTGAGGTTCACTCTGGTTTGATTGCCTGCAAACAGCTCCAGGTGTGTGGAACTGGAGGAGGCGGTGGCCCTGCCCAGGGGTGGATACCAGGTAGACTCAGGAGCCTGATGGAAAATTCCAACCACCCACCATGACAAAAATACTTTTTCACAGTACTGTAGTAGCAGTCCACCCTCCTTTGCAAATATGGACACTTTTCACACAAAACCCAAGATGGTAGTTGCAATAAAAGTAAGCCTGAGGCTTCAGGCTGTGGGTCTACAAACCGGTGGGTGATTATGAGCGCTAGAGTATGACCATTTTTTATTCACAGTCTGTGTTTGTTACACATGTACAGACACACAACTTCACACATGATTTTAGTTTTTGATGACTACTAACTAACTGCTTTTGCTGTTCCAAAGACACCACGTCCCAGTGGCCCCCAGGATTACAGGCCTGTGGCACTGACCTCCCACATCATGAAGACCCTGGAAAGACTCATCCTGGACCAGCTGCGACCCATAGTCAGACAACATCTGGATCCCCTTCAGTTTGCTTATCAGCCTCGTCTCGGAACAGAGATGCCATCATCTACCTGCTCAATCGTGTCTACACCCATCTGGACCAGCCGGCGAGCACTGTGAGGGTCATGTTTTTTGACTTTTCCAGTGCTTTCAACACCATCAGGCCGACCCTCCTGGGTGATAAGCTAACAGCGATGCAGGTGGATGCTTCTCTGGTATCCTGGATTGTTGAGTACCTGACAGGAAGACCACAATATGTGCATCTCCCACAGTGTGTGTCTGACAAGGTAATCATCAACATAGGGGCACAACAGGGGACTGTCCTCTCCCCCTTCCTCTTCACCCTCTACACCACAGACTTCAGCCACTGCACAGAGACCTGCCATCTTCAGAAGTTTTCTGATGACTCCGCGGTGGTTGGATGCATCAGCAGGGATGATGAGACAGAGTACCGGGCTGTGGTCGACTCCTTTGTCACGTGGTGTGAGCAGAATCATCTGCAGCTCAACGTGGCAAAGACCAAGGAACTGATCGTGGACTTCAGGAAGACCAGGAAACACTTGACCCCTGTTTCAATCCAGGGGGTCAGTGTTGACATTTCAACCAACAGACTCGATAAACTGATTCGTAAGGCCAGCAATGTTGTGGGGATGGAGCTGGACTCCCTCAAGGTGGTGTCGTGGAGGCGGATGTTGTCCAAGATAAAGACAATGTTGGATAACACCTCCCACCCACTCCATGACATGCTGGTCAGTCACAGGAGCACGCTCAGTGAAAGACTCAGATTACCGAAAAGCACCACTGAACGACACAGGAAATCATTCCTGCCTGTGGCCATCTCCCTGTACAACTCATCCACTTAACACACTGTTTACTGCAACAGCTACACCCTTCTTGCACATGTTCTTTTTCAGCTATTTATTAATACGTGACTTTTATGTATATATATGCCTGTATATATTGTGTTATTCTTAGTTAGTGTATTGTCTGTCTTTGTTAATGTTTGTTTATAATGGAGCACTGTAACGAAAAATAATTTCCCCTAGGGATCAATAAAGTATTCTGATTCTGATTGTGTTCAAAGCATACAGAGCAAGAACAATGTTTCATTAATCAAAGACGAGTTTAAGGAACATTTGATTCCTTCACCTACAATAATTAGATGAAATAATTTAAGTGCATGACTGTCACTGATTCAGCTGGCGTGTAACTGCACACATAAAAGTGTAACTGCATGCAGAACCACAGTTTTAATGAAACTATAGGTGTCATTTATGTAAGCTGTTATTATAAATGCAGTATAAAGTGTAAGACTAAGGTTAGCTGAATGCTGAGAAACCTTCCTGCTTCAAAAGATGAATGGAGGACGTGACAACAAAACTAAATAAACACATTTTAGAGGAAGCATGGAGAAATGTGTTGGGGAAAATGACTCAATTTCTGAGAGTGTGAATGAGATACTTTCAATCTAATGAAAGTGTGTGGCACTTAAAAAGTTTTAAAAGGGGTAAAAATGACAGATAAGAAACCTTTTGGTTTGGATGACCATGCGGGAAGCAGCCTCTCACTGCTGTTTTCATTAGCAGTGATGAAGAAATGGAGACAGAAACCTTTAAGCTCGTTATTCTCAATTCAAGCCCAGAACAGGGCGAGGAGCCGCTTAATGAAACAAAAAGAGACCTGGGCTGCACGAAGGCTCTCTCTTTGTCTCTCTCCAGAGACCCTCGCTTCTTATTGATCCTTAAACACTTCCTGCCGGAAGGATGAATCGACAGAGGCCTTGAGGGGGCAGTGGCCGCTTTAGCCTAATGCTCATCCCCAGCTTCCTCCCCGGCTATGCCACATCACATCTGTTCTAGTCCTGTTCTGTCAGTGTCTCAATGCCTCCAAATTACTATCACATTGTTCCTTTTTAATTCCTCTCATTGTGCCACAAAAGGTCACCGCTTTCCCTTTTGTCCTTTGTGCTCACATACTGCACAGCTCGATGGCAGAGGACCCGTAACGTTACTATGCACACAAACAGCACGGCCTCCTCAGTGGGCGTCATTGATCAGAACGCTGTATATCCCATATTTAGACTTCAGATGGGTGAGACACGGGTGGGAGAGAGCTGGAAGACCAAAAAGGAAGGGAAAAAGAAGATGCTTTTGAGTTGATTTCCTGTGAAAGCATCTAAAGTGGTTGAGATGAAGATTGGTCTCCTGGGGGCTGTTGAAGGATCAATGTGTCAGTGGACTTTAATAAGAAACTGCTCCTCACTCTCGCCGGACCAAAAACAGGCTACTGAGGTGCACACAAAATGTCCTGACTTTGAAGAAGAAATACTTTTCAGTAGAATTCACCAAAAAATGTGAAAGTGTAGCCTGTGTGCACATTTCTAAAGCTATAAATGAGGTTTTAAGACAATAAAATGGGAAACAAAAAAATAAATTGACCCCTTACACGTTGGAGGGGGGTTACAGTTTAGTGCTTTCACTTGAACACTGCTCTGAAATAACAGAGAAAGTTAAGACATTACCATATCAGCATACTATTAAATACCACCCAGGGAGGTAGTTTGAGTTGCACTGTGTCATCCACTTACCAGACAATTTATTATGTACACCTGTTCAACTGCTCCATTAACACAAATATGTAATTAGCCAATCACATGGCTGCAGTTCAGGGCTTTTATACATGTAGACATGGTCAAGATAATCTGCTGAAGTTCAAACTGAGCATCAGGAAGAGGAAAACATGTGGTTTAAATGGTTTTGAATGTGACATGGCTGTTGGCTGATCTGCTGGGACTTTCCTGCACAAATATTTCCTGAGTTTACAGAGAATCATTGAAAAAGAGAAAATAACCAGAGCAGCACCTTGTTGATGTCAAAGGTCTCAGGAGAAAAGCCAAACTACTTTGAGCTGATAACAAGGCAACTTAAACTTAAATAATCAGTTTTTACAATCAAGGTGTGCACAAGAGCATAACTGAAGGCTCTTGAGCCTCAAAGCAGGTGGGCTACAGCAGCACAACACCACACTGGGTGCTCCTCAGCTAAGAATGGGAAATGGGAAACTGAGGCTACAATTACACAGTTCCAGTTAGTTTTCAGAGTGGATTTGATATGATATTCAGTTTTAGTTTTCACTTGCTAAATATGGGACAGATTTGACTGGGGAAAAAAAAGGGGAGAAAGAAAGAGGGAAAGAAAAACAGCGGGGAAGAGGGACGGGGATAAAGGGCAAAAAACAAAAACCAACAAAATAAGCAGACAAAAAATACATATATCAATCACCTGGATCACCTGTTGAGAAAGAAAAAAGAGAAAACAAGCAGAAGAAAAAAAAGAGCAATAGA